>NC_063173.1:11864851-12164851 GCF_023159225.1 Perognathus longimembris pacificus | reverse complement strand
ATGATCCATGGGGCTATATATATATAAATAGCCAGGAGTGGTTCTATGGGCCATAGGGCATATAGATATTATATAATATATTGCATATTATATATATATATATATATATAATTTAGATGTCCAGTGGGGCTGCCCACATTCCCATGAACCATGTCAAAATTGCAATTTCCCACATCCTAGCTGACAGTTGACATCATTTTTCCCTCTAGTTTCTGCCAGTTGGATACACATTCATTTCTACTTCTGTTTCTCTAGAAACCAATGAGTTTGAGCAGCTTTTCCAAATCCTTTGAGTTCCTTTTCTATAAATAGCTTATTCTAACGATTTCTCCCTATTTATTTTTCTGTTGAGGTTGCTGTCTTCTTGTCGGTTAGCAAGAATTTCTTATGTACTCCAGATATTAGCACCTGTCAGCTTTAAGCATTGCAAATAACTGCTTCCATTCTATTAGCTCTCTATTAACTGTACCCATGGTAGATGTCACTCAACAGATACCCACAATTTCAGTGTAATTGAATTTGCAAATTGTTTTTTTATGGCTTATCTTCCATGCATTCAAAGTCAGTCCACATCTCTTCCTGTTATCCTTATATTTTTATTGTTCATCTGTGTATATGGTGATGTTAACTAACAACTCGTTTTTTTTTTTTAATTCTTACCTAGATTGTAGTCCAACTTTTTGTTTATTTATTTATTTCTGGTGCCGGTACCAGGGCTTGAACTCAGGGCCTCACAAGTTCCTGTGGCTTTTTCTGCTCAAATCTGGCACTCTATTACTCTTTCTCCTGTGATCCACTTTTATTGTGGGCCTGTAGTTTCTGTGTATCCTCATCTCTGAGGTCTCTCTATTCTGTTCATTGGTTTGGTAGTCTATATCGTAGTATATAGGAGTAAGATCCCACAGTGTAGCCCTTTGAACAATTAACAAGTAGTTCAACACAGTGAATACCAGGAAGCTGAAACATGTCTACCATGGGGTAGACCCTAAAAGAGTGGGGAGGGGGGGGTGAATAAAAAGAGGAATGGTGGGTGAACATCACCTTAATACTCAATGTGCACACTTGAAAATTAAACTAGGAGGGCTGGGAATGTGGCTTAGCAGTAGGGTGCTTGCCTAGCATGCATGAAGCCCTGGGTTTGATTCCTCAGCACCACATACACAGAAAAAGCCAAAGGTAGCGCTATGGCTCAGGTGGTAGAGTGCTAGCCTTGAGCAAAAAGAAGCCAGGGACAGTGCTCAGGCCCAGAGTTTAAGCCCCAGGACTGGCAAAAAAGCCAAACAGCAACAACAACAAAACTGAACTAGGAAATGTGAGGCAATGGGTAGGATGGGACAGATGGAAGGATGGGATGGTGGGAGGGATGACTATGATCAAGATACATTGAACACAGGAACTGACAGGTTTTTAACCCTTTCCTACAATTATTTGACGAGAACTATTACCAAGTATAACCCTCTTTTAAAATTTATTTTGCTATTGATAGACTTTTCTTTTTCCATTTATATTTCATAGAAGTATATTGAGTGGCTAAAGGGAGTGAGCGATTCCACAATTATATTATATTAAACATCTAGATGAATTTGAAGATTAGATTAGCTTTTTTTTTTTCTGATCTTTTTTTCTTGAGCTCTGGGCCTGGGCGCTGTCCTTGAGCTTTTGTGCTCAAGGCTAGTGCTCTAGCAATTGAGCCTCGGCTGCTTCTTCTTCTTCTTCTTCTTCTTCTTCTTCTTCTTCTTCTTCTTCTTCTTCTTCTTCTTCTTTTTCTTTTGTACTTTAGAAGAGATAGAAGTCTCACAGATTTTCCTGCCCAGGCTGGCTTTGAACTGTGATCTTCAGTTAGGATGACAGGCATGAGCCACTGGCACCCAGCTGAAGATGAACTTTCATTAATATTAATTTATCCCATCCAGAGCATGGAATAACTTGTCCACTACTCATTTAATCTTCATGTTTCCTATTAGAGTTCTGAATTTTGACCTGAAAATAGCATGTGTACTCTGGCATAAGTCAGTTTCTGAAAGACTTTATAGTTTTTGTGGCTTAAAAAAAAAAAATCAGTTATAGAGCTTGAACTCAGGGGCTGGGAACTGTCTCTGCGCTATCTCTCAAGGCTAGCACTCTACCAATTTGAACCACGGCACCACTTCATGTTTTCGAGTCATTAATTGGAGATAAGAGTCTTATGTATTTCTTGCTTGGGCTGGCTTTGAACCCTGATCCTCAGATCTCAGTCTCTGAGTAGCTAGGATTACAGGCATGAGCCAAAAACCCCCGGCTGCTTTCTGGTTTCTATTGCTGTTTTGAGTAATATACTGTTGTTAAAAGTGACGGAAGGGAATCTGAGAGCCCATAAATGCTGAGTTATAATCCTTACTCCAACTTTTAAGTTATGCTTTTAAAATTTATTCTTGCTGAAAAGAAAAACACTATTAATTTTTTATCACTTTTCCAGTAGTATCAAAGAACTTTCTTATTTCTAACAGTCTGTTGATCCTTTTTGTTTTCTACTTAGACGATTACATCATCCATGAAAAATTCAGTCTCATATGTTTCCTTCAAAATGTTTCTTTTATTTCTTTTCATTTCATTGAACATTGATCAAGACCTCTGCTCTGGCAAACCAGGGGTGATGATAGTTTTTGTTTTTGTTCACAAAGGGGATATAGTGACTAAAATGCTTGCTGAAGATTTTTGGAATATTACCTTTTCTAAATTAATTCATCATCAAATACCAATTTGTTGAATTTTTATACATAGCTGTCAACATCAAATGCTATTTCCATATCAATTGAAATAATCATAATTTTGCTCAGCAAGTCTATTAATATAGTAAGTTACATTGGTAGGTTTTCTAAGAAAAAAAACAAGTGCTTCATTTCCTTGGGGGGGGATTTCCATCTGATATGATTCATTTTAGAACACTTGGCTGTATCTGATTAAGCTAGTATTTCATACAGGAGTTTGAATCAAAGTTGAGAGGTGAAACTGAGCTAATCTTGCATTCTAATTTTTTTTTTAATCAAGAGCAGATTAGTTCCATAAAATGAGCTGCCAGCTTTACTTCCTTCTGGAATAGTCTATATGGATTAGAAACTAATCACTCTTTTAAAAGTTAGTGAACTCATTTGCTCACTATGTAGAAAAGGAGTTTATTGAAAAGAGTAAGTTTTTATCTACAATGTTATTCCTTTAATATATGCTTTGGAGCCGATGGCTCATGCCTGTAATCCTACCTATTCACATGATTGAGATTTGAGGATCGCCAGTCCAGGCAGAAAAGTAAAAATTAAACAAAAGTTATCTCCAATTTAACCAGCAAAAACCTGGAAGTGAAGGTGTGGCTCAAGTGGTAGAGTGCCAGCTTCAAGCAAATAAGCCAAAAGAGAACATGAGGCCCTGAGTTCGTCTCAGTACTGGCACAAAAAAAGATACCTATTTGTGCAAATTTTATGTGCTGTGGATTTTATGTATTTTCTAGAAATGTATTCACTTCATCCAGATTTTCCATTGCAATTATTATGTTTTTATTTTATTTTACTTATTTTTAACTTTCATTATGCTTTTTTAACTTCTAATTTTTATTTTATATTGAATACATTTGCATCATCTCTCCTTTTTTAATTTGTTTTTTTGTTTTTGTTGCCAGTCCTGGGGCATGGACTCAGGGCCTGAGCACTGTCCCTGGCTTCTTTTTGCTCAAGGCTAACACTCTACCTCTTGAGCCACAGCTCCACTTCTGGCTTTTTTCTATATATGTGGTGCTGAGGAATCGAACCCAGGGCTTCATGTATACAAGGCGAGCACTTTACCACTAGGCCATATTCCCAGCCCCTTGGCTTTTTTTTCAGTTGTGCTAATCTCTTCAGAAACCAAGATTTCCTGAGCCCCAACTTTACTTTTTCTTTTCTTTTTTAATTTTCTGACCCAACAGTAGGCTTTTCAACCATTTCCATTATGCTTTTGGCTCCCGAGTCTCACTTTAATCCTGATTAAAGCCAGCAATAACTATGTTGGGTTACATTGAAACTTCCTCTGCTAGATTAATTTAGTCCATCACCTTTTAAACTCTGGTTCCCAGCTAAGTTTTAGGGCATGGGCAAAATATCAATATCAATATCTATATCTATATCTATCTATCTATCTATCTATCTATAGATAGATAGATAGATAGATAGTCACAGTGTATATAAATGGCCTCTAGTCCAATTCTCAATAGTCTTTGTTTCCATGAGCACAGTCTTTACCGTCCACATTCCTGTCAGCATTGTCTTCTAAGCTCCCCCCAGAATCACCCATTAAACTCTGTGTACAGCACTCTTAGGCTTTCTCCGCTGCACCTCCAAACTTTCCCAATTTGGTGGCTGACATCAAGGTCCGCCATCACTCTGCACGAGTGTGGGGAAATAAGTACATACACGCTTGGCTTTACCATTTTGCATTCCAACCAGTAAATGAATGCAGTTGAGAATTCTGATGATAGCTTGAATCCATTTTCTTTTTTTGGTGATCTGCATTTTCTGTCTGGAAGTTTTTGGAATTTCCTCTTTTTATTGATGGTCTTAAGTTTGTGAAATAATATATCTGATTGTGCATTTTTTCTTTATCTCTCCAAATGGACATTCTCTGATCATATGTATGTATGTATGTATGTATGTATGTATGTATGTATGTATGTATGTATGTATGTTTGTTTGTTTGTTTGTTTGCCAGTCCTACGGCCTGAACTCAGGGCCTGGGCACTATCTCTGAGCTTATTTTGCTCAGGGCTAGCACTCTACCACTTGAGCCACAGTGTCACTTCCAGCCTTTTCTGTTTATGTGGTACTGAGGAATTGAACCCAGGACTTCATGCATGCTAGCCAAGCACTCTACCACTAAGCCACATTCCCAACCCCTCTGATTCCTTTTAATCTTAAATGTTTTATGTGTATATTTATGTCTGCTTTTTAAAATTTTGTTTTTGAGTACTGGGGCTTGAACTCAAGGTCTTACTCTCTTCCTTAGCTTTTTCATAAAAGGCTGGCTTTCTTTCTACCACTTGAATGACTTCTCCACTTGTGGCTTTTTGTTGGATAATTGGAACTAGGAATCTCTCAGATTTATCTGCCTGGGCTGCCTTTAAACTGAGATTCCTGGATTTCAACCTGTTAAGTAGCCAGGATTACAGGCACAAGCCACTAATGCATGGCTTTGTCCACTCTTTCCTGTAGATATTCCTTCCAGTTATTCTCCTCTCATCTGGGATATTTACTATGCAAATGTTGGCATCTCAACTTCTATCTTTCACAATGTATTTCCTCCTATACTTTATATCCTTCTATTTCTCATTTTGAAACAGGGTCTCACTATGTAGTCTAGGCTGGCCTAGAATTTGCTGCATAAATCTGGGCTAGATGAACTCAATTATCCTCCTGCCTCTGCCTCCCAAGTACTCAGATTGCAGGCCTATGCCACCAAGCCTGGTGGTATACTTTCTGCTTCTTGGTCCCTTTCCTACTACCTTTGTCAAGCTGACTCTACATTTACCATTCTTGTCCCCACAGAACCCACCCTGCTCATCTTGGCTATTGACATCTTTACTCCAACTGTTATTTCATACCTGGCAATTCTGCTTGGCTCCTTTTCTAAATGGTTTGTTGTTCTTACCTCATGTTGCCATTATTTTGTCTTTCCTCCTTAAATAAATTTAAAGCATTTATTTTAAATTCATAGCCCATCTGTTCCAGCAAGTCTGCTTTAGATGGTGTGTTATCTAGTTCTCTGCCTTTCTTTCGGTCAGTATGCTTTTGACCGGTGGCTGGGTTTCCCTTAGGGGTGCTGTGTTTCAGAATGTGACAGTGGCCCTGGGAGTGGGCTGTCGGCAGGCCCTGATGTGCACTGGGGCTCTGACTTTAAGATGAGGGGCAGAGTTCCAGGCACCACACAGCCACTGTGAGACACTGTGACTCCGGCCTTCAGAAGCGAGGCAGCCGCAAGAGAAGGCAGCTCACTGGAAGAGCAGAACTTCATGGAGCAGCCAGTGATGAACTGTTCAGTCTCATGGGTGATTCAAGTGTTCTCTTGCAGCCCAGTGTTTCACTTTAATTCCTATCCATTTCATGCTGCTGCCATGAGTTCTTAGACTCCCATAGCTCTATAGTTTCTCTATGGAGACTATGGGGACTGGAAGGAGCAGCCATCTTGGAAGGAAGCCATCACCGTCCTCTTACACCTGATCCACCCACCTCTAACATCAGTGATAAAATCTGTTTCCTGTATGGGCTCATCCAGATATTACCTCCCAGAATTATCTGGCCATGCTGTTCATACCCACATACACCGCTCTCTAGAATGGGGCGCCCTCCTTCTCAGTGCCCTTCTATATCCTAAAGGTCTTCAATGGGGTTCCTCATTTCCAGAACAGGAAAATGAAGATCGGTGAGGAATCCTAGTGCTCATCTTGCTAGGAGAGACAGAAAAAGCCCTGGAAGGGTTGTGAAGACAGCCAAGGAGTGTGGGTGCCAGTGTGCACTGACAGCTCTTGCTCGGTTTCAGGAATGAGTGCGGAAGTGTGAACTGCTGTCAGGCAAGGCCTTCTCAACATCCCCAATCCTCCCCACACCTGTCACCCTGCCTCCCCACTTCCCTCCTCTCCCCAGGTGCGGCACAGAACCTGGCCTTGGGGACAGTGGATGCCCCGCTTCCCCCAAGGGATCCAACTCCTGCTCAGTGCCCCTCCTTCCTTCATTTCCTGGGACCTGCACCCTGGCAAGAGGCCTTGAAAAGAGCCTGTCTCAGCTTACTCTGACTCATGGCCACCTTCTGTTCCCTTCCCCCCCCCCCCCACCACTCACTTCCCCTCCTTCTATCAGGACCCCACCCTCACCCCAAGCCCTACTTACCCTGACGCAAGGAGAGTGCTCAGGGTCCCTACCCCTCCTCTCCTCCCAGATTGTTCTCTTGATCTGTCTACAATGTCTTCATGGCCTGTCCCACCTGTCCTCCTTCCCAAACTCAAAGACATGCCTGCCTTGTGTGCCTCTGCTTGCTCTGCCTCTCCCAGCACTTGAGCACGTGACCCAGGCTCGCTGTTCTTGTTCTCTCTCTCTCTCTCAGCAGAGGCCACTCAGCAGGCAGATGCTAGCAGGGACCATGAGGTCTCAGGCAGACCCCATGGACCTTGGTAAGAACAAGCACGGGAGGCTGTGTCAGCGTGGGTATGCTGCTGTGTGACTATAACAGGGCAGTAGATGGGTGGACAAGAGTGAGATGCGCCTTTCAAGGCCCCCCAACACCCCCCCCCCCACCCGCCAGCCCTTCTCTGACCTCAGGGGAGGTGAGGATTGCGATGGTTCAGTGCCACCTGGTGGCCATGCCCTGAACAACAAACCACAAGCCATTTCCTCTTCCTGCCCCCCACGCCCCCCCCCCCCCCCCCCCAGGGTCCAGCCAACTTGCTTGTCATCTGGACAGGCCATGATGTTCCTGTAGAGATTCAAGGTGGAGGCCTTGTCCTCCTGAGTTGCCTGCTAGCCCAGAGAAAGTGCCTCTAGAGGGAGGCAGGCAGGCAGGGCCCAGATCCTAACCTGGCTAGATTACTTAGGCTCTCTACACCTCTTAGCCACAAAATGGGCTGACAGCATTCATCTTTTTTTTTTTTTTTTTTTTTTTGGCCTGGGCCTTGGACTCAGCCCTGAGCACTGTCCCTGGCTTTTTGCTCAAGGCTAGCACTCTGCCACTTGAGCTACAGCGCCACTTCTGGCCGTTTTCTATATATGTAGTGCTGGGGAATTGAACCCAGGGCTTCAAGTATATGAGTCAAGCACTCTTGCCACTAGGCCATATTCCCAGCCCAGCATTCATCTTTCTTCTCCCAGCCCCAACATGTGTTGGGGTGGGGCTGGCAAGCTCTTCGTAGTGTACCGGCGCCCCACCTTCTAGGGCACACCCCAGTCTTCTCTCTATACCTCTATCCCACTGGTCAGTTACCAAGTCCTGAGGATCTAACCTCTCTTGGGTCCTCTCCTCACTCATCCCCTAGACAGCACTACACTCACAGAACACTCTTGTAGTCACTGCTCTGCTATCCAATAGAACTTTCTAGAATGTATATCTGAGTCACTCTCCGGCTGAGAGTAAAGGCAAGCTCCACAGCCCGGTGCTGGAGCCCATCACCAAGCTTTGTCCCCCTCCCCCTCTCCACCCCTCCACGGCCACCGCTCCCTTCTTTGTGCGTTCCTTGGCACAGTTGCTTCTACCGCGAGTGTCGATCTCCTCTGCCTGCAGGAAAACAGCTCCTGCTCACCTCTCCACCCTCACTGTGATTCTTCTCAGTGATGATGCTGCCTGGCTTGTCACAGCCAAGCTGAGTTTGGGTCCCTCTGCTCCGGTTAGCTGTGAGACTGTCCAGACCAGGCGCAGAGATGAAGTCAGCTCTGCGCCTCAGCATGGGGTCCTACAGCTCGAGGGAACTCCTTGTGGATGGTTCTCGTATGTGCGATGTGGGAAACATCAACAGGGCCCCCGAGGAGGGCAAGATTGGCTGGGGACAGACAGCAGGCTCAGCGTTGAGCGGGCAGCACAGTCCCTAGCGTGTGTATTTGGGTGGTATTTCCCCTTTGTCCGAAACTGGATGCAGGAGGGACACGCATGCATTCATGGTTGCGGGCATGCGCAGAAAGCTAGTTTGTCAGCACCCACAGTCCCTAGCACCAACATGGCACCATTAGAGCAGACATTTCCTGGCAGTCTTGGGCCACAAAATGCCCCCTACCTCTTCCTGGGGTCAAGCCTGGTCTTGTGCTATGAGAAGAAGAGAGAGACAACCTCAGGGACCCCCCCCCCCCAGCAGGCCTGGGTAGGGGCTAAGCTTGGACCCTATGAGTGTCATAGGGGCACTCATGGCCAAGGCAAGCTAACACGGAAGGTGTAAAAGGAGCCCTAGGGTCCCTCCTCCAGGAAGCCTCCCTGACTGCTTCAACCTCTCAAGTCTCCCTTTGCAGAACAAGCCCCTTGCCAAGCAATGTTCCCTCTCACTGCTCCATGCCTGAGCCTTCCCCCTCCCCCCCATCCCTCATCATCTGGCCCTGCCCCCAACAGGTCTGTGATACCTCCCAGGGGTGGAACTAAGCCCCCTGGAGTGAAGCATTTGCTTTCCCCAGTTTTGCTTCTCCTCTACCCCATGCACAGAGTCCACAGACAGCTCCCCGGGGGAGGGTTGGTAGAAAGAAATAGATTTATTCTCATGTACAAAGCAGTCAGCCCACGGGACCACATACAACAGGTGCACAGAGTCCTAGAAAAACGCATCTCTCTAAAGGCAACTCAGAGTAGGTAAGGCAGGTGGCCCCTCCCCCGCCACAACACACACAGAACGACACAGAGGAGAGAAGCCAGCAGCCGGGCTCACCCGAGAGGCCCGGCCTGGTGGGGGGGGGCTCCCAAGCCCGGGGGGCACAGGTGGATATGGCCTTGAAGAGGAGAGAAGCAAGGCCAGGGTGAAGCCAGGCCTTTCTTGGTTGGCAGAAATGGGAGAGGGGCTCAGGCCAAGGGGGTGCACTCGGGGACACTGAGGGACTCCGGGTTGGGCATTCTGTGCCCTAGGCTGGCAGAGATGTTCCACCGCCTCTGCTGGGGCTGCACAGCGCCCTAAGAACGTGACGTTTGGGCAAGGCTTAGAGAACCAATGGTCTCACTCTCCTGTTTTGCCCAGAGAGGAGAGGAAGTTGCCCTGGGTCACCCAGCTAGTGGGAAACAGCTGACACACTTGGTGTCCCCCAGTGGAGGGCCCTGCCTGCCTGTCCGCTCCTCTGCCTTCTGCCTGAGCCCCTCTCCCCAGAGCACTGAGCCGCCAGGCTGGTGGCTTTTTCCCCGGGAACCCCAGGTCCCAATGCCACCAGAGCCATCGAGGGGTCCTCAGGGCTGCCATTGCTGTGTGGCTGTTTCTAGTCCTCCAGCAGAGCTAGAGACTGTTTCCCACCCCGTGCTCACACAGGTGTCCCCCTTCCCCTTCCATGAGGAGGCCTAGACACCCCAATGGGTAGGAGTCTGCAGGAGAAATGGCCACAGATCTGGTGGCGGGGGCAGGAATAGGGCACAGAAGGAACCACCGGGACTGCTCAGAGCAAGAGTGACTTGGGGAGAACTTGTCAGGGGGTAGTCGGGGGTGCGGCACAGGGGGCCCGCTCAGGGGTCGCCCACGTGCGCTCTGAGAAATGGCAAAGTCCCACTAGGCTAGAAGTCTTGCTTCCATGCTATGGACAAGCACGCCGAGGCCCAGGAGGAGCGATGCCCAGTGCTCAGCTCACGCAGGAAGTCCTGGTCTAGCAGCCAGGACCCATGGCTCTGGTTCCCAGTGCCTCAGGCCAGACTGGTGGAGGGCTGTGGAGGAGAGCCGGGCAGGGGGGGCCCCGGGAGGGCATCACTCAGCATCGAGGCTGCAGCAGCCATTGACAGGGGCCCTCGTGCCATCCAAATCAGGCACCTCATATTCCTCGTCCAGGAAGTCCAGCGAGTTGTTGCTTGGGAGGCCCCGGATGGTGAACTTGTGGGACACCTTGGTCCAGTGCTCACGGTTGGAGGCCACACGCTCGTACAGCTCTGCTGCCTTGGGGAACAGGTCTTGTAACAGCCTGGGGATACGTAAGAGCAGGGTCAGAAGTCAACAATCAAAGCATGGTTGGGCACTGGTGGTTCACACCTCTAATCCTAGCTACTCAGGAGGCTGAGAGCTGAGGATCGCAGTTCAAGGCCAACCTGGGCATGTCAGTCTGTGAGACTCTTATCTCCAATTAACCACTAGGAAACCAGAAGTGGAGCTGTGGATCAAGTGGTAGAGTGCTAGCCTTGAGTGAGAAAGCTATGAGACAGTACCCAGGCCCTGAATTCAAGTCTTAGTATCAGTAACCATCCCCCCCCACCCCACCAAAAATAAAGCATATAGAAAGCAAGCAAGATGAAGGCTGCACCACAGGTAGGGCTGGCCCAAGGGAGCTTGATGGTCTCCATGGGGGACCAAGGATGACATGAAGGACCTTCTTAGCCACATGGCAGGACAAGCTGTGGATGGGTTGGAGCTAGGCCAGGCAGAACTCAGTAAGACGTCCATGCTGGCCCCTCCCTGTCCTGCCCTCTCTACTCGAGGTCCCCCGCTGTGCTCACAGATAACTCACTTGTAGATGGGCATTGCAATGTGCTCCATGAAGCTGATCTGCAGCTCAGGGATGTAGGCCTTCTCCCGGTCCATCATCTCCATTGGCCTGTTGCCCATGGCCTTCTCCTATGGGTACCAGCTCATCAGGCCTGCTCTCTTACTCATCCCTCATGTCCCAAGCAGGTCAGGTGAACCCAAGCCCTTCCTCCTGCAAACCAGGGCCCAAGCTCAACCTGGGCATCCTGAGGTCATGCCACACGTACCAAGTCTCCCTGGGAGAAGAATTCTTTGTAGATCAGTTCCTGGAAGGAAACACACTCATTACTTCCAGTGGATGGGATCTATCCAGCCAGGCCCATTCCCTGAACAGCAAACTATGGCCCAGTGACTCAGCCCCCTGAGGGCCTGACAATAGGGTGTAGCTGGGTTCTAGCCCACCTTCCACCAGCCTGACTTGGTATGTGGTCCTGTGAAGCCTGTGCCCCATTCCGAGCCTTCATCAGTCATCCTGAGATGGTCTAGCTTTCTCTCCTCCAATATAGCCACGCTGAGCTCAGCACACAGAGTGTTCAAGGAACAGGGGGTCCCCAGGGCTGAGCAGGGTGTAGTCTATGCCTTCCTGGGGAGGCAAGACTCACTGCGATCTTCCGGGTGGTCTTCCAGCCCTTGGTCTGGTCAGAGAGGTCACAAGAGGTCATCAGGAGGCAGAGGAGGAGCCGGTGGTGCTGTTTGTTGGTTGGGTCATAGCCCACTGTAAAGAATAAGATGAAGGAGAGGGGTCTCGCCCCTGTGGCCCCTCTGAGGACAGCACTAGGAAAGTAGGCACTCCTGACAGGAGCCAAGGGGCCACTTAGAGTCGTGCCGGAGGGGGATGGTGGCACCATCGGATAAGGGTTGATGCTGGAAAGGAGATGAGTCTGGATCCCTGGGGATGGTCCCCGGGCAGCGCCCCCTCCCGACTGCCCGCCTCCCCAGGGCTGACAGCAAGCACCTTCGGCCATCTTCTGGAGGTCTTTGAAGATGCGGAGGTGGTGGGCCAGGTCTGTGGCCAGGATGATGTCTCGCATCAGGTCCAGCATGCGCTGGTAGTCCTGGGGTGAGCCAGGGGAGGGGTGTCATGGCCACCCCGCCCCTCCGTGCTGCTTCTGCTCCTCGGTCAGCCGGCTCCCACCCTCCAGCCCTGCTGCTCACCTTGCGGGAGAAGTGATCGAAGATGTTGCAGCCATGGGTGTTGAGGATGGCGATGGCCTGAGCGAAGTGGTGCCTCTGAAGGGACAGGAGGGAGGGGCTTCACTGGGCAGAGGCTCCCCTCACCACGGACCGCAAGGGAGACACTGAGGCCCCGCCGGGCCCTGGCTCCCAAGAGCAGGCAAAAGAGGGGAAGCAGGGGCTTTGGTTTTCGAGCTCTATTTCGACCCTCGGTGACTCAGGGCGTGTCCCGAGCCAGCTCCATGATGCTTCCGACCCCTCAGCTGTCACACAGAAGGATCTGATAAAGTGAGCACCCGGGGCCTCTGCGGGCTGGAGAAAATTTTGAAATGATCCTAGACACTAATTCATGCAGAACACATTTGTTTGCTGACAGGAACGGTGGTAATGAAGCGAGGGGCAGGGCCCTGTCTCCCAGCCGTGAAGCACTGTCACTTGGAGGAGGAACAGCACATCCCAGGGGACAGAGGCCAGAACCCAGACTGCACCGGGCCTCCCAGGGGACAGCGAGCAAGTCTCTGGTGGGGGGGGGGGGGTGTGCGAGCAGGGGCGGCCTCTGGAGGGGTGCTCAAGAGAGGCAGCCAGTGGCAAGGTGACTTTGGAAATGTGGCTCCCACCCAAAGCCAAGACCACCCGGTACCATGTGCAGGATACTCAGAGATGGCTCCGCCTTTGTCTCTCTTCCCAGGAGCCCCCACAATCTAAGGTTGAGAGTCTTGAGGGGCATCGTGGCCTCCTGTTGGACATGCCCCATCCATCCCCTTGAAGCATCCCTCTCCTCTCCCAGCTCTTTCTCCATGGGTGCCTGCAGCTCCCAGCTCCAGGAGGTAAGGGGAGTGGAGACTCTAGGGGCTTGAGTGGGCGGGGGGGGGGGGAGCTTCACGCTGTCCCCAGTCTTGTCTTTGTGAAGATGGCTTGGGCAGACTCCACTCCCACTGCAGCTGCACCTGACTTGCCCTGGAGGTAACGCTTGATGTCTGTCTGCCTGAAGAACATGGCTGTAGGGCCAAGTGCCAGTCTAACTGGCTGAAGAGGGGTGAGTTGGGGGAGGAGGGGAGATAGGATGGCAGTACCTCCATGACAGAGCCCTCAGAGCTGTAGAGTGCGGCCAGCACAGATTTCTAGAAAAGTCCAGAAAAATTTCCATCATTCCTCGCATCCAGATCTAAAAGCCCACTGTTGATGGAGTCCTGGCCCTTCCCCTTCCACCCCAACTGCTCCTGGGTCTACACCGCCACCACCACCACCCACCACCGCCGCCGCCCCCTCAGGCTGTGAGAGAGGAGACTCTCAGACGTGTGGGAGGGGCAGGCCTCTCACCGAGGCCACCTGGAAGGAGTTGTTTGTGCCTCTGTGATCCAGGTCGTGACACATGCAGGAAATAAACAAGGCAAAGATCTCGATGTCCCTGGATAAGACACAGAAAGGAGTTCTCCACAGCTGCCTCCCTGGCCCCCCGGAGGAGAGCTAGCTGATGAGATGCCCAGACAGGCAGTTAGACTGTCTGGTCTCCTTGGTCTCAGTCATATTCATGACTGTGGGACTGTGCAAGCCTACTCCCTGGGTGAATAGGACAGGCTCTATGGTGTCGCACAGGAAATGCTTCCCTGTCTCAGAGAGGGGCCCCAGGCTGCTGTCACTCACTCGAGGTAGTTGGTGAGCTCCAGGTTCTTGTAGAGCAGGTAGCAGAAGTGGGAGACAGAAAAGGCGTGCATCCAGTTATGGTAGGGTGGATCCCGGTAGCCCTTCTTCACCATCAAGCAGAACCTGGGGGAAGAGACGGGGTCATCTGCTCTCCTCCTCCAGGAAGCCCTCCAGGCTCCACCTTGTCTCGTTGCTTGAATTTCTCTAGTGAATATGATCCCAGTGCCTGGGAGTTGCCTCTCATTCACTGATCCTCCCCCCTGCCCAAAGTCTGGGTCTCCCCCAGTCATCCTCAGAAAGACACCCCCTTCCCAGCATGTAGTGGGAGGGCCATGGATGGAAAAGTGGAAAAGAGCAGGAGGAGGGGCTTGGTCTTCCTGTGCCAGGAGGGGCACGCACCGGGCCAGGGTCGGGCAGTCAATTTTGTAGTTATTGATGAAATTCATGTCCTGCAGCATGCTCAGGATGGCCTGGGGAGGACACAGGAGGGAATCAGCACGTTTGGCAGCATCAAGATGGGGCTCCTGCCTCTACCCTTTCTCAAAAGCCCATACACAAACTTTTGGAGTTCTAGAACTTCAAATATAAACTAGAAGGCCATAAAATAGTTGAAGCAACCATTTTCAGATCTGTGAACTTTCAGAAATCAAAAGGACCTAACCTTGGAACCCCAAAATGTTAGCAAAACTAGGGGACTGCAAACTCCAAAGCCACATGCCCTGGACATGGTTTCAGAACAGCTCTTAGTGACCATCCAGTCCAGCTCCATTCAGACCATCTCTCAGCAAGCCTCCACAGCTTCCGTGATGACTCCCTTACCAGGAAGTCCATAGGCACGTCTAACTTAAATCTCTGGCTCCTTTCTTCCCTTTCCCCATCCCCTCACCATGGATGTGTCATCCTCAGGCAGAGAGCGAGGAGTGTAGGTGAAACAGGCGAAGTTGGAATCAATGGCCGCCACAGGCTGGATCCCATCGTGGAGAAGTTTGGTGTATTCATCGTCAGAGACCTAAAGGGGGTGCCAGGACATTGGAAGATGGCTTCCTCCCTGTCCAGGGTTCTTATCCACAAATTCCCATAGCAGATGGGAGACCTCCTCATTCAAAAGGTGACATAGATGACCACCCTCCCTTCACAAGAGCTAGGACGGGGTGGGAGATGGGGTGACCACGGAAGCAGTGGGCTTCCCAGCCTTCAATAATATCCAACCATCTAGCTTATTTCCTGGACATTGAACTTGGCCTGAACCAAGTTCTTTCCTGATCTTTCCAGCTCCTTCCAGCCTAGCTGAACTGAGAAACAGCTTGAAAGACAGGTCTATAGGAAAGGAACAGCCACTGGACATGATGGCCCAAGCCGGAAATCCCAGCATTTTGGAGGCTGAGACAGTAAGTTCGCCGGTTCAAGACTAACATGGGCTACACAGTGAGTTTCAGACCAGCTACATAAAGACTGTGTTAAAAAAAAAAAAAGGATGTAGAGGATAAGAAAGAAAATGAACTAATAAAAGGAGAAACACAGAGCAGACGAGGAGAAAGGCATTGTTCCAGGTCTGCCTTAGATTCCTCGGGAGACAACAGTCAGAAATCACAGCCTGGACTTGGGCTGCTAAGGACTCCGGGAGGCAGAGAAGAAATGGAGAGGAGCAAGTGGCCCTGCAGCCTGGAGAAGGCCAGACACTCTGTAAACCTTACCTTCATGTGGTACATCATCATTTCATTGGCCAGGTGGCTGCGATACTGGGCCTCATTCACTTTTTTGTATAGGAGAGACTGAGGGGAGACAGGGAAAGGGGTTCAAACAGGGCATTTGTGAAATCAAAATGCCCTTTACTTGTGTAGAGGGTCCAGAGAGAACCTCCCCTTCCGGTCCCATTTAGGCCTACAACTCCAAGTGCAGGGCATGGCCCACCCCCATGTTTATAGGGCTCTCTTGCTTGCCTTCCCCCATCCTCTTATATTTGAAGCATTGGACCCTAAGACTTCAATGATGGACCCAAGGCAGGAAAGAGCAGCAGAGAGGGAGGGCTTCACATCAGGAACATGAGTTGGATTTCCAGGCCAGAGCCACCAATAAGCTGGCACCGCGAAACCCAACATTTGCCAAAAAGAAGCCGACAAAGGGTTGGATTGAGGTTGCTTCCAGAGAAAGGGGAGGAATACTTTTGGCAATTAGACATTTTTTTTTTCTTCTAATGGTCCTTGGAGGGTGATTTGGACGGGGCAAATATACCCCTATTATATTACCAGACGGGTACGGAACCCAGAGGTGGCCAGCAAGAGGTGGCCAGCATGTGCTGAAGACTGCACAGCCCCCAACCCAGACGGTCGGCGCGGACCGAGCTAGGAGAGCAGGTGGGTGGGGCAGAAGGGCGGGTCCCGCGCTGGCCAGCCCCGCCCCCTCACGTGGGCGATGCTGATGCCGCAGTAGATGGAGAAGGCGGTGGCCAGGTCCTCGTCGAACTTGCTGAACCACGGACCGTTGATCTTGTTCACTAGCTCGGCCACACCGATGACCTCTGGGGAAGACGGCGAAGCTAGGGACGGAGGGATCTGGCAGGACCCGCCCTCCCTGAACTTCAAGTCTGAGAATTCCTAAACCTTTTAGCTTCGGGACCCTTGGGAGGGTGGTTGAAGCCCCGCCCACCTTCCAGTCAGCCTTGCTCTGTCCTTGGCCCCGCCCCCGGGGGGCCGGTCCGCCCCGGACACGCCCCTGACGTTACCACGCCCCTTGTCGTCGTTTCCCGCCTCTCGCGATCGGGCCCCTCTTGGCCACGCCCCTTTCCACGCCCCTGGATCCGCCTCTCACGGTCGGGGGGGTCCCCTCCTGGCCACGCCCCCGGGTACGCCCATATGGTTGCCACGCCCCTTGGCCCCGTCTCTCGGGTAGGGGGGGTCCCTCCTGGCCACGCCCCCGAGGTTGCCACGCCCATACCCTCCCCCCCACGGTCCGGTCCCTCCTGGCCCCGCCCCCGGCGGCGGCGAGCCCGCACCCTGGTTCTCGTTCTTAATCGGGAAGCAGAGGATGTTGCGCGTGCGGAACCCAGTGCTGTCGTCCACGCCGCGATAGAAAAGCGGATGGGCATATGCATCGGGGATGTTCAGGATCTGGCCTGTGGTTGCCACGTGGCCCGCGATGCCCTGGTCGGCTGGGATGCGGATCTCGTAGCTCTGCGGGATGAGCGTGGGGTGGAAAGGATGAAGTTATTGGGTGAGGCTGCAGGGGTGACCAACTAGCGTTGGGCCTGCTCCCCAGCAATCCCCGTGCACTCCCGGCACTCTCGAGGGGCCACTCCCATACCTCATCGTCCACCACGCCCCCATCGAACACCTTGGCCACCAATTCATTCTGATCCAGTAGGAACACGGAGCAGCTGTGGGGAGAAGGGGTTGGTTCTCAGGACCCCGATACCCTTTTCCAACTGTCCTCACTTCTTCTTACTTAGGGTGATGGCCCGATTTCCAAAGTCTTGCAGGAATAGCTCCAAGAGGAGACACTCTTTTCAGGGTTGGCTGACATCACACATTCCTCCTTTTTTGAGCCTCTACTATGTACAGTTAGTTGCTGAGGATCTGTGGCAAACTGATCTAGTCCTGACCCTGCTGTTGAGTGGTGACCAATCAAGAAGGCAGGGAGAAGGGGGGAAGGAGGCTATGAGGAGCCTCTTTCGCCCCTTTTCTGGGTGGATTTGCTCACATCTCCGCATTGCTGAGGTTTCTGGCCTCTGTGATGATCTCCTGGAGCAGGACAGAGACGTCATCTGGGGAAAAGACGATGCCAGGCAAGTGGTGAGACTGGAGTGCCAGGCAGAGCCCTCCCACGTGTCCTCCCCAGATAGCTGGCATGAAGGGCAGTGAACTCACCCAGGTGAGTGAAGAGGTTCTTTGCCACTTGGAGAAGGGCCTAAGGAGAGGGAAATGGACATCATAGGGAGTTCTAGTTAGGGACCACCCTAACCAACCCTCAGTCTCCAGTGACCGGAGAGCCTTCTCATTCCTCCACTAGGGTTCCTAAAACAGGGGTGGAAGTGACAGTTGTCTACTAAGTGAGGAGCAGTGGAATAGCCCAGCAAAGATATGTAGGAAACATCTGAGTCTGGCAGATAAGATATCCATTATCCTGCTCTTGCTACCAAGATATTACTGTAGTAATCACAATGAGCAGTAGAGGGCGATCACATACAGTACCAGCAGCCGCCCCCCCCCCACCCCACCCCAGGGCCTAGGGAACTACTGACCTTCCCTCCTTAAACAGACTTCCATTACTAGGTTACCTAGCTGTCACAGGGCAGGGCTGCCATTTTCCCAGAAAAACATAGGCATCTCTTTTCTGGATGGCTTTCTGGGTCTGGGGCTGAAAGCTAGGTGACTTGGTTCCTGGAAGAGGCTCAAGGCAGACTACTCACCTGGCACTCACACTTGAGCTTCTGCTCCCTCTGGAAGGCCAGGGTGCTGGTGAGCACTGTGCCTGTATAGTGGAAGCAGTGCTGGATCACATGCTCATCGAGGTCTGTGAACCTGAAGGAGGGGCTGGAAGTCACCCAAGAGGACAAGGAAGACAGGCGTCTCTCCCTTTTCTCCTCACTTCCATGCCACCAGGAAGCCGCAGGGATATTCTGGGCTGTGAGCTAGTCACAACTCCCCTCCGCACTAAGGCTATTCTACTACCTCCCTCCTTCCCTCAGACTAGGGGCTCCCTGATAAAAGGGCTCTACTTTTCCTCAGGCCAAAAGGGGTTTCTTCAGGCTGTTGATTTGTCCCCATTTTGTTTTGGAATCAGGGTTTCTCTATAGTACCCAGGCTAGCCCGGAACAACTTGGGATCCTCTCAACAAAGTCTCCCCAGAAGTTGAGACTCCAGGAGTGTACATCTGCACCCACAGGTTATTTCTTGAAGCTAGAGTAATTTCTCCCTCTGATTAGAGGGAGACCAAGACTGGGTCTCCTTCCTCAGACTAAGTCAGTGCTGGGCATCCCCATGCTCTTCCCACCATCCTTCTATCCTAAAGGTGGGTGGGGGGTGGGCAGTGGCAGAGAAGGGAAACTCAGATGGCTCTAAAGGAGCAAAATGGGACATGGAGAGGTATCCAGCAGCTGCCGCATGGGCCTCGTAGAACCTGACCTAGTAGAAGGCCACAGTCTTGCACTGACAAACTGTTCAGCCCACCGCTGCTGGGAGGGTACCCCCTTCCCACACTGTTACCCCAGTGGAGGCCTGCCTCACCTCCAGCTCCACCTCCTGACCCATGTCATCCCACAAAACTCACAAGTCTCCTCCCAGCTTGTTGAAGGCGCAGGCCAAGGCTACCACCTGGTCAGTGGCCCGGCTGATGACAGGGACACAAAGCATGGCCTGAAGCTCAGAGCCCAGCATGCTTTGTAACTGCCGCACATCCTCCTGCAAAGGAGACTGCATCAGGGTAGGGAGGAGGTGGGAATGTGCTCCTTCCCCAGCCCTGCTCTGTTGCTGGTGCAAATTCCCTGAGTCTTAGCTCCAGACAAGATCCTGACTCGGGAGGTTGCGCGGGAGGTCTCCCCTCTCCCCCTCTCTGGTCCAGCCAGGCCATGGCTTACGGAGGTGAGGTCCTTCAGCTGGATGGACTTCTTGTCTTCAACCACCTGGCCCAGGCGTCCCATGGTCAGCTGAGGAGTGAGGAGAGGCGGAATCAGGGCCCAGCTGTCCCCACATCAAGCGGCTCACAACCCATCCAGAGGATCGCACCCTCTAAGACGGGGAGTTTCAACAAATTATTCAGGGAAGTAGTAGGTGAAGTCAATATTGAGCAGAGAGTTGGGGGAGGAGAGGTTGGTAGAATCATCTGCAGAAGACTCTAGGGTCTTCCCAAAATAGGCGAGATATAAGCAAGCTCCAAAGATTCTCATTGATTGCAACAGATTCTTCTCGGGAAACACTCCTACAGAAGTGAGCCAGTTCCAAGTAAGCCTTCCTGTAGCTATTTCTCCTAATGGGGCCACATTGTGAGACACGGTGATTTCTTTGTAACACGTCTAAGTAAATCTCAAGACCCAGATAAATCCCACCTGATTCCAAGAGATGCTAGCAGACCCCATCCCTCCCCACAGGTCCCAAGAATGCACAATAGGACTCACAGGAAAGCTGATCTCTTCCCCTAGCACTTTATCTCCGATGACCTGAGAGACCGAGAGGTAGGGACTAGTTACTGGAAAGACAGACACTGGCTCCTCTCCCACCCACACCCTGCGGCCAGTGGGACTGGGCCCTCACCTTGCAGGAAAACTGCAGGTTGTCCTCCGACACTAGCAGGAGGCAGCAGTGCGATGCCTGGGTCTCCTGTTGCAGCTGAGAGGGGACAGACAGAAGGAGGGACTGTGAATCCAAGGTCACACTCACCCTGTCTCCTCTTTGAGGCTTTTTAGGAAAGGAGCCTTACTTCCCCATCTGAACTTGAGATCTAAGGTTCTAGGGGAAGTTGGTCCTATTGGGAGACAGGCGGGGAGTAGAGGGTGACTCACATATTGGAGGATTTTAAGCTGCAGAGAAGTGGCATCCAGGTCGTAGAGTTCCCCTGCAAGGGCGAGGTGCTGCTCAGTGAGGGCAGTTTGGTCCCTCAAGGTGCTCCCCCCCCACCAGACCCCGACTTCTTCTAGAGCTCCACCTCCATCTGCACCTTACTGCCTAGCCCACTGACCCACCTATTTGCCTGGCTCCGCCCCCGGGAGCGCCCCACCTCCCAAGCCCCGCCCACCCAGAGGCCCCACCCCGCGCATCTCCAGGTCTTCCCCATAACCTGCACAGGTGGGGACCTCACCACATAGTTGCAGGATCTTTCTATCTTGGTCCGTGTATTCCACCTTGTCCTTCTGGTCTTCTGACACCTCCACCAGGGGATTCTGGATCTCTCCAAGGGTCGCGGTGGGCCCACGCTGCTGCAGGGCCTGCACCCTCCGCAGGGCCACCAGGGTCTGGGGTGGACCAAAGGATCATTGTGTCCGCAGGACTCCAGGGGTGCCCTCAGCCCAAGGGACCCATCGCTCTGTTCCAAGCACCTCACCCTCACACACACATTCCTCCATCCCGAGAGTGCCCACCGCCCTCATCAGTCCTCCGTCCCTCAGTCCACAGACAAGCACAAGGTCTGTCTGCGCCTCTTGCTCTCACAGGCTAGGCAGGGACAGGTACTTGTGTCCTTAGCACATGTGGGAGTTCCTCAGACCTTGTTAAAATTATAATCCGAAAATCTCAGGCAGAACAGATATTAGGTAGTCCTTCCTAAGTGGGCACAAAGCATTTAACTCCTTTTATTATCTCCACTTTTTTTTTCTTTGCCAGTTCTGGTGCTTGAACTCAGGGCCTGAGCACTGTCCCTGGCTTCTTTTTGCTCAAGGCTAACACTCTACCACTTGAGCCACAGCGCCACTTCCGGCTTTTTCTGTTTATGTGGTGCTAAGAAATGGAACCTAGGGCTTCATGCATGCTAGGCGAGCACTCTACCGCTAAGCCACATTCTCAGTCCTATCTCCACGTTTGTTTATTTGGTTTTGAATTTATTTTTTAATGCCAGTACTGAGGCTTGAACTCAAGGGCAGGGTGCTTTCTCTTGAGGCTGGCACTCTACCTCTTGAGCCACACCTTTACTTTTGGCTTTTTGGTGGTCCATTGGAGACAGGAGTCTCAGGGACTTTCCTGCCCAGGCTGGTTTTGAACCCTACAACCCTCAGCTCTCCGCCTTCTGAGTAACTAGGATTATAGGCATGAGCCACTAACACCCAGCGCTATTATCCCACTTCAGCTGTGAAACAGGCTCTGAGACTTGCTCGTGGTTCCAAAGTTCGCAAGTAATGGAGCCAAAACTGAAATCCAGGTTTGTCCTGTTCATCATCCATCCTGCCCCATCCCAACCCACTCACGTGCTTCTCCACTGCCTGCAGGTTCCACTCGTCACTGTCGCTCAGCTGGCCACAGTGCACCTGGAGGGAAAGAGAAGGGCTCCAGCGGTGACCGGCCGGCCGGTCCCTGCCACAGTGCCTTCCCTGTGTCCAACACACACCAGCCCCCAGCGACAGACATGCTCCATTCGGTGGCCCTCCATGATAAACCCATCCTCTGACCCCGCAGATAGCGCCAGGAAAACCCCCTCCCGCAGGAGGTCATGTAGGGCGGATCCTACTGGAACATTCTGTCTCTGTCCCATCATTTTCCATTAGCACTGTTACTGTTGAACAGCACAGTCAAGGTGTAGAGTGTCAGGATGGGGGGCTTTAGACCCCTTCCCAGGGTCTCCCCCACTGTGGGGCCCTTCAGATCCTGATTATAGAAGGAGTAGAATTGACCTCAGTGTCCTAGCTTCATTCTTTCTGAGTCAGGGTTTGAGGTGCCTCTAAGTCTGGGTCAAGGAAGGAGCTGAGGCTCTGCCTATGCAGGGTGAATGGGGAGGTGGATGGACTGAATTCTCTGCCGCCCACTGTGTGCTGCAGGTTTCCTGTGTGATGCAGGTGAGCGGAGGGACTTATCCAAAGTCACAAAAGCCCCAGTGGTACAGTTAGGAGAGCCCTAGCTGCTCCCTCCAGGGACTTGTCCCAAGTCACTAAGTGGAGAATGACAGGACAGCCTCACCGGTTCCCTCCCCTCCCTTCCCTCTCCAGAATCATCTCCACTGCAACCCCCACCATCCTGTCATCCCTGGGCCAGGCATGGGGGCGGGGGTCAGCCATTTTTTTAAGCTCGGTCTCTTCCTCCCTTCTGCCTTGCTTGGGTATTGAGGAGTATTGGGTATTGAGGGATGGTGGTCCAGGGGTTCACTTCAGGCCCTCCAATCAGGCTTCCTACCTACTCAAAGCTGTTTGCTACCAGCAGGGCTCCCCACAGTGCCTTCACTGGGGGCCCCTTTCTCATCCTCCCTCCCTGCCCTTAGCAGCCCCAGACTGCCTCTACTGTAGAGCCCCTGCCTGGGGCAGTTGGGAAGAGGAGGCCAGCTGCTCCTCAGAAGCTCTGGATCTCACTGGGGCAGGATGGGGGGGGGCGTGCCAGGGGAGGGAGACCTGGAGCCTCACCCCTAAAGAAGATGGAGACTGCCTGGATTGCAGAGCCAGAAGGTAGCGGAGCATCAGGGAGGCCTCCTGCCCTGACACTGCCGCATCAGCAAGACAGGCAGAACTGGAGGCAGGGAGATGGTGCAGGCAGGAGGCCGTCCTGGTGGTGCCGGGGGTGGGAGGTGAGGGGGATGAGGACCTCTGGGAATGGGGATCTTTGATGCCACTGAGGGAATGGCCTAGAAGTTTTAGCCTAAGAGAACTAAGGAGCAATAGCAGATTGCGCATTAGAGAGCCATCATCTATCAGGTGGAGGTGAATCACAAGCAAGACTGCAGATAGATCTGGAAGAGAGCAGGGACGGTGCCCTCTGAGACTCCCATAGGATAAGGAGGCAAAGGAATGGAGGCCAGCAGTCATTTGCACTTGGTTTACCAATGGCATTTGACTATGAAGGAGGATGCCATTCTTATTCCCTCTCCCTGGGCCCAGCTCTCATGAAAAGGGAAGGCAGGAGATGCAGACTAAAAACCAATGCTAAGGGAAAGGAAGGGAGCCTGGTGTCCTTCTAGCAGGTTCACCCATCCAGCAGGTGAACAACACACAGAGATACTCTCCCGAGAAACCTCAGGAACTGCCATGTGCACACACCCATGCTCACTCTTCCTTTGACACACACACATACACGCTGCAACCACTGCCACATATACACACACATACTAACAGTGTCGATACCATCCACATGTGCACATTCATACTACTACCTAAGACACTTGAGCTCCCATTCCCAAGAACCACGCACAACCTTGCAATCACACACACACACACACACACACACACACACACACACACCCCAAACACTCCAATACACACGTGGCCACACTTTCATGTGTCCTTGTTAATGAGGGTTGATTTCTGGGCCCTCTACAGCGGGCATTGACGCTTAGAGAGAACAAAAAGTTCTCACCCTCACCAAATCCGACCTGGTAATGGTATAAACACCCATCCCCATGCAAGGAGCTGGCAGGCACAGCTGAGAGGAGGAGCAAGCACCAATCAACATCAAATGCCAGAGACCAAGGGCCGCCCACTCCTCAAAGGGACTTATTCTCCCAGAACTGAAGAACAGAACCAGAGACTTTCCCCACAAGCAATCTGCACCCAGGGCCCTTGAGCTGAGCTGCAAAGGTCCAGAATTCACCACACGGCCCCGCACCTGGACGGTGTTCAGAGATCCTACTACCAGCTATGTCTCCATCAGGCCCCAGTATTCCTTGTATCCCCTGATTTCCTTGCTCGCGTTTGCCATCATTTGTATTTTTATCCTGGTACTCACTTGTTTCCTGTCTTCCAAACTATACCATCTAAGGCTGAGCCTGTTGGTCTGTCTTGGTCCCTTCTGTGCTCCAGAAGCTAGCACACAGTGCTTACTGAGCACCTAGCTGGTACTCCAGAAAGAGATCATCAATGGATGGGCGGAAAAATGGATGGATGGATGGATGGATGGATGGATACCAAGCGCAGAGACCAAGCAAGGGCACTAGGGCTTGCTGAAGAAGGAGCTGGTGACTCATCCCTCCCAAACATCTTCCCTGGGTCCTGTCCTCTCCTCGCTGCCCCCTCTGCCCTGAGGATCAGGTAGCAGCTGAGAGCTCCCCATGGCCAGGGCTGCCTCTGGGAGGACATGAGATTATGTGGCTCATAGATATTCCCTGGGGGGCATTTGGCAAAGGGCATTTCTACCTGAGTGAGAAGGGGCAGGCTTGGAGGGAGGTGGTCGGTGAATAACCCAAACACCCACCCTTCAAGAGCTCTGCAATGCCGAGGTGAAGAAAGGGTTATCAGAAACTTCTGGGAGCCCCTCTCACAGAGAGCAACTTTCTCAATAATGTGTACCCCATACTTCTGCCCTACCAGGCCTCTACTCTTCCCCAACCCCGAATGTCATTTCCCACTTCCTAGCATGTCCTTTCCCTGTTCTCTGCCTGTCAACCTCCTACTCATGCCACAAAGCCCCACATAGATGTCTCTCCATTGTGAGGGGCCCCTTGCTGCTCCAGCCTTTGCTACCAAATCACCTGTTGGCTGGACTTATTTCATTTGGCTCGGGATGGCTGGAGAATGTCACTGCTCTCCTCCAAAATGAAAGCTCCTAGAAAATGGTTTGTCACAGCACCCAGCCTGGGGCAGCTAAGTGAGTTTAAATAAAGTGGTCTGACTACTTTTCTTTTTTTTTTTTTTATGCCAGTGCTAGGGCTTGAACCCTGGGCCTCATGGTCAAGGCTGGTGCTCTAGCACTTGAGCCACATTTCCGTGTCTGGCTTTTTGCTGGTCAATTACAGGTAAGAGTTTCATGGACTTCCCTGCCTGGCCTGGCTTGGAACCGAGATCCTCAGATCTCAGCCTCCTGAGTGGCTAGGGTTATAGGTGTGAGCCGCCATGCCCTGTCTCATTACCCTTTTCGAGACACCAGCCTCTCCTTCGCTTCGCCACCCCCCCGCCTGCTGCCTAGCCCCCGTCCTCAGGCCCACCAGCTCTGGGACAGACTGGCAGGCACAGTGGAGAGGAGGAAGCAGCCCACAGAGAACTCTGCCAACAGCAGATCCAACCCCTGCAGGAGCACAAGCTGGGGGTGGGGAGCAGCTTGTGGGAGACGCTCCCCCCGTCAGACAGATGGGGCGCAGAGTCAGGGCATCAAGCCAAGCACCCCCCTTCCCTCCCCTGGTGGCCACCCCCTACTCCCACCCTCTTCCCTTGCCAGCAGCTCAGGAAAGGTCAGGCGCCTCAGAAACCTTTAATTCCCTTTTAATGAGCTTGAGGTTGGGGGGGGCTCCCCCGGTGCACCCTGGCCAGCTAATTTATCTGTCAGCACAGTGCCACCTAAGCGGAAGCAGACCCCCAGTAATAGTAATCTGGGGGCACTAACCCCTTCCTTACCTGGGTACAGGATAAGGATTTTGAGCCCCACCTCCATATGGGAGAAGAGATGGAGAGGAACAGATCCCAGCTGGCAAGATTCTGCCACCCCCCATAGCACCCCATGGTGGAGTGAGACCTGCAGAGCCCCACAAGAGGTAGCGGACCTCCACTTCCCACGGAAGCCTGGTCCCCTCCCAAGCAGACCCCTAGATGTCTGGCCTGTGTCCAACCTCAGTGGGAGTCTAGCTGGGCCCCGTGTCTTCCCACATAGCCCCACCCTGTGCCCCCTATCTGCAGTCACCCCCAAACCTGACCCCTCTCTCACAATGCCTCCCCATCAGTGGCTGGTGTCCTCTGGTCTCCCCGAGAGTCTTTCAGTCAGTCCATCTCACCATGTTCCTGCTTTCTTGAACACTGTCTCCCAACCCATGGGCCGGGGGAGGGGATCCCCAAGAGGAAAGGCCGGGAGGTGCCAGGGGCTAGGTTTTTTCAGCTCCATGGGACCGAATCCAGACGGGACCTGTGCACAGGGCAGGTTGCTGCGTGGGCCGGCTGTTTGCTTCTCCTGCTTCAGGGCAGGGCCCAGGGCTGAGCTGTGGGAGCTGCCTACAAGCATCCCTAACCCCCATTCCCGGCCCACTCCATCCCAGATTGCTGCACACACACACACACACACACACACTCACACACGCGCGCACACACACACTCACACGCACGCGCGCACACACACACACTCACACGCACGCACGCACACAGACAGGCTCTGTCCACCACTTTCTCCCCTGTCATTCTCATCTCCAGTTTTACCCCATAGCCCCGCCACCTGTGCAGACTCACCAAGATGACAGCTGCCACCACCTCTGTCTCCTTGTCCACCAGCGGTATGACCAGCACTGAAGGGAAGAGGGCAATGAGGTAGACATACTGAGCAGGGGTTCGGGGAGGGAGACAAAGACGCAGACAGAGGGGCTGGGACAGAGACACAGAGAGACCCAGAGGCCCAGTGAGAGAGGGGGGCGGGGTTCTGAGCCAGCAACAAAAACAACCACGGCAATGACCCCTGCATAGAAGGAAACCCCCTCACTTCACGCCATTCTTCTGATCCTCCCAGCAGCCCTGAGAGGAAGGGAGGCAGGTGAGGCTGAGCACCCCTGTGCCATAGATTGGGAAACTGAGGTTCAGAAAGGGGAAGTGACTTGCCCAAGATCACACAGCAAGTCAGGTCTCCTGACTCCCAGTCTTGTGCACTTTCCACATCGAGACAGAGGACAGAGACCTAGAGAGACTGAGACACGAGGCAGAGAGAGACATGGCGGACAGGGGGCATGGAGAAGAAAAGAAAAGGAAATAGAGACAGTGACAGAGCATGACAACAACTCCAGTCCCAGCGTGCAGCAGGCACAAGCACGTGGGAGCCACAGCCACGGGTCACTGAGCCCTAGTGAGTGCCGAAACCCTCAAGATGCCCCCTCAAGGTAAATACCCATTTTACAGTCAGGAAATTGAGGCTCAGGTAGATTAGTAGCATCAGAGAGAGGATTAGATGGAGGGATTGATTGCTAGAAACACAGAGCCAAAGAAAGGAGACAGAGATGAGGACGGGCAGAAGACAGACATGAGCTGGGAGCAGAACCACAGCCCTCCCTGTCCCTGCCCAGGCTCTGGTTCTTACCTTGGGTTTCAGGAGCCAGCGGAGCCACCAGCCTGGCCAAGGGCTTCCCTGGCAGGTCCGAGGAGCCCAGCCCATTGAGGCTCAGCCGCTTCCGGGAGAGCACTGCCTCCCTGGAAAAGGACACAGTCCAACTATTAGTCCTTGCATCAAGGAGGAAACCCAGCCCAGGGGCAGTGGGGGATATACTGCAAGCTGAACCCCACGCAGGGAAAAGGATCTGCCTCACAGAGAGGGCAAAATGAAGCCGGGTGCTGGTGCCTCACCCCTGTAATCCTAGCTACTCAGAAGGCTGAGATCTGAGGATCACAGTTCAAAGCCAGCCCGGGCAGAAACATCCATGAAACTCTTATTTCTAACCACCGGAAAACCAGAAGTAGCACTGTGGCTCAAAATGGGAGAAGGCTAGCCTTGAGTGAAAAAGCTCAGGGACAGCGTCCAGGCCCTGAGTTCAAGCCCCATGACTGATTTTTGTTTTCTTAAGGGCAAAATGAGCAGGTTGGTCAACTCAAATCAGGCCTCCTGTGCCTCTTGCTGATAGATACAGGGAAAGCACGTGTGCAGGGCCCAGTGCTGAGCCTGGCCACAGGGAGCGCAGAGAAAGCACCAGCTAGACTACTAGATCACACTCTCCCCTGCTGCTACTAGACCTCAGGCAAGTGACCTCACTTCTGAATGGATGGGGGCAAGTAGAACCCTCCCCACCCATCCTCAGGGAAACAACTGCAGAGTAAGTTTTAGTGCTAAGTACAGGAGAAAAACTCCAGAGGTTAACATCATAGCTCGAGACTACTGGGCATTTCCTGTTTGCCAAGCACCTTATGTGAGTTAAACCAGAATTCCCAATAACCCTATGAGTTAGAAGTTAACATCATCTCCATTTTCAGCTGGAAAAGCTAAAGCACAGAGAAGGTAAGTAACCTGTCCAGGATCACATGGCTAACAAGTGGTAGAAGGAGGCTTTGACTCTATGCAAGGAATTGGTAGCAGAGGTAGAATAAATCACTGTTTGAATTGAACCATTCGAAAGATATGTAGGGTGTGAGCCTCTAGCAGGAGATGGGTGTGTGTGTCCGGGGAGGAGGAGAAGTGTGATTGTGGAAACTGAGGCAAAGGAAATTGGTCATGAGAAGGGTGAATTTCTCTCCCCCTCTGTATATACCACCCTTCCTCCAGGTCTCTGGCTTTTCCGGCTTAATTAAGTGCCTGATTTTTTTTTTAACCCATTGCTACTCCCTGATGATTAATTGTCCTAAGTTCCTTGTTTCTCATGCTGCTTCTAATTAATTGTGTTTATAGGAGCTGCCTGGCCTAGACAGAGAAGCTGGGGCTCTGGTTTGTGTATCCGGGGTCCTAAGAAGAATCCAAGTCAGATGTGGAAGGGAGTAGCAGCCTGCAAGGCACCGAGTCCAAAGGCCACAACTACCGGAGAATCAAGGACCAAAAAGGTTGAGTATCTCATTCAAGGTCACACTGCAT
The DNA here is from genome assembly GCF_023159225.1 of Perognathus longimembris pacificus. Lineage (NCBI taxonomy): Eukaryota > Metazoa > Chordata > Mammalia > Rodentia > Heteromyidae > Perognathus > Perognathus longimembris. The sequence continues at coordinate 12,135,787 of NC_063173.1, read as the reverse complement.
TAGAAAGCATTCCCTCCCGGCTCCTTTGACAGTTCAATCTACAAGAGCCAGCCGCTAGCGCCTCTCACCTTCCAACCCTCTCACCCAGAACCCCAAGGGCTAGGCTTCTGTTATGAGTGGTCCTGTGTGCCTGAAATCACTCCAGGAATGAATAGGGACGAAGGGTGACAGGAGGGCTGGAAGTTACCCTGTTGATTAAACTGACGAAGCCTGAGGCTTGTCGGAAACAGGGAAGACCCTCGGCCAAAGCCCACCTCTCTGGTTAATGTCTGACAGACTGGTTGTCTGGAAGCCACAAGGTGGCCCTGGTCCTCACACCGCTGGACAGGGAGCCCTTGACTCCAGGTACCTGGGAGCTGACCCACTCTCGGCCCCAAGATCTGGGACTGGCTTGTCCCCTCTCTCCTAGAGCCCTGATAACTTTGTCCTTCTTTTCTGCCTAAAACTCATTCCTCTATGCTTGTCCAGCCCTTGCTCAAGAACTCCACTTTGAGGTGTCCTCTGGATGGTCTTCAATCTGAGCTTATCATCTCTACCCCTCCCCCAAAACCCTTTGAAAAACAGTACAAGTGTCCACTGGGTCTTTTGGTGTTGTCATTGATTCTGGGTCTTGAACTCAGGGCCTAGATACTGTCCCTGGCTTCTTTTTGCTCAAGGCTAGCACTCTACCACTTGAGCCGCAGCGCCACTTCTAGCTTTTTTCTATATACATGGTGCTGAGGAATCGAACCCAGAGCTTCATGTATACGAGGCGAGCACTTTACCACAAGGCCATATTCCCAGCCCCGGGTCAGGACAATAAGGACTAGACTTGATCTTGAGGATGGTTGGAATCAGAGGGCTTTGAGGAGGGGAGGGTAATGCTTTAATTTAATTGGATTTATGGATTTTACTTAAGACCCATCCCATTGGCTAAAACTTTCACAAGAGAGGGTCAATCTTATATCAGATCTCTGCTATCAGTGAGGGCCCCGTTGTCTTCATGTTCCTGGATAGGAGACAAGAGACTGGCTAAGACAGAGCCATGTTGACTCAGGCTAGATTACTGTCTTCCCTGCTTTCACCCCAGCACTGGGGCTTCCCCAAACCCTCAACTCTCCGGAGGCCTTGGCATGTTGCTCTGCAGCTGGCTCTCTCCTCTCAGCTGCAGCCGCCCCCACCCCCCACCCCCCACAGCGGGGCAGAGACGTGCCAGGCTGGGTTCCCTCACTCCGCCTCTGGGTGAGCCTCTTCCCTTGGCTGCCCTCTCCCTCGAACAACTGTCCTGCAGGCTCACTCCCGTGTAGGAGGGGGCTCAAGCCCCCAAGGATGCTCTCTTGCCCTCACAGCCCCTCCTGCCTCCTGCCCAGCTCCCTCCTCCTTTCTCTACCCATGTGCTTCATGTTCCAAGCTGATGCTGAGAACTCGGGGGGGGGGGGGGGAGGACTGTACACCCCCCAGGGACAGCTGTCCAGGTTGGAGGCTAATGACTCTGTCCTGGTGCCAGGGTGGTCATGGCCCGCCTCGCCGATGATAAAGACAGATGGGCTCAGAGTGGAGAGAGAGGGATGGGCGTGGATTTTTATGACAGTTCCGTTCCTTTAACAACTATTTGTTCAATGGAAAAGGAATAGAGGGAAAAAAAGCTCTCCGTGGGTAAGATCAACAGCAGGGGGACAGTGCAGTGCACAGGCCCTCTCTACCTCCCAGAGCCCAGCACCCTTCTCTGAACCTCTTCTAAGGTGAGGCCCCTGCTCCTTGCGAGGCTGCCCCCCACTCCATTACCCATCTCTGCGTCTCCTTTCTCACTGAGCTTCACTAAGCCCCGGTCCACACAGAATGCCCAAGACCCTTACTGAGCCCACATTCTCAATGAGTCCTGCACCCCATGGAGATCCAGCTCCTCACTAAATCCATCCTCCTCAGAGTCCTTGTCCCCTGACAGATCTTCCATCCCTCGTTGAACCTCATCCTTCAGGGAACCCCAATTCCCTAACTACTGAGTCCCATCCCCCACAGAGCCCTATCCCTGAGCTTCATCTCCTCACCAAACTTCAGCTTCTCACTGAGTCCCATCATGCACTAAGCTCCATCTCTCACTAAGCCCCACCCCTCACCAAGCCCCCCCATCCCTCCCCCAGCCTCCATCCTTCACTCAGTCTCCTTCACTCTGAACCCTCCGTCCTCTCTCTGAGCCTTCTCCTCTCTCAGAAGCAAACAAGATCCAAATGAAAATTTCTTCCACTCCTTCCCACAGGAAATAAGAAATCTAGAGATGGATGCAACCCCTGTGTCCTCCAAGGCAAACAAAAGGGACAAATCCTACAGTGAGAAGAAACAGGATCTGCCTTGAGAAAGAAAGTTCTCCAGGTGGGTCCCGAGACCTCCAATGCTAGTGGGGACGGGGTCCTGGCATGGCTGAAAGGTCCAGAGCCCTTGAAATCCACAGAGAGAACCAAAGGCTTCGGGCTGGCAAGAGACACACTAAGAAGAGGAAGACCACAAGTGGGAAACTGAAATCGGCTGAGCTAGGAGTGGAGGGCACCAAGATGGTAGAGGGGAAGCCTTGTAGGACTCTCTTGTATCCAGTCCTGAGATGTGCCCTTAAAGCTCTTAGAATTCAGGGCTGGACCAGCCCTCAACAGCAGACCACCCAAGCTTATGGCTCCACACAAAGCTAGATGGAGGCCTAGTAAAGGCAGCATGGGGTTGGGATGGCAGCCCTGCTGTCCTCGCTTTCCCAGTCTCTAGACTTGCGGCTCGTCTGTGGACAGATCCATCCCTGAGGAGGTCATTATGGCCAGTCACCTTTGCTGAGAAGCAGATCTTCCTCAGTGCTGGGGGACTGTGGGCTTTGGGAGGAGCCACTGCTGGGTGGGTCATGAGGTATGGCTAAAATGAGGCTGGCAGAGATGGAGGTAGAGCAAAAAAGGTGTTTTTATCTTTAAAAAAGAAAAAGAAAACGGGGGAGGAAACAGTTCAAATAAGCACCAGAAGGCAGGAGGAAAACCACTCTGAGCTTGGGGTCTCTGTGAGCCTGTAGAGGGGAAGGGGCCAGGCAGATCCTCAGTCTGAGGGGAACCCTCCCTCCCACCTAGGCTGGCCTCTATTCTGCCTCCCCGTCACCCCACCCCCGGCCCATTCTCCATCTTCCTGTCCTCTCAGGCCTTATCTCCTTTATGACCCCACCTCCACCTCACACCAGCTGCGGTTTGCCAGCCCTGCCCACACCTGGGTTTCCAGGAGGAGCAAACCTCCTCCACACCCACCTCCCAGCCTACAGGCAGGCGCCTCCACCTTGTGATGTGACCAGACCCAAGCATGGTCACAGAAACAGAGACCAAGGTCAGAAGGAAGATCATTAACCCAAGGTGCGTGGTGTGGACTTGGGCGTGGAGGGCAGCCAGCAATTCCTGAGTTCCTACTGTGTGCTGGGCACTGCCCTACATAGGTGGCACCTATAATCTCATGAAAGCAATCAGCAGACCCTGGGGGTAGGCACAACAAGGCAGGGATGGCATTGGGCTAGAGCTTAGACCTGCCTGACTCCTAGTCCTGTCCTTTTCCCTCCTCTACATCCCTAGGTTCAAGCCTGGCTCCTGCTCTTGGAGCACCCGAGAGCAGGGGCCAGTCAACCTGTGGGACTTTGAGCCCCAAAATTCTCTGGAGGAGAGCTCACCAGACCCCAGAACCCAGGCACCGGAGTAGGAAGACAACAGAGATTCTCCATGTGAGCACTGGATCCGAATCTCCATCTCCGAGCCTTGCTAGTGGATTGACATTGATGTCTGTGTCCCTGGGGTGTGAGGATGTGTCTGTCCTCATCCTCTAACTCCACTCCTGCTTTCCTGGCCCACCCTGGCCCCTATCTCTCAGCAGGTCCTGGCCTCCCCATCTCTACTGTGCTCTAGGCTAATTGCACTTGAGCACTCACTTTTAATTGCCTTATAAAGAAACCTTGTCTGAGGGCCTCGCTGCATCTGTAGGGGTTGTGCTGAGGATGCTCAGTAGCCTCTGAGGGAGAGCATTATTTTCTCCCAGGCTCCCGCGGGTCTTCCAGCCCTATCCCATGGATAGGATATGGGGGGCCAGAGAGGACAATCCATGGCTTTGTTCACACAGTGCTTGAGTGCAGAAATTGCCAGGAGATGCCACAAAAGTGTCGCCCAACCCCCTCCCCCCACCGGAAACTCAGTGTCGGGGCAGGAGGTGGGGAAGACTCAGGGCTACAAGAGAAGTGCCAGCTATTTCCATGGGGAAGGACCAAGGAGAGGCCACCATCCTAGATCCAGAGTTCCAGGTGCCAGGAGGGATCCCACGAGCCCAGGGTCTCCTGACAGAATACTTCCATGATAGATGAGTGACTTAGTAGCCTCAGGTGCTACCCCCAAAAGCCGCATTCTGGAGCACTGGGCTGTTAGAAAGCCCTCCCCACAGCGGGAGTAGACCCAGTGCTCCCCACTCTGAGCCAGTCTCTAACCCAGCACTCCCTGGGGGCACTTTGGTTCTTAGAAAACAAGTGTTGGTCCTTCAGAGCCCGTATACTCCCCACTGCTCTCCTGTCCTCACGGGACAGGTTTCTAAATGGACAGGAGCCAGGCCTGCCCCTGCCTCATCTGCGGCCCACGCCCTAGGACCTGTCTCCCGATGTTTGCCCATCTGGAAAACGAGGAGACTGAATTCAGTGCTTAGAGGTCGCAGGGTACCATAGGGCCTGAAGCTCCTGATCCTCAAGTCCCTGGTTCCAATACTATTATAACTATCACAGCAAATATCGCTCGTGGTGGACCAGGCTGCTTTAAATGCTTTACCTGTATCCTTTGCATTTAATTATCCCAAGCACCCTGTAAGTTTATCACAGAGGGGAAGAAAATCCCAAACAAAACTAAACAAAAGGGCCCAGAGAAACTGTAATTCACACTCAAGGTTACAAAGCTAGTAAACAGAATTGGGATTTGGACCCAGCCAGTGGGGCTCCAGAAACGTCTGCAGGATGCGGCTTGGGACCTCTCTGATCTCAGATACAAGGGCAGGTACCACATGCTCCAACTTATCCATTCACACTGGGATCCCAAGCCCAGCCTCGCAGGTGTGTTTATGGCCTGCTGGGATTCAAACTCACATAGCACAGCCCTGGTCTAGCAGTCTAGAGCTCTATGAGGGGAGCTGTCCCTTGCCCCTGGCAAGGGGTACTTTCTGTGTTCTCATCCACATCCCCAACCCAAGAGCAGAATTGCTTTTCCCCTTCTATGCTGGGGTCAGCAACCTGGCCAAGGACTCACCCTAACAGGGAGGAGGGGACCAAGTTGGATGGAAAAGATCAACTGGCTCAGCACTGAGGGTCCTTGGCCATGCAAGAGGGGAAAGACAGTGCAGAGTGTAGCTTACCAGACTTTCCCTTCCTGTGGCAGCTCATGCGGGGGGTCCTCACACACCAGCTGGGACTCCCCATCCAGCAGGTAGGTGTAGACAGTCTCCTAGGATAGAAGGTGCGTGTTGAGACCCTGCCCTGCTCACCCGCTGCCCCAGTCTCAGTCTGTATGCTGGATTTGTATGTATGGCAAGGTCCCAGGCCTCATGAGATGGGAGCTCTGGGATTTGGGGGAAGGGTTCTAGGCAGGCAGTTGGTGCACAAATCGGTCTGCTCTCCTGTCAGCCTCACTATGGGGATAGGTCCCTGCCAGATTCAAGTCTCAGCCGTTCAGTGAACCTCTGACTACACACTCTAGGGGTGTCCAGGGACCAGAATGGCTCCCACACCTGAGGCCAGCCTTAGACTACCAGGAAGCTTCCCTCCTCCCTGCGGAGGCGGGACCTATGCACTGTTTGTAACTATCAAGGGAGGGGCACAGAGCGGGCACTGCACCTAGCCTCTATGGAGGCCCCAGAGGGCTTCCTGGAGGAAGAGCCTGTAAACTGTAACAGGACGCATTTGAGTGACTAGGGGTCAGGGCTGGATCCGGAGCCAAAGAGCAAGTCTTCAGGTGGGTCCTGAGGGACCTGCAACCCGGGGCATGTTGGGACTGACGGTGGGAGGAAGGGATGCGGGGTTAGCTGGCTCAGGGTAAGCCAGGCTGAGCTGGAAGGGCCTTAGAAACAGAGCAGGAGGTGGGGCAGGCAGTGAGCCACATGTGGGCAGCTGTGCAGTGTAGACTGATCGCTCCTGAGAGAGAGTGAAGCTCTCACCCAAAGCTGCTCAAGCCCCGAGCTCCACAGGCCTCCCTCCCTGGGGGGCGGGCAGCCTGCCTCAGTGGCAGGCCTCATCTTGGCAGAGCAGTTGTCCCCCATTGACCCACAGGTAGAAATCTAGTTCATGTTCCTTTGGAGCAGAAACTATGACTCTTAAAGATTCCCTCACAAATTCCCATTGCACCTGGCGGGTTGCCGGCCTGGGGAGTGTACAATTTTGCTGGGGGAGGAAGAAGGGGTCTCTCCTCGCTGCTGATGTCATCAAGAGGAGTGGCACAATTTGAGCTGCCAGCGGCTCCCTTGGTAAGTCGGGATTCCTTCTCTGTAGACTGCACCAGCCCCTTGGCTCTACCCAACCCTCCACACCTCAGATCTGGATGCCCGTTTACTACCTCCACCAAAAGAGCCAGGCCAGAAGCGGGTGACAGAGCCCAAGGAGATCCAAGCAGCCGAGCCCTGGCAAGGCCTGGAGCCCCTTGCCCTGCAGAGATGGAGGTCTAGGTGGAGTTCAGGATCAAAGATCCAGGGGGAGAGGGCTGCCACTCCTGCCACCATGGTAGGCAGCAGCTTCCGGGGGTGGGGCGCAGGGGGGCAGGTCCTCACTTCTCTTCCGATGTCCGCGTCTCCCACTCCCTCCCTCGCAGCCCTCTGGGTTAAAATTAGCTGAGTTTACTGGAGAAGGAGGGAAGCGTTTCAGACACATCAGCACCATCTGCATTTGGGGCTGCCTGCCACAATGGGTGCTGATGAGGAAGCCAGGTGCCAACAGCTCTCCTCGCTGGGGGAGGGGGAGGGGAGGGAGACCCTCCTCCCCAGGCGCTCATCTCCCTCACCTCCCAGGCTGCCCTCAGTCAAGTACCGGGGAGCTCCCAAGCCGGGGCTAGCCCGGCTCCCAGCACACCTCTTGGGCAGCCCAGGAACTTGGTTGCCTGGGCCGCAGACTCACCCCAGACCCGGTGTAGGGTGTCTATGGTGGCATAGCCCGCCGGGCACGGAGCCAGTCATTTTCTCTCCTGGCTTCCAGGGTAGCCTTGAGGCATGCAGGGCCAGCCTGGGGAACGGGACTTGCCAGCTTCCCCCAGCCTCCCTTCCCAGATGTGCCTCCACCCCAGGCCAGATGTTGCCTCAGTCGCATCCCTCGGCTGGAGGATTTATTTTTGGGTACCAACACACCACCCACTTCCTACCAATTTCATGCTCAATAAAGCTCCGTCATTAGCCCTCCTCCTGGGCACTGAACTTCTAGGAGACTTGGGGGAAGGCAGAGCTGAGGAGAGGGGATGGGGGTGCTGGGGTGCCAAGTCCCATTTGTCCCTGTCCTGCTGTGTGACCTTGGGGGAAGTGCCCTCCCTCTCTGGACCTCCGGTGGTTCATTCGTCATGCAGCTTCAGGGACAATGGGCTCTGGTGGGGTGGGAAGGCTGCATCCTGAGTTGGCTGTGTTTTCTGAAGCGGAGGATGCCCTTGGCTGGTGGCGAGAGTTAGGGAGAGCACACTCAAGGTCTTCGAGCTCCGTTTGGGTAGCTTCTCCTCCAGGAAGCCTTCCATGCCCCTGACACTGGGGCAGACCCTCTCCACTGGCTCCAAGACCCCCTCTTCATCTGCCACCACTGGGCCATCCTGCTGCGTGGAGCCTCCAAAGCTAACTGAAGCCAGGTTGGGGAGGAGCCTGGGGCAGCCGAAGCGGGGCTCAGGCCTCCCCAACCCTAGTAAGGCACTCAGAGCCCAGGTAACCATGGCAATCACCCTCGACAAGCCCAGCCATAGTATTGAGATGGAGGAGGGAGAAGCCTAAAGGTTATTTCATCTAGCTTCCCTTCTTCAGGAAGGACAATTGAACAAAGCACATCTATTCATCAAGGCTAAGTCCTCTGGCAACTCCAAGCCCTGGCATCTAGTAAGTTCTTTGTGTCTACCCTCACCTCCTCCTGCAGCACGCATTCCCAAAGCCACCTGAGTTCATCATGTCCTGTTATCCCAGGCGAATCTATTCTGTTATTTGAGACCATTTTTTTCCAATTACCCTCTAAGGCCCCTCTGATTCAGGGAGTACAAGGTTCCTAAGAAAGCTTATTTTTTGATACTTTACCTTTCAATCTTGCTCACCTGGAAAGCCCTCTCAGAACACCCGCAAACCTTCCACTTACACACAGGGGCCTGAGTAGGGACCCTGCCTCCCCACCCAGTGGGCCTGCACACAGTACAGCACAGAGCTGGACAATGGTTGGGGTGGGTGGGAGCAGAGGGCATGGATAAGCACCTACCACTTTGGGGAGCACAGCGGACAGGGCATCCTTGGCCGCCTGCCTCAGGCCCGCAACGTCGATGACAGCGCCCAGGCTCAGCAAAGCATCCTGCAAAAGAGGAGAGGGCTTTAGGGGCTCTGCCAGGCTGGCTGGGGCAGCTCCCATACCCAGAGGGTTTGAACACAAAGCCCCAGCTTGTGTTAGACCCAAGCCTAAGGCTCTGATACTTGAATCCCCTCCCGATCTTGTGTCTCAGAATCAAACAGAAAGAAGCACAAATGCCCAAGTCCCCTCATATTACAGATGGGGAAACTGAGGCTCAGAGCAGAGCCAAGGACTTGGTGAAGGCCTTACGAGTAAAGAGATCAAGCCTGGAATGGACTTCAGGTCCCTTGTCCTTTAGGCCAGGATATACTCTGATATACGAGGGGAAAGCACAAGATTCTTAACTAAAACCAAAAACAAGCAAACCGAAAAGGGGAAAGAAAGGCACTCAAATTTGAACCCTATTCTGTTACATTGTCACTGAGCCTTAATCTTCTAGCTGTAAACTGAAGCAACTGTGGCTCTTGCCCCCTACAGGCTGCTGTGAAGAGAAAGTGAAACTGAGCACTAAAAAGTAGAAACAAAAATAAAACAGTGCTAAAGGTGTTGGGAAGGTCCAGCACACAGTAGATGTGGCAGAAGGCCGGCTGCAGCTGGATTCACTGCTTTCCAGAAGGGCAGTGGCTCATTCAATTACATCTCACAGATGAATTAGGACTAGATCAAAAGTAGCAAAAATTCAAAGTGTAATCCTAGCAACTTGGAAGACAAAGATTGAGATGGTAGTGGTTTACAGCCAGCCCAAGCAAAAAGTTCATGAGACCCCCCATCTCAACCAATAGTTGAGCACAGTGGTGCATACCGATCTTTTCAGTTATGACAGGAAGTATAAATAGGAGGATCATGGGTCCAGGCTGGTCTAGGCAAAAAGCAAGACCCTATCTCAAAAAGAACCAAGGTTAGATGTGTGTGTCACACAGAAGAGCCCCTGCCTTGCAAATGCAAAGCCCAAAGCTCAAGAATTCCAATACTACCAAGAAAGAATGATCATCAACAACAACCAGGGTGTGTCTCAGCTATAGGGTGGGAGCAGCAGAGCTGGGTCACCTCAGCCACCCTAGGAAGGGAAGAGGTCAGCCTTCATTGCCTCTCTGCCTTCCCATCCCTGAAACAGACCTCGTCCTTGGAGAGCCGGAACAGAGACAACAAAGGTCCCAGCGTCTCGCTCTATTAACTGGGCCTGCACCATGGGGATCAAAGGAAAAGGTAACGGAACAAGGGATCCAGGGCCAAGGCAGGATTGTGACTCACACTTCATTCACTCAGCTGTGCCCTCTCCCCAGCCCTTGAAAGTCCTTTCTGCTGTCTACCCTAGGAATGGCTGGGTCTGGGTTCCAAAAGCAAAGTGATTATGTAGGGATGAAGGAGGCATGGCGTGGACCGCACTCATGTGACACTATGAAGTTGAGGGTCTTTGTGGACCACAAGTGGTAAGCATAGCTGGTAAAAATGAAAAGGTTGAGGGCTGGGGATATAGCCTAGTGGCAAGAGTGCCTGCCTCGGATACACGAGGCCCTAGGTTCGATTCCCCAGCACCACATATACAGAAAACAGCCAGAAGCGGCGCTGTGGCTCAAGTGGCAGAGTGCTAGCCTTGAGCGGGAAGAAGCCAGGGAGAGTGCTCAGACCCTGAGTCCAAGGCCCAGGACTGGCCAAAAAAAAAAAAAAATACCCATTCTCAGGCACTGGTGGCTCACGCCTAGCGACTCAGGAGGCTGAGATCTGAGGATGGTGGTTTGAAGCCAGCCTGGGCAGTAAAGTCTGTGAGACTCTGATTTCCAATCATCAGAAAACCAGAAGTGGCACTGAAGCTCTAAGAGGTAGAGCACTAATCTTGAGCATAAAAGGTCAGGGATAGCACCCAGGCCCTGAGTTCAAGCCCCACAACCAAAACTAAACAAAACCTCATTCTTGTTTCTGGAGTTCTAGGTAAGAAAAGAATGAGGCTCATCCAGGGGACATAGCCCATGTTAAAGAGGGAGTTGGAAACCAAGTCCTGCATGTGACGAAGACTAGATTACCTAGGGCCTAAAACAGAGCACAGTCAAGTTCCTCAATGTCTAACTTCAAATTCTCAGGCACTCTGAGGGGGGAAGACTGAACTCCACAGTCCCGTGGCCAGCCTGGGGGCCCACACAAGCTCACAGGAGGCTGGTGCAAGTTCCCCGGCCTCAACGACCTCCTTCCCAGCAGAGCCACACTGCAAAGGCAGAGGGGCCATCAAGAGGAAGAGGGCGGAAGCCAACGCTCAACCCCGAGGGTGGGCAAGAGCGAGACAAAGCCCACATTTTTCCAAAGGCTCCAGAGGGGAATCCTGCATGGGGTCTAAATGGGGGCCTAGGATTCAGGCTTAGCACCAAATTTCAGTCTTCTTGGCTCCACCCCTCCCACTCCCCCCCCGCCCCAACACACTTGTGCTCCCAGGAGAAAGGGGCAGAAGTGGACCTTCTCCTCAAATGCCTATGGGTATTGTTTTCCCTGGTCCCAGCCCCAGATTCTCCCAGCGCTTGAAGATGAGTTTCTTGTTCGTGGGGAGCAATCTGCCATTGGATATCAGACGCTGCTGATTCCAAACAACACAATCCCCAAATTGGATCTCTTGTGCTGTGACTCTTTGATATTGCTCATCACAGCTCCTGAACCCTTATGCCACCCTTCCTGAGAGCTCCAAGTCCTCACAGACACCCACCATGCTTGCAGGCACTCATGCACACAGACACACGCACGCACACACACGTACAGCTATTTCCTCATGGATCACAGGCAAGTGTTCCGGTGACATCTGTTTATAGAGTTTACACACAGCCTACAATGGCCGCCCAAGGTCAATAATAAAGACTCAAGAGGGAGGAAGAGCTGATGCTGCCCCAGAACCTCGAAATACAGTTTCTCGGGTTTGATTTCCTGTACTGGAGCTTCAAGGGCAGGCTGCTGGCCCCAAGACTGGTGAAGACCTACTGCTGCTTGGAGAAGGGGAGTCACCGCACTGACCCCCCCCCCACTGAGAGATTTTGCCCTCAGTGACCTCTGCCATGTGCACGGAGGATGGTGGGAAAGGGGGAGGCAACGGAATGAGCCTAATATAGGGGGAGAAAGACTTCAAAGCCACAGACTTCAGACATCTCCCATTTGACAGATGAGAAAGCTAAGTCTCAACCATATCTGTGGTTAGCTAGCTGCTCAAGACAGAGCCAGATCCAGAACCCAAACTCCGTGGACCTCCAGAACCCAAACCTTTGGATTCCCAGCTCCCATCTGGATCCTGCTCAGCACCTGACCCCGGTCTCCCACCCGAGGGGCTTAGAGAAAACAGTGTGTCCTTTATTCTGACTGGTAAACTCTTCAACTTGCCCTTTGCCTTGATTGGAGGATGCCCTGAACTGTCCTTTATTGGAGTTGGTGGTTGTTTGTCTGACCTTTGTTCTGATTGATCAAGCTTCTGTGACTTTTAAGACCAATGGAAATATATGGAAGGTGAAAGGGTAGAAAAAGAAACTTGGGAAGAATTAGAGTAGCAGCAAGGAAGGGCCTCACATCCTCAGCTAGTATAGACTGGATGTAGACATGGTTGATGAGGCCCAAGGTCCCTGCTTGGGATTCTTCCCTCCTTCCGCCTCCAAGCCTGCCCAATTGGTCCTAGGAGTGTGTACGTGTGTGGGGCAGAGGGTGGTGGAGGGGCTGTTGGGTATAAGAACCACTGCCAAGAAAAGCAGACCACTTAGAAAAGCCTTTACAGCATGCTCAATTGCCACCTGCACCAAGAACCTTACCCAGATTTCAAAATGAACAGGTTCAGCCATCAACTCAGGAGAACAAGGAACTCACAGTGTAGTCCATGAAGTATGGGTTTATAAGACAGGGAGGAGATGGGAGGAGAGAATCAGCAGAAAGCCTCTTCAAATGGGAAGTGGGGCAATTTCTGAACTAGAGGCACAAGATGGGGAGAGGAGCCAGCTTCAAATCCTGTTTAGAGCCCAGGAATACTAAAGGGAAAAGAGGACAAATCCAGTAGCCATTCCTGCTCACATATGCATACGCCACACATGCATCTTTCTTCCCATACCCGTGCTCACACTATTTCCCACAAACATGCGCACACAGATAGAAACACAACTATATATCCTGTGCACACATAAGTAAGCACTTTGGAATGTGCGCACACAGAGCTTACACTCAGGGTGGGGTGGAAGAGGTCACGTTTCCTGTCCTCGCAGCTTTTATGAACAAACACCAGTGTAAATATCAGCATAATAACCAAGCTATTTCCCAGACCCCAGGGGAGAATCTGTGGTGTATAGAAAATAGCAGTGATTTCCAGCCCTGTCCCAGATTGATGACAGAAGCTCTGTGTGGCCTTAAACACACCCCTTTCCTCTTCTGAACTTTGATTTCCTCATTAGTAAAAGTAGATCTTTCCACTCTGCTGAATATAGTTCATTGGTTTTGTAATTTAATGATGATGGGTGTGTGGGTGGGTGGATGGATGGATAGGTAGGTGGGTGGGTAAGTGCATGAATGATTGGTGGTAGGTGGGTGGATGGGTAGCTGAGTGGATGGTGAGGGGTAGGTGAAAGGGAGGATGGCTGGTACATGATGAGTAGATGCGTGCATGGTAAATGATGGGTGAATGGTTGGATGGTGGTAGATGGATGAATGGACAGATGGATGGGTGGGTGGTGGTAGAAGGTGAGTGGATAGGTAGATGGGTGATTAGATAAATGGTGGGTGGTGGATGATGTGTGGGTAAGTGGGTGGTGAGTGAATAGGGGTAGTAGATGGTGGATAACTGGGAAGACAGATGTATCAGTGGGTGGATGGGTGGGAAAGTGTGTGGATGGTTGGTGGTGAACCGTAGGTAAGTGGATGGATGGATGGATAGATGGGTGGGTAGATGGATGGGTGGTGTATAGTGAGTGGATATGTAGATGGTAGGTAATGGATGGATGGTATGTAGATGGGTGAATAGTGGGTGATAGGTAGATAGTAGGTGGTAGATTGTTGAGTATGTGGATGAATGGTAGACAGGTGAGAAAATGGGTGGATGGTCAGAAGAATGGGTGGACATATGGTAGGTAGATGGAGAAATGGAGAAATGGATGGATAGTGGGTGGTGAGTCATGGGCAAGTGGGTGGATGGATAGGTAAAGGCATGTGTGAGTGGAAAAAACAGGTGGATGGTTGGTGGTAAATGGGTGGGTGGGTGGATGGATGGATGGATGGGTGGAGCCTTCCTGTTCTTCCCAACTCTGTTGCTCTGTGGTCTGAGGCAAGACTCAGCACCCTAGACAGCGCCATTTCTACACATTAAACTTTCTCCCTAGGTACCAAGAAAGAAGAGTTTGGTCAAGTCTCCACTGAAGCTCAGCCTGGGGCAAGATGAGCATTGCTGCACTGATCTTGGGAGTGGGGGAAGGAAGGGGTCTGGATTGAATTACTTCTAACTCCTCTTTAAAGCCTAAGATCACATGAAGCCAAAAACCTTGGCTTGATCCCCCTTAGAGCCACCTACACAGGGATTAATGGGCATTCTTGAAGGTCACGGTCATTATCATATACAGCTCTCCGGCATCAGCTCCATGACTTTCCTCCACAAACCCTCTTATTGTTCTCCCTACCACCTGGCTCCTAGACCCATGCCTGCCTCCTGCTCTGGAATGAAGCCCCACAGTGCCCGCACACTGACCGGCAAGAAGATGACAACATCACATTCAAGTGTCAGTCCCAGAGCAGAGCACAGTGGCTCATATCTGTGATCCTAGCTACTCAGGAGGTCCAATTCTGAGGAGTGAGATTCAAAGCCAGCCCAGGCAGGAGAGCCCACAAGACTATTTCCAATTAACTACCAAAAAATGCAGGAAGTGGAGCTATGGCTCAAGTAGAATGCTAGCATTGAGCAAAAAAAAAAAAAAAAGAAAAGAAAAAAAATCTCAGGACTAGTAGCCAGACCCCGAGTCCAAGTACAGCCACCAGCACTGACCACATGACAGCAGTTCTGCTGGTGTGGGTCCCCTGTGTGGCCTGGGGTGAAGTTTCTCTTCTCAATCTGGAGCTTAGTATCTCCCTCTCTAAAACCCAGGAGAGGTCCTTCAGCCCCTCTCTCTACCAGGATGTGGGGACTCATCCACCTCTTTATTCCTCTTTCCTTCCCTCTGGACCAGGCTCTCTAAGCTCCCTGAGTGGACTCCACCTCTTTCCATGATTCACCAACATCCCTCTCAGCCGCACACACACTGTTCTCCCGTCTTGCCTTTGATGTTGGGACACAGTCTCCACCTCCACATCCTCGCTCTTCCTCCTGGATGGCTTCTCTGCCCACTCTCCAGCTAGCTCTTTCCTGCTTCCTCTCTGACCCCGTCCTCTCCTGTCTCTCCCACCCACTCCTCCGCCATACCTCCAAGAAGTCATATGGAGAACATGGGACAAAAAGCACCCAAGATGGATACCCACCAGATGAGGGGAGCTCAGAAAGTTGTCCAGAATGGGGGATATCAGGGGTACCAAGGCAGATGCCACCTCTGCCTCTTTTTTCCTCCTGCTTCCTCTCCTAGTGAACAATACAAAACCTCCAGATCATCCCAGAGAAGAAGGCCTTAAGCATAAAGAAGCTCTTAACTATCTCGATGCCCAACACATGTCAACCACTACCATGCACTGCTTGGTCAGGGGGGCTTGATACAACTCCCCCAGAGGAGGCCTCCTGGGGCTTCAAAGCAGGGTAGCTTCATTTGGCTGGGCTAGGACTCCAGCCTGAGCCCAGCATCCTGGGTTTCCTTTGTGGTTCCTCACAACCCTCACACCACACCCAGCCACCGAGGCAGAAGATGAGGAAGCCGGATAAGGCGGTGCCTCATTCCCTCCCTCCTTTTCTCCCTCCCTCCCTGCCCACGCCTGCCACCTGCCCAAGGAGCCGCCTGTAGCACACACTGGTGCCTGAAATATTCAGAGAAGAGCTGCCTGTGCATGCTAGCATCTTAAACCCCCAGGCCTCCCCTAGAAGACTACTCTGGATCAGGGGCTGGAGGAAAAGGAAAGAAGCTTGGAAACCCCTGGAAGACATAGTCTGAGAGAGGAGGCAGGGCGGAGATTTGGGCCACACTGATGAGCTCAGATGTCAATACCTTGTGTGAATCTGGCTTTGGGGAAAAGAAGACACCTTTCTGAAGCACTTGCTGAGGCTACCGGTGTCCCCCAGTGGTTCTCAAATTAGCATGTCCCAGAATCGCCTAGAGGACTTGTTAAAACAGTGCTGGGTTCTGCCCTCCCCCTCCCCCAGCTTCTGACCCAGTCGGTCTGGGGCGAGGCCCAGGAACCCTGCATTTCCCGTGCATTCCTGGGTGATGCTGGTGTTGTTCAGGGGACCATGAGACCCCCCGACACACACAGTCCCTGGGAGGTGCCTGTTTGACCATCCTGCTTTACAAGTGAGGGGCTAAGGAGAGAGGGGAGAGTAACCCATACTCTGTTGGCAAATCCATGCCACTTCTCCCACCTAAGGGGCCAAACTGAGAAGGTCCCAGAGGGGGTGAGCACTGGGGGGCGAGGAAGGGAGAATAAGATGGGGCTGTGGGTGACGGGGGCAAGGGCACATGGGAGGAGGGGCTACGTGCAGCTTAGGAGCCCAACCCTAAAGGAAGGACCTGTGAGAGGCCTTGCTTCTTCCTCTCCTCTTCCCCTCCCCGCTCCTCCCACCATCCCCCTTTCTTCCTCCTGCCCACCCTTTGCAGACTCTGGCTTCAGTTGTTACTCCAACAGGGCCGCGTCTCCAGCCTCCGAGCCACACTGGAGACACGTGCACTGTAGAATACACCTGCGCCCGTCCCGGCGCCTCCCGTGCCGTGCGTGGCCTCACCTCCCTCGTGAGCTTGACCTTCTTATTGGCACCTCCCTTCCCTGCCCGTCAGGGCTTCCCACAGTGCCCAAGCCAGTGCCGCTTCAACTCCGGCTCCCAGACCTCCTTGGACCTATCAGGGACTCGGTTGTGCAGACGGAAGAAGAGAAGGGGAAGGAGGGAGGGAGGGAAGGCAGGGCTGCCAGTTCTATGAGAGCCTCAGTCCCAGCCTGCGGGTCCAAAGTCGGGGAAGGAAGGGGCAAGGGAACACCAGCATGGGAAGAGGAGGGAAGCAAGAAATGACTGGGGAATGTATGAGATATCAGATAAGGTAGCAAGACTGCCTTAGATCTCTCACCCCATCCACATGGCAGAGACTCCATTCTATCCCTGTGGCCCACATTCTGCTCACCCCCCCAGTCTGCCTCCCAAGCACACCACCTCACCAACAGCCCCTTACCCACCACCATGCCAGTCACCTTAACCTACTGCCCCCTCTTAACTCTCCTGTCTCCAAGCCTGGGACTCATGAGAGTGGAACTGGGCACCGCTGGACAGTCACAAGGAGGCAGGTGTAGGCCCACTGTGATTCACACCTGGAGAGAAACCTTGGGCAGCAAGGAGAGTGAGCACCCTGTCTCCGAGGGTACACCAGCAAGGCCTGTCCTGAAGAGAGTCCATGCCCTGAGAAAGATGAGGTAGCTGGCCTCTGGCTCTGGGTTCCAGGACCCTAAATGTCTGTGAAGCCTCTTCCTCCTACTCTCTCACATGGCCTCAGTGCTGGGTCAAAAGCTGGACAGAGAAAGTCCAGAGGTTCTGAGAGGCAGGCATTGTTGCCCAAGCAGCTGAGCGACCAGCTGGACCAGTATATGAAAAGAGTGATGTATCTCTCTGATGGCCAAAGAAATGACTAGATGCATAGATGGGTGGATAGGTGGATGGATGGGTGGGTGGATGGGTGGGTGGATGGATGGGTGGATGGATGGATGGGTGTGTGGATGGGTGGGTGGATGGGTGGATGGATAGATGGATGGATGGATGGGTGGGTGGATGGGTGGATGGGTAGATGGATGGATGGATGGATGGATGGATGATGGATGGATGGGTGGATGGATGGGTGGATGGATGGGTGGATGGGTGGATGGATGGATGGGTGGATGGGTAGGTGGATGGATGGATGGGTGGGTGGATGGGTGGATGGATGGATGGGTGGATGGATGGGTGGGTGGATGGGTGGGTGGGTAGATGGGTGGATGGATGGGTGGGTGGATGGGTGGATGGATAGATCTCGTCAGATCCAGCCTTACCCACCCAAGACCCCCTCCCAGCCCCACGTGTTCCCCTGTCACAGCACTGTGTATGCCATCATAACTCTACCCTTTCTCACCTGACTGGGTATGTGCCATCAATGAGTAGAGAGGTGGAGCCCACAACCCCAGGCAGAAGAGGCAGCCTACCAAGTCTGCCATGGTGATAATCTTAGAGAAAAAAAGAAGCTAAGGAATGAGGGTATCTTGTGCTGGAGCTGTTGGCAGTCTCTCCAAAGTGTCTCCACCAGCCAGGGGAGACTGCCAACAGTCTCTCAGAACCATTTTCTCAGTACAGAAGGGGCTAGAGGCAGCGGGTCAGGAAGGAGCTAGGAACATCAGTTCCTCTGAGGCCCTCTCACCCAAGTGGTCACTTGTCCATTCTTCCTGGGCATGCGGAGAATTCCCTCAGGACCAGTCTATAGATCATGGTGTCCTGTCCCCAGCTTCGTGGGGGTAGACAAAGGCTGAAGGAGGCTGGGAAAGATTGTATAGTTCTCATCCGGAGGCAGGAAGCCCATGCTCAGACTCTGGTCCACACCAGGTCACTTGCCTCCTGAGCACTGTTCGTACTTGTGTCCCATGAATAATCTACCTTGGCTGAGTCCCTCTTGCATATGGCGCTGGGTATCTTCCTTCAGGCCAGGATCTAGGTCTCTGGTCTCATACTGAAGCAGGTTTGATGTGGCCAGTGGTCACTGGGGTAGTGTGGCCTGCAGAGGGCAGGGAGGAAGGGCTGGCCCGGGGAGGGTAGAGGTGGCGAGGAAGGTAGGGCCTAATGCTTATCTACCTTGCTAGAACTATAAAGGAATGAGTGGCTGTCCATGACACCTGTCAGGGGCTGTCCTCTGGCTCTCTGGCTCTGAGATCTGGCTCTCTGTCTCTCTCTCTCTCTCTCTCTCTCTCTCTGGGCCTCCCGGAGCTCTGGGTGTCAGTGTTCTTATGGAGCCTCTTGTCGTGTTTTGCTCTGGTGTATGTGTCTCTCCCACGGTCACACTGCTTTGTCCCATGACTGTATTTGGCTCCATCCTCAGAGCTTGGCCCATCTCAGCTGTTTCCCCAAATCCCAGGGGAGAGAGAAACAACCCTGAAAGTATGAGAAAGAAACAGGGGTAGAAAGCAATTCAGAAAGAGGGACAAGCTATCAGAGTCAGGAGGAGACCCTGGGGAGAGGACTGGAG
The DNA here is from genome assembly GCF_023159225.1 of Perognathus longimembris pacificus. NCBI lineage: Eukaryota > Metazoa > Chordata > Mammalia > Rodentia > Heteromyidae > Perognathus > Perognathus longimembris. The sequence goes on along the minus strand of NC_063173.1, from coordinate 12,116,953 downwards.
AGGCCTGGGCAGGCCAGGGAAGCCCCCGAAGGGAAGCCCTGGAAAGCAAAGCCATCCCCTCCTTCCCTCCCGCCTCCCTCCCTGCCAGAATGTGTGAGCACTTTTATTGTCCCTAAAAATAGCCCCTTTGCGCTTGAGGGTTGGGTTGAGGCATCTTCTGGGCAGGGTTCATCTCAGGCTTGCCCCTGCCTCTGGGCTTCCCCTTCACTGTGTCCCTTCCAGCAAGAGCCGGAGCTTTTTGCTAAAAACAGGTGTGACTGTGTCCCTAAGACTGCCCTGGCCCCTCACACCCCACACATTTCTGCACTCCCAGTCTGCTGGGAGCTGTTTGTAAAGCCCTGGTGCACACCTCCACAGGGGTACAGGGCCCCCCCAGACTCTGCAACCAAGCCTCTGTCCCACTCTCCACCTTATTCCCTCCATCTTCGTTGCTCTTCCATTAGGGTCTCTGCTCCCCCTTCCTGGGGCCTGGCGTTCCTTCTTTTCCTCTGTTCTACCAGGCTTAGCCCTACTCTGGGCGTTCTGGAAACCTCCAACCCTGTTCCCTGACTCTCATCCCCACCACCTCCTTCCCATGTCCCTGTACAGCGATCCAGAGGCCAGGCCCCAGGGGTCCGCAGCAGATGTGGGCCCTGAAGTCCAAAGTCTGCTCCCTCCAGTGAAGGAGAGAGATGGTGAAGAGACGCTTTAGGCTCCACACCCTGAATCTGGACCCTCATGGTCCCCTCCAAGCTCCTTTCTCAGTTTTGTTTTTGTTTTTTTTTAGTCCTGGTACTGGGGCTTGAACTCAAGGCCTCAGGCTCTTGCTTGGCTCTTTCTGCTCAAGGCTGGTGCTCTACCACTTAAGCCATACCTCCATGTTCAGAGTTTTTGCTGGGTAATTGGAGATCGGAGTCTCATGGACCTTTCTGCCTGAGCTGACTTCAGAACCATGATCCTCATACCTCAGCCTCCCGAATAGATAGGATTATAGGCATCAGCCCTTGGTTTTCTCTTCCGAACTTGAATGTCTATTTCAGTCTGGGGGAAAGCCCCTCCAGTCTTACAGCCTCCCTACTTTCATTTTTCCGATGAGGGGATCCCCCCCCCCCCCCGCCCCGGGAAGCGCGGTACCAGGCCCAGGAGCCCATGGAAAGCGGGCCGTGAGCCTCAGTCTCCGTGCAGCAGTGGTGTTCCAGGGGCAGAAGCGGCGACCTCACGCACTCACCCTGCCTGGCCCCCGGCAGGCATCCAGAGGCTGGCATCCAAAGTTATTCATCTTTGGAGGGCCCAGAAGCCAGAGGACAAACATCCGGATTCTCTGGAAGTCCTGTTACTCAGCCTCCTTACATCCCTAGGGCACTGGGGATGCGTACACACAGGCGCCAGAGAATGAGCCCGAGGGGCTCGCCGTGCCTGTGAGTCTGCGCAGACCCCTTCCAGGCCCAGGGCCCTGAGGGAGGATGCGCTCCCAACTGGACCCTCAGCCCCTAGGTGCAATGCAAACTAACTTTCACTTTGGAGATGAAACACTTGCTCTCCTGTGGCTTTTCTCATTGCAAAATTCTGGGCGCATTCATCAAAATGAACACTTTCTGTCACCCTTGTAGGGGGCTCCTACTTCGCGGGTGACCTCAGCACATGTCATCCATTACCGCACGCCTTTATGGCCCAGCATGTGACCATGGCAAAAGATGTCCCTTGGTCACTAGGGACACATCTGTGAGTGAGTTATACAGACGGCTTCTGTGGAAGGCCGCGACCACCCTGTGGCCATGTTTGTACGTGCTCATCTGCACAGGTTGGTGGCCTTCACTCTCTGTGATCACGGACGTGTGATTTGGCTCACGGTGTGTCCCTGATGTGTCCCGTGTGTGTGGCTGCCTGGGGGACTGTGGGCGGAATGGTGGCTAGTCTTGACTCTAAATGCATGAATGAGTTTGTGACTGAGCATATTGGTATCTAGAGGGTGGGTCCAATCCTCCTCCTCTACCTCCTCTATCACCTTTCTCAGATCTAGGCCCATCTCCCTGCCTGGTACATGCCACATACATTCAATAAGACTTCTTATCTTGGATTCAGTTTCCTTATCTACAAAATGGCCCCCTATTCCAGGAAAATGAGTGGGTTACATTGGGTTCATTAAAGTTTTCCTCAGCTGGTTGCCAGCAGGGGCTTAGACCCCCTTTCTAACAAGCTCTGGACAGATGCAGCCCTGCGGGGCAAGTTGAAGGAAGAGGACTAGGCTCGATTTCAACATCACCCCCACAGGATGTATGGTTAAGGGCAGTGGCAACTCCCTTTCCTCCAGCCTCACCTCAGGTGAGACCTCTGGGAGGCATCTGATTCTGACATGGAGGAGGAGGAGGGTAGACAGATCCAGACGAGGATCCAAGGACACCCAGCCCCTCTTGACTTCCTTTAGTTCTAGTCCCTTGACCACCCTCAAACTCTCCTCCCACTCCAAGGCCCAGAAAAAGGCCTACAGAAGACAAAAGGGGAGTTGACCAGAGCCAGGTTGTAGGGACCAGATGGCCTGTCCTGGGGCTCTGAGACTCTCAACCCAGCTCACTGTGAGAATGGGAAACAGGGACCCACATGAGGGAACCAAGAAAATCCAGGCTCATGTTTCAAAGCCTCTGTCGCTTTGGCATCTGTGGGCTCCTAAAAGGAGCCTGAGGGAGTGGGCAGGGGTCCTGAGACAGGCTCAGGAAGGTCTCAGCTGTTGGTATGGACTTCCTAACTGTCCTTACTCTCCCCACATCCCAGATCCCTTACTGGTTTGATTAACCAAATCATAGGGCTTTTTCTTGAGCAAATTACATCGGCCTAATTGAATTAGGCCACAGGAGCCTGAGCTGGAAGCTGGCAGAAGGTGAGGATTGCAGGGCCTGGGAGGACAAGGGGGGGGGGTGTAATCACAGACAATATTGAGTAAGGGACAGAAGAGGGAGGGCGGGGTGAGCGAGGAGGGCTGAAGGTATGAGAGGAGGACATCTGCAGGCAGCTCAGTCTCCCAGCGTTCCCTTGACTGCTCCTGTCACTTAGCTGCCTAGAGTGCCAGGGCTTGAAAGGGCAGCTCCCTGGGAAGACCATGGAGGCCACGCCAAGTACCAGATTTCATCACAAGCAGTGGACCCTGAAATCCTGCCAACAGCCCCACTTGGTACTTGAGGAAACTGAGGTTCAAGAGAGGAAAAATGATGTGTCTAGATATGACTGACTGACACCAATCGGACCTGCTCCTGATCGGCACTGGTACAGCCCCCTGGAGTGCGCCCATCCTCCCCGAGAAGCCTTCCTGAGTATCCAGAAACGGAGGGCAGCACAGGCCAGCTCACAGCTGGGCCCAGACACCACGTCTACCCCAACGAGGCATTTCTCTTATCTGCCCTACAATGACCCTCCTGCCTCTGACAGTCAGTAGCTGAGGTTGGGACTGACTCCACCTGCATGCAACCCACTCCCCACAGAATACTCTCCGCCCCTCCCACCACCACGGAATGGTCTGCTCTATGGTATCCTCATCACCCCAAGACAACACAATTGCTGTCACCTTCACACAGCAATTCCCTCTAGTGACACTCCATCATTCCACAGTGCTCACAGTGTCCCCCTGCAAGTGTCACAGGGCCACACACTGATTCTCCCTCACTCGGCATGGCTTCCATCTGTGCTATCATACATCATGGCCCCAGGCTACTGTGTCTGGCTCTCTCACAGGGCATGCCGGCTCTGTGTCACACTGTCACATAGCAGCAGCATCCGGGACCTCCCTGCCTCAAGACAAAATCAAAGTCCACTCTTGATGAAATGATACCGTGTCGTGGACTTGCTGAAGAACTAGGCTCCGGTGGCTCACTCTGATAATCCTAGATACTTGGAAGGCTGAGATTTGAGGATCACAGTTTGAAGCCAGTCCAGGCAGGGAAGTTTATGAGACTCTTCTCCCCAATTAACAACCAAAAAGCTAGAGGTGAAGCTGTGACTCTAGTGGTAGAGCACTAGCCTTGAGCGAAAAAGCTCAGGGATAGCACCCAGGTCCCGAGTTCCAGCTCCAGAACCAGCACCAAAATAAATAAATGAATGAATAAATAAACATCTCAGCAAAGCCGCCTACAGAATGAGGGAAAATACTTACACATCATGTATTTAACAAGAGACCGATGTCCAGAATATATAAAGAATTCTTACAATTCAACAACAAAAAGCAGACAATTCCATTTAAAACATGAACAAAGGACTTGAGTAAGAGACATCTGTCCAAAGAAGATACACAAATGGCCAGCAAGCATGTGAGAAGATGTTCACTTGTCTAACCATTTGGAAATGTGAATCAAAACAGCAAGATACTGAGATAATGCATCACACCTATCATGATGGCTGCCATCAAAGAAACTCGAAAATAAATAAGCGTTGCTACACATGTGGAGAAATCCTTGTACGTGGTGGTGGGAATGCGTGACGTGGCCCATGCCACGTACAACCATTTCACAAAACAATTTAAATAACCTCGGCATGGTGGCGTACAACTTTAACTAACCCCAGTGCAAAGAAGAATGAAGCAGGAAGATCCTGAGTCAAAGGACAGCCTGGACTACAAGGTAAGGCCTTGTCTCAAAACAAACATGATGACCCCTCAAGTCTACTTACAAATATAGAACCTATATAATTAAAAGTAGGGTCCTGAGAGTTTGGTAAAGGAGCATTACAACAGCTAACCATGGGAGCAATCCAAGTGCCCACTGCCATCAGTGAGCAAAGGTGGTAGACAGATACAATGAGAGATTATATAACCATAAAAGAGAAAATCCCGTCACATGCTACCACACAGACGAGCCAGGAAGACATTATGCTCAGTGAACATAAAAGCCAGTCACAGAAAGACAAATACTTAATGATTCCAATAATATGAGGTACCTAGAATGGCCAGGCTCCTAGAGATGGAAAGTGGAGGGAGGGTGCCAGTGGGCAGAGGAGGCAGGTGTAGCTGGGATTTACAGGTACATACCTCCTCATTCACCCTTTTTTGTTGAGAATGGGGATCTCACTAACTTTTTGCCCAGACTGACCTGAAACTTCAAACCTTGGGCCTCCTCCATCTCCAAGTAGCTGGAATTCTAGGCATGCCACACTACATAATAATCATCATTATGATTATTCCTTTTTTATTTGCCTGGGGCTTGGACTCAGGGCCTGAGCACTGTCCCTGGCTTCTTTTTGCTCAAGGCTAGAGCTCTACCACTTGAGCCACAGCCCCACTTCTGGCTTTTTGTATATATGTGGTGCTGAGGAATCAAACCCAGGGCTTCATGTATGCAAGGCAAACACTCTACCACTAGGCCATATTCCTAGCCCAAGGATAGCAAACTTTATGTCACGTATATTTTACCATAATTCAAAAATAGTTTTTAACCTAAGCAAAGAAAAATGAAAAAAAAAGAAAGAGGACTAGATGAATGAAATGTGGCCAAATATTGCCAATGGTTGAAAAGGGTGATGGACATGGCAGTTTTGTGTATTGTCTGGCATTGTTTTAAATATACAACAATAATACATTCTCATCTCCCTGACCTTGCCCTTTTTCCACAAGCCCCGCCCCTTCACATGGCTCTGAGCCCAGTATTTGCAAAGGGCCTTCTATCTGCAAGCAGGTCTTCACCTGTTATTCTCTGCTAGGACAGTCTGGTTTCCATCCCTAGCTATCTCTGAAATGGTCCAGCCCCCGCCGCCCCCCACCCCCAGGACCCACAGAGCCTCCATCTCCCACCTTAGCAGACCCCAGCAGCATCTGCCTTTTGTCTTCCCTCCCCTTGAGCTTCTCTTCCCTTCAGCCTGGCTTTGCACCGTCTCTCTACCTTCAACTCCTCCGTCTCCACGGTGGCACCCTCTCCGTCCTCACTACTCTTCTACAGTATGTAGAGTGGGGGACTCCATCCTCAGTTTCTGCCTCTTCTGTGCCCCTCCTCTCTCCCTAAATCATTCTGGCCAAGTCCGCAGCTTAGCAAACAAGCCATGCTTGTTGACTCCCTCATCTATGCCCCACCGGGTCCTCACGCCTGAAGGACAGCTTCGCTGGTATGTTCCACTTGACAGGTCTCACGTAAGCCTCTCCATTTCTGTCTCCATGTCCTCTTCATCCTACTAACCGTGACTTTCCATCGACCTTCACCCATCTCAGAAACACCTCTGCCATCCCTCACCTAGTCTTTCAAACCAAACACCTGAAAGTGGTCCTTGGGTTTTTTCTTTCTTCTTACCTCAATCATCAGCACGGTCTCCTTTTTCTTTCCCAAACATTTCCAAAGCTTGTCCATTTCTTGGGAGCCCCCAGTGGACCTGCCTATCTCCCCTCTGACCCCCCCCACCGCAACCCAACCCCCTAACACAAGGCAGCCAGAGCCATCTTACCCACCATCCATCAGATGGTTACTTCTCTACTTGAAGGCCTCCATGTCTTCCTACAACAGTGTCACATACAGCATTGTGTGCTCACGTCACATCATCACAACCATTATACAACATCACACTTGCCATGTCAGCTCAGGGCCGTGTGCAGCACACATTTGTGTTCACATACTTGAGGTCACACAGTGTCACGCTATTGTTTGTACACTAGTCCCCACTTACGTCATATCCTTGGGACACACACAAACTATTCACTGTTTGGATGCGTAGGCCACAAACTCATGCCTTCACGGTCACAGTTGGTATCACAGACCCAGGTCACACACTCCATGACTCATCTACTCTCCATACCAGCCTGTGGTCAGTTACACACGTAACACACATCGTAAGCTCAGGGTCACACCTGGCAGAACATCCGCTGTCCCACAATCATTGTCTCAGTGTCGCCCTTGGCATCACCCAGTGTCCCACAACACAGCTCTTTGGGGCACAGTCACAGAACTGCTGTCCCATGTCAAGGCTGTTTCCTGTTGTGCTCCAAGTCCTCAGGCACCGCTTGTTCCTTCAAGGATTTCCTGTTGTCAGGGCCCGGTCGGGTCTGGCCCAGTTTGAGACACAGCTCGAAGCTCAGAAGCTGGCCCGCAGGAGCCCCTCGGCCTCGCCTACAATCCTGGCAGGGCTCAGGGACTTTTCTATTGCCCCAGCTGGTGCTAGCTCCGCAGGGTAGGCAGCGGAGGTGACTTCTGGGCCTTGTCCCACTCTTAGGGCACCCAGGCCTGTGTTAGAGGGTTAGAGATGTTCCAGAGGACGCCTCTGAGGTCTGGGAAATATGAAGGAAGAGGAAGAAAAGGCCTGGGGGATGGGGGGTGGGGCGGGACAGGGGGCAAAGAGAAACAAAGTCTTGGAGGCCAGAACCTGGAGGAGTCAGGGCTGCCTTGAAGATAGGAACAGGAGAGAGCAGGAGGTCATCTTGGGGAAATTGGAGAAAACAGATTTCTTTCAGAATCAGGCTCCAAGCAGGGAACTCAGGACACGCCCCTCCTTCCTGGCCCTGCTTGTGGTCCTACAGATTGTCCCCCAATGACTGCCAAGGCCCCTCACCTCCTGCCCAGGTCAGTCTGCAGGAAGGACACAAGGAGGCCAGAGCGCACGCTCCCCACACGGCCTGAGATAAATATTTCCCGGGAAACGGAACTTGTTCTCTCTGTGTTTACAGCCAAGGGCCAGGCAGAACGGGAGGGGGGAGGGAGGAGAGCGGTGGGGGAGGGCGTTGGGAGTCAGCCTCAAACCTGCTTTGCACCTCTCAGCCATTCCCGGCCTCGCTCTGAGCAGCCCTCTGGGCTCTGGAGGAGACGGATCATCCCAGGCCTGGGACTGCCCACAGCCTGGCACAGTCTCAACTCCTGACTTCTCTGCGTTTCCGTCCTAGGGCTCCATGCCTCCCACTTCAGACCAGGCTTCTCTGATGGCAGGATGTGTGAGGCCATCTCTGCCTTGTTCTCAGTCCATTCAAAGGGAGGACAGATGGGTGGGCAGACAGACAGCCAGGCTGGAGTGGCAGCTAAGACAATCTCCCTGGCCCCACGTCCCTGCAGGCCCCAGGCCCGCCCAGCCTGACAGGTGGGCACAGACAGATGGCAGAGCTCCAGGGTCCCCGTGGATGCCAGGTGCTCTGGCCAAACTTGTTGGCAGCAGCTCCCTCAGGGGCACGGGGCATCACGGAGGCCACTTGCTGCTGATGTACACAATCCAGGAGGAAGCAGGCACAGCTGGCAGTGGGGAGCTTTTGTCCAAGAATGACACACTGAGCAATGTCCCCTGAAGAGTCCCTTCCACCCTCACATCGAGCCAGCCTCCTGCAGTTCCCACTGGAATCTTTGTTCCAGACTCTTCTATCTGCTTGCTCCCTTCCTGTGCTGGTTCCTGACATCTCAGCTGGTCCCACAGGAGCTGAACACGCAGACCCTCCTGGCTACCCAACCAGTCTCTGGCCTCACCTGTTGATGGTCCTGACTCCCTTCATCCTTCACAGTCTCAAGTCAAGAAGTCTCCAAGACTGCCTCAATGCAATAACAGAGATCTCTCCTTAGAATGCCAACCCTGCTCAAAGCTATTTGCACTCATTCTTTATTATGCACTTACTGTATATCAGGCCAAGAGATGAAGGTGTTTGCAATCCCTTGAGAAAGGATATGTATAACAAGTTACCTAAAGGTACACTTGGAAAAGTGGCACTGGTCACCCAACCTAAGGTGAAAGGTGACTTCTGAGAGGACTCCACAGAGGAAGTGACATTTAAAGAGCAAGCAGAGAATAAAGGGAAAGTTGCTGTAGGCAGAAGAGTCAGTGTAGACCAGGGAGGCCAGAAGAGCTAAGGGGTGATCATGGCAACATGACTGGAGCTATTCAGAAGGAAAGAATGTCATGAGGGGACCTAGCTTTGCCATGCTAAGGGGGTGTGGTCTTTATCCGCAGGGCAGCAATGGAGGAGCCAGTGCTGGGCCTGCATTTGGGATCTTGGTGTGGATATGTCTGCCTGCCCAGAGAGAGATGCCAGAACCCTGTCCGGTCCCTGAGAGCCAGCAGAGAGGGCATCCACTCAATGTGGAATGTCTCAGCCAACTTGTCAACTTGAATTGCCTCGGCCTTGACTTCCAGAGAGAGAGAGACAGAGAGAGCACATGAGCGATGAAGCAGAGGCCCAGGATCTTGAGCTTAGCCAGAAGAGCCCCTCCTCCAGCTGGCCAGGGGTCAGGGAGCCTTTCCAGGAGAGTGTACTGAATCCATGCCTGCTGAGTGAGGAGGGTGCTGTCAATGCTGCTTCCCTGGCTGCCACCCAACCAGTGCCAGGAGAACATGCCATGCCTGCAGAACCTCCACTAGGTTTGGTCCAGCCCTGTAACACACCCTGTCTCCTGGCTCCAGGTATGGCATTCTGCAAGAAACAAGGAGGGGACAGCTGTGGCTCATACTCTCTGCCTTCTCCCTACAACTCTGGATGCTAACACCCAACAAAAGGTGTCCTACCCCGTCAGCGTGGGGGTTCTCATCCCTGCTTACAGGTGAGGAGACTACGGCTGAGGCTGGTTAATCCAATGGCCTACCAGTCACTCGTGGGGAAATAAGAAGGTAGGACTTGAAGCCATGCCTACCTGACCCATGGTCTCCGCACTCTAGGATTCAGACTCTCCTCAGAATCTATGTGACCGGAGGGTCATCAACAAGCCACCCAGTTCCTCTCCTCTTTCCCTCCAGCTGCTCCTATCGTCTGAGCAATACCCTGCCAGGAGGCCAAGCACTGACCATTTTGGGAGCCGGTTGGCAGGAGGACAGGGGAAAAAGGGAGGCAGGACAGAGCTGTGTTGCTTATGGCATAAGATCCTCAGGGGTAGAAGGCAGCAGGACCCAGACAAAGGAAAGTCAGGTTGAGACGACAGGGATGGGAACAGATGCCAGGAGGCCTGGTGAAGAGGATGAGGTTGGTGGAATGCGAAAGGGCCGGAACTTGAACTTGCAGAGAGCAGGGCTACTGGACCAGACAGTGGGTCTCTGCACACAGGCATAAACAAAGAGCCAGGAGTTGGACTCTTTCCCTTGGGACCCAGCCCCCACTACCCAGAGGGGTCTCAACTTCTCCCACTACCCTCCCTTCCTGGCTTCCTGGGTGGGTGACAAATGCAGTCTTTCCTGGCGGGTGGCCGAGACTGCTGAGACACCACCAGCTCCCAGGAACGCCATCTGTCCCTGCTCTGGGGGAGCTCCCACCCCCTGGGGAATGCCATGGCAATCAATCAATTAATAATGACCCCCCCAAGGCCCTCCCCTCCCTCTCTTTTGGCCAGTGCCCAGCAACAGAACTGGGTCCCCCTAGGAGTGATAGTCTCAGACTTGGCCCCATGCTGTAGCAGGGAGCCCGTGCTGGGCCCCCATGAGGCCCTGGATGGCATCTCCTTCTTGTCTCACCCAAGGGCTGAGGCTGGGGTCACGGAGGGAGGCAGCTGGGCTCCACTGCCAACTCCACCCTGATCCCCTTCCAGGACCTTCTCTGGGAGCCTCAGCTTCCTGTGATGAAAAGTGATAGCAGAACTGCCTCCTCGGGTGTGATGAGAGCTAGGGAGAGTTTGTCCAAAGCGCCTGGCACTGAGGGGGGTACACAGAGACAGTGTCCCCCTCCTCTCGGCTGGCCTGGGGCACAGAGGCAGACTCATGAGTTGTATACATGTGCACGTGCATGCACGTGTGCACACACACGCTCACGCACACGCGCGCGCGCGCACACACACACACACACCTCTGTGCCAATCTTCAACATCCACATCCCCACCTCATTTTTCTTCCTCATTGAACATGGACAGTTCCTTTGAGCCCCAAAGGAATGATGGGGGCTGGAGCTAGCACCCTTCTCATCACTGGAACCTCAGGGATAATAACAGCATGGTCCCCCAAGCTCAGGGAGTGCACACTTCATAGAGGGGGGGCCAGGCAGACCTAAGAGTTACAGGATGGAGAAATCAGGGTGCTTGTGGCACACACAGTGGGCAACAGAGAGCAGAATGCCACCGCATCCGACGGCCAGGCAGGAGAGCTCAGAGGAGGGAGTGTGAGCCAGCTGGGTCTGGAGTGATGGAGAGGCAGGGAGGACGCCCGGAGGAGGGAGGCTAGAGCGGAGCCCAGAAGGATTTAGGAGGCTAAGATGGAGGGCAGGAGGAGGCCGGCAGCAGTGGCTTGGGGTGGCGGGAATGGATGAAGAGGAGCATGGCCAGGCTCGGGCTTCAGAGGGGCTGCGGGAGGGCCGGCCGATGGGAGCATGGAGAATTTTTGAGCAGGAGGCAACCAGTGTCGGATGGCACAGCACTCGTGGGCAGCAGGGACGGGGAGGAGGGGAGCTCGGGGAGTGCTCTGGGCAGGGGACTGACAGGGGATTGTGGGTGAGGGTGTGGAGGACGAGAGAGGAAATGGCTCCCAGGTGAGTGGGGGAGTGGGCGTGGGGGCGGGGAAGCCCAGCTGGGTATAGCAAGGAGAGGAGCTCTCCGGCTCGGCTCGTGGGGTAAACCTAGGCTGAGGGGGCGGGGCTGGGATGCGGCTCCAGCCTCCCAGTCCTCCCCCGGGGTGAGGGCAGCTCAGGCTGACCCTCAACCTGCACCCCCCACCCCCCCAAGCCCCCCCCACTCTTTCCCTCCGCTGAGCTCTCACCTGCAGTTGGTCGTCTCTACTCCTTGGGGGTTCTGGCTCCTGTGCAAGGGGGTCCTGGCTGGCTGCAGAGACAAGAAGGCCAAGGGCTGAGGCCTGCCAGGCCCGCTCGCCCTCTCCCCAGCCTGCCCTCCCGGCAGCTCCCAGCAGGCTTCACGGGCAGCCTCCTCCTCCAGGAAGCCTGGCCTGGTTACACCCTTCTGTCTCAGGCTGACGTAAGTGCTTTCCCTCTGCCTAGCACTCCCAAGAAGTTGAAACAATTACATCTTTCTCCCTCTGAGGTCCTCTGAGCTCCTGCGCGGCTCCTGGGAACTTCCGCAGAGTTCAGTAATGGGATCTGGTCGTGTCCACCTCGCATCCTCAATGAGCCTCCAGAGGGCCCCCAGCCCAGGGGGGCGGCCAATCCCAGAGGAACATGGGCTCATGCGTGTGAGCCACCACCCCAGCCTGGCACCAAGTCCTCTGGGCACCGCTTGGCCCCCTCACCCACATTTCCACAACTCCTCAAGCGCTGGCGGTGAATGCTACCTAGGGCTTGGCACCCACCCACCCAGGGGCCCGCTCATCCGCTTGGAAACCCACCACCCTGGCAGCTTCCAGACCCGGGTTTCTCGGATAGGCACTGCCCAAGGGCAGCTGCAAGCTCCTGCCCCTCCCTGCCCCCCAGCCTCGAGCCTGCCCAGGCATCGGACAGGCGGTGGGATATTCTGAGCCTGGCTCGGTTCCCGTCAGCTGCTGGCCGCCATGCCAGCCTGGCGCGAGTGCAGGGGCTGATTTGATTTGGCAGCTTAGGAAGCTGTGTGGTGGGGACAGGGAGGGGGAGGGGGAGGGGGAGATGAGACACCCATCCCCCGCTAGCTAGGAAATAAACAGCCTCCGGGCACTCAGCAAGCTGGGGGAGGGCATGGTCCAGCCTGAGGGGAGAGGGCTTCTGACCGCCCCTGTCTGGCATCACTGTCACCCAGCACTGGACACCTGCCCACGGCTGCTGGAGCGCCTGCCCCTCCCTGGGTGAGCGCAGGAGTGACAGGAGCTGCACCTGGTGTGGGGATGTTTGAGCAGCGGCTGTCAGGGTGTCCTGTGGGGGTCTCCAGGCCTGGCTGTCTCTGCAGCTGGGTCTGAGTGTGGCAGTGGCACGGGTGACGGGCCAGCAACGGTCAGTAGGCAGAATGACTGTGTCAGTGTGGTTGGAACTAGAGAGGAGACTGACTGCAGCCGAGGGTGTGACGAGGTTACTCTCGTGGCTCACTACTAGGGGACCTGGCATGTGCTGGCTCGGGACGACTCCTTCCTTCTGTGCGATGACCCCACTCACCCAGCGGTGTCCGGTAGAGGAAATGACGAAGGCCGAGATAAGTGCCTGACCCCCGGGCCAGCCCTTATGTTCACAAACTGTGAGCCTCCTGTCCCCATTATCCCCACTGAGCCTCCTTCCAGCTGCCTCTCAGCAAACCCCCACCCCTGCCCCTGGGCACAACTCGATCCTGCCCCCTTCCCTTCCCTTTCTGGCTCCCGCCATTCATCTCCACTGTGGGGATGTGGTCCGTGGCTGGAGGTGGACTCTCGACTGGGCATTCCTGGCCCCACTTGGGCCGCAGTACTCCTACCTGCTCCCTGGCACGGCCAGAGAGGCCCAAATCACACCCCACCCCCCAACACACACACACACATGCCCTGGGAGTCCGCACCAACGCCAATGGGGCCTGCACCCCATGGTGTCTAGTCAGAGAATGGCCATAGGGGCATCAGGACTCCTGGTCCTGCCCTGGGGGGCGGGGGTCACATAGGAACCTAGTGCTGAGAGGCCCGAGGCTGTGCCCCCAGACACCAGGCAGGGCGGTCAGGTTGGGTGGGGCCTGCTATGGGGAAGAGGCCACATCTCTTACCGCCTGCCCATTGTCCCATGTCTGTCCTCTGGGGACCTCAGGGCTCTTCCCACCCAGCCACAGGAAACAGAGCTCCTCCTGAAGCCACCGAGGGAGGGGCCCCACACTGAGAAGAGGCTCAGAAGAGGAACTGAGGCTCACAAAACTCAGCTATTACCCAAGGAGTTAGAGAGACAGAGCTGCTCTGCATTGGTGGGGTGGGGGAAGGGCGCTTTCTGGAGGAGGCGTGTGGAGCTTCAGAGGAAAGGAAACACCCCAGGGCCCAGGGTGGCCTTCTATCTGTAGGTCAGGCTTTTACCTGGGATCTGTATATACCCATGATATGCATAGGTTCATGGAAGCCTGAACTCCAGTCTGAGTCCCAATGGGAGGGTCTATGGAAGGCAGGGGGTCAACTGTGGAGAAGAGAGGGGTCTGGGAGAAAAGGGAAAAAGGGACAACACAGCTCCAGGCTATGAGGAAGGGCTGGGAGAAAAGCACACCGCATTCCAGGAGGTGCCTGTGGGCTCAGCTCCAAGGCAGACTTCATAAGGTCAATCCTCAACGCGTGAATACCTGAGGCCAAGGCAAAGAGCCCCTGTGGCTCAGGAGAAGGCTCTGTCCTGAGCTCTGACACAGATGACTGTGCAACTCTAGGCAGGACTGCCCCCCTCCCTAAGCCATCTAAAAGAAATGGCTGGCCTCGAGAGTCTCCTCCAGCCCTTCCCAGTTGGTCTTTCAAAAGAGGTTTACACCCCAAGAGGGCCAAAGATGGAGACTTCACAGGGATTAGGGGGAGCTGGGGACAGGCAGGTGGGAAGGAACAGCGGGGGGGGGGGGGGGGGATGTGGGTGACAGAGTAGAAAGAAGAGTGCCCTGGGAGTGCACACTTGGGCTGGGCAGCTGGGAGGGTTCCCCGTCCTTAGGGTCAAGACAGGAGGTGGCAGACAATGGAGCCTTGTGGAACACAGGGAGCAGCTGTCCCAGCCCCACCTGCTTTCTGGGCTGAGGGAGGAGAAAGACAGGGTGACAGACAAGCCTGTTGCCCTCTTCCGTGGATTCTGCCTCAACATCTATGGCCCAGGTGTCCCAGGGTAAGGGAAAGGCTGGGAATAAGGAGGAGCACTTGGGGACCCAGGAAGACTTATTTCAGTCTAACTTTGATCTGTGACCACCCCCTACCCCAAGGTTGAAAAAGCCTTTGGACATGTGCAGCTATGCTGGGCTTCTGTAGGTTCAACCTTCCAGAAATGGGTTCTAGAAGGCTGAAGTCCTCCTTGGGGAGGGGTAGACAGGGGTTGCTGACAAGACTGTCTGACTACCTTGGCCTCTGCCTGTGTCTGAGCCCTGGGTCCCAGGCCTTCCTAGACAGAGGTTTCTGCACCTCCAGGCCTGTGTCCAGGAAGTGCTCATGTCCTCAGGCTGCTGTCAGGGAAGTGGGGTGAGCAGGCTTCTCCTTCCTCTACTCTCTACAGGTCTGCCTAGAGACTTTGGGGGCAGGGAGTTAAGGGACATCTCCCTGCCATAGTCTTAAATGGTTGGAGGATGGAGACAGGAGGAAGGGAAGAATCCTGAGCCCATTCAGCTTAGGGACTAGCAAATCTCTCGTGTACACACGTGTCAAGTCTACTGTGGCAAGTTAGAGCCTGTGTGACCAGGCTGAAGGGCCTCCCATCTCCTCTAAAGCCAGTGCACTGGCTTCTTCCTTTCACTGAGGGTAGGAGGGGGTGCCCGACACCCCATGCGATCTGTCTCTATTGCTTCTTGTTATGTCTTTAATAACTGAACATTGACATTAACAAGGCAGGTGGCTGCAGCTCTTCCCAGCAGCCTCATTTAGCATCATTGAATCATCAAATCCTAGAATCCTGGATGCACAGAATGTCCGCATCTTTAGCTCCAGGAGTCTCAGCATCTTAAAGTCACAGAATGCCAACATCCCACAATCCCACACCCGCCCAGCCCTGGCTGGTTGCTAAGAGTCATAGAAAGCTAGCATCATCCTAGTGCACAAGCCCCAAGCTGACAATCACAGATTCTCAAACCCCACACCCCTAGAGCTATAGTTCACACAGCTCTTAGAGCTAGTGGCCCTCAACTTCCTCCTTTGACAGGTGACAAAAAAAAAAAAATGAAGCTTAGGGGCCAAGCATTGTCCAACCCCAAGATTGAAAAATCAGATCTCAGCATGCTGGAATTCTGGGAAATGTGCAAGTTTCACATTCTGAGATGCCCACGATTGTGCTGGGCGATGCTAAGTCTCAATTCTCTTATTTCCTTTTAGGGTTTACTGGCTTCTTCCCCCCACCCCCAACTCTATCCTTGGTTTCCCCAAATTTAAGCAACCATGGATGGGGGTACACATGACCAATTCTAGATTCCTTCAGGATGAGGGAGAAAAAAAAAGAGCAAAATGATCACCCCTTCCCAGCTACCCACTGGAGAGGAGGACAGGTTCCCGGATCGAGAAGGGCCTGGCCCTGGAGGACTGTCCCGTCAGAGATCGTTTCAAAGTGGCCGGATCCAAAGTCCAGAAACACAGCTGAGGCTTGCAATTTACATGAGCAAGATCATGAACGTTTAGCATTTTCATAAATTTTCATAAGTCTACTCCTTCTGGAAGGCACCCGTACATTTTTGGATTTGAATTTTATTAAGCATTCCATTTCAGAGCCCGTTTTAACTTTTGAGTTCTGAATATTCTTCGCCCAGAGCAGACCTTGAGTCTCCCACAGTACAGGTTGAGGACTTAGTAGCCCTGAGCCAGAGTCCTGATATCCAAGTCTCCGGCTAACCTCCTGCGAGGCCTTACCAGGATATTTTAATCCTTCTAGGAGCAGGACTCGTACAGGTTTCGTGGCACCCAGAACACACACAAAGCAACACATTCTCCTTCGCCTTTACAGCTGATCAAATCCCTGCTCCACCTCCCAGCTGTCCCTCACCACCCATCCGTGGATCATTCCCTGTACAGGCCTCGTCAGCCCTCACAAACTCCTTTTAACTCCTCCCCTCAGGCTGGTTCCCATTGGAAAACATCCACAGACCTTCATGTGGCTGTAAGTCTGGCACAACTTGGCCCCTGACAACCGTATATCTGCTCTCTTGATGCTTCCCGTCCCATCCCCTCAATCCCACTCAGTCGTCCAGGATCCAGCTCCATGCACGAAACGGTGGGACCAATGAACACAAGTATTCGTCCTCCTGATACCACGCTGCCTCAGCCACCAGCTCCCTGCCACCCTTCCAGAACTTGCTCCTGATTCCTCCTTCAGCTCTCAGATTCACTGTTCCTGAGGCTCCCGATGTGCCCTTCCGCCCCCTGGGCGCTGCACGAGGGCCCCTGGCTCTACCCCACCATGGCATGAGTTTATCTCCATTGTTGCCCACACCACACACTCCACCTGCACGGCCTCCATCTGTGCACCCTCCCCACCTCAGCCTGCCACCTCGTTCTGAGATACTGCCATACCGGTGCGGTGTTCCTCAGGGAAGAAGTGGGGAGCTTAAGGGCTCTATCTTGCTCATCTCTACCCACTCTTCCTGTTGGTACAGAGTGGTTGCTCACTAATGTCCATCTAGGAAGGATAGCTATGGTGGTCCAGAGTATATGGCACGGGCAGGTAAGAGTGAGGTAAGAGTGATCAGAGGTGAGAAAGACCCTTGGACTTGGCTGAAGGCCTCTCAGAAGAGGCAATGGGGACATCTGTGTGTGTGTGTGTGTGTGTGTGTGTGTGTGTGTGTGTGTGTGTGTATCAGTACTGGGGCTTGAACTCAGAGCCTTGTGTTCTTACTTTGCTTTTCCTCCTCAAGTCTGGTACTCTACCACTTGAGCCACACCGCTGCTTGTGAGTAGCATCTTCTGAAGGTCAGTCCTAAAGCAACCACTGGATCCTGGCTTCAGCAAGTGCCTAGGCCAGCCCTAGTGCTACCAGCAGAGTCTGCATAGGGGAGTGAATGCCCTCTGACCGCACTGAAGCAGCCACTGGAGGGCTGGCCATGCACCTGGGGAGGGCTTCCTAGAGGAAGATCTACTTCTTAGGAGCAAGGGAGAAAGTAGTAATGAATCAGATTGGAGAAAGTGATGCAGAACAAAGATATGGTAGGCCGGGGGGGGGGGGGGTGGGGTCTGTCTCTTCTTGTCCTTTACCTCTGGGAGGTCTAGGTCAGGTAAGTTGGGGGGAGTTAAGAAGAGCAAAGCAGGCAAAGCGGAATGGAGACTACATCAATGCTGACACCCTGGTCAGGGCGGGTTTGCTTGTCGGACTGGCAGGGAGCAGCTCCCCAGCTGTGGCTGGGAAGCGTTTCCTGTCTCTTTGCCAGGGGGGTCATTAATAATCATTTACCCGCCACAGGCAGCAAGGAGGGCAGCCAGAGAGCAGCATGGTGCTGGAGCCAGAGCTCAGCCTGGCAGCCAGGAGAGCTGGACAATGGTGCTGGCTCTGCTACCTTGCTGTGTGACCTGGACCGGCCACCTAACCTCTCTTGGCCTCTGGGAGTGTTGGTAAGAGGAGGATCTGATGAGAATGTGCCTTAAGTCTCCTCTTCGCTCTGGGCCTCAATTTCCCTAGATGGCATTTGAGGTGCCAGCCCTCCAAAGCAGTTATAAACATCAGATGACCATGCCCAAACAACCTCCTAATACAGGGATGGGGATAGGGAGGCCCAGATCCAATCTCTGCAGAGTCCCTATTCTGGTAGGAGCCATATGATCTCAGTGGGGTGCAAACATGGGACCTAGTAGAACTGTGTGTGGTTTAGGCTAGGGAAAACACCGAGAGTGGCCAGCTGCCCCAGGCTGCCCACCTGGGAGTGCAGGAGGTCAACAGGTCAACCACAGTGACACACACACACACACACACACACACACACACACACACAGAGCACTTAAAACCATGCCTGGAGCAGGGATTCCATAGACGCTCTTAGAACTTGGAAGGACCTTGGACACTGTGGACATTGGGAAGAACTTCCAAAGAGGAGGAAGAGGGCAACAATGGTGACAATTCTGCCCAATGACAGTTTGAGAAGGCTAGAGGCCAGGGATGGTCACCCAAAGCCAGACAATACTGATGGTTCCAAGGTCCCTCTTCTAGTTGCTCAGGTATCTCTCTCCACCCCAGGCTATATTTGCCTGAGCACCCCACATTCCCTCCAAGGCCCAGCTCAAGCCCACTCATTTCCAACAACCTTCTTGGAAGTAGTGCTACACCTTCACGGACTGGCTCAGACTGTATCCACACCTCCAACCTTGAGTTCTGGACTTTTATGCTCTCGAACAATTGCCCAAAGCCTGCCAGAGTTTCCCACAGCTTTCTATGGACAGTATGACATAGGGACCTGATGTCTCCACCAGACCAGTCCATACAGACTCCCCCAAAGTGACCAGGTCTCCCCTTTCATATAAGGATCTCTACCAGGACAGGGACTATTTCTCCTCCTTTATTTTTATTTTTTATTTTTGTGCCTATCCTGGGGCTTAAACTCAGGACCTGAGCCCTGTCCCTGAGCTTCTCTGCACAAGGCGAGTCTCTACTGCTTGAGCCACAACTCCAGTTTCAGCTTTCTTCTTTTTTTGTAATTAATAGGAAATAAGAGTCTCATGAGCTTTCCTGCCCCAGCTGGCTTCCAACCGTGACCCTCAGATCTCAGCCTCCTGAGTAGGTAGGATTACAGGCGTGAGCCACCAGCTCCTGGCTCTCCTCTTTTTGATTTAGGGTCAACAAGAGTAGGTCTAGACTGAGATCTTCCTGGTGGTTCCTCAGCCCAGAGACACAGAGAAGGGAGAAGGGAGCGTAGAGGAGGGGATACTTGGCTGCTAAACACCCTAAAGGTAAGTTGAGCCAGAAAGGGCAATGGGCTCCCCCATGAGACTAAAAGCATATGGTTGGCAGATTTACTCAAGTCCAATCCCAGCACAACTCTGGCATAGTGCCTCCCCAGACACCACTGGCCACGGGACTTCATGGTCCACACCCAGCCCTGCCCTTCTGTGGAGCCCAGGGAGGGGGTAGTAAACACAGTGACCTTGCTGACACGTGCATCCTCTCCCCACCCCCTCCAAGCCCTGGGCCCAAATATGGGACAAGTTAAGAGGAAAAGAACAAAGGTTCCCGGACCACGCCATTGCCTGCCGCCCGCCTGTCCAGCGTCTGTTCAGCCGGAAACCCAAGACAAAGGCTTTGGTCAAAGTGAAGAGGATGAAGGGCAAAGGGTAGGGTAGCCAGGGGTGGAGGGGGGGGGGCAGCCAAAGGCATCTCTCGGGACCTGATTGGGAGGGAAGCAAGGACACGTCACTCCACAAACATTTATGAGGCACCTGCTGTGTATTCCGCACACAGGCAAACCTAACATGCCTTATGCACATACTCTCTTACCCACTACAGTACATTCTACATTCCCACCCCTGCTCGCCCCCCTCGCTCACTGGACATGCCTTACACATTCCTCACACACCCTGACAGCCCACAGGGAGAAAAGATCACAGAATCTACCCCTCCCACTGAGAAATCACACGGCTTACACACCCACACTTCACATTCACACTCAACCTCATCCTCACTTCCCTAACCAGAGACACATGCATCCAATTAAATTCAACACACACGCCACCCAGACATGGAGACACCCTGCATAAATAATGTACACACCTAATTTCACATGTTTGTGAGCACACAGAACTCCTTAGCACAGATGACCCTGCCCTTACACGCTCCCCTCCTACCCTTCCTAACACCTGCTCAACTGCACCCCTCAGCCCTGGCTGCACCCTTTCCTGTCCAGAGTCACTACCCTGACACATGATAAACACCAACACAGAGATCCCAAAATATTCCCCAAGCCAACCCAGGACGTATCACAGTGGCTGCAAGCCATCCAGTAGGCTGCAAACACACCTGGACACACATAAACCCCCACCTTCTCTCTAACAAAACAGCTAATAAAACCTGTACCAGGCTCTATAAGGGTTCTCTTCCTGGCTACACACAGCAGCCAACAACATATACATCCACACATATAATTCTTCTTCCCATGCAGCCATTATAACAACTCCATCCTGTAATGACAGCTATGCAATCACACACGGACACACACACACACACACACACACACACACACACACACTATAATCACACACCCAGCTACAACTCCACAACTGCCTCCCTAAGCCACACACAGCATATAGACTCCAATCCATAGACTCCATAGACTCACCATCTCCATACCTAACATAACCCCCCATGAATAATCCCACTCATGATGATATGGTCATATATGGTACATGTACACATGACATACATGGCATACTCACTACATGCAAATAAGCTCATACTCATACAAACACATACACCCCAGACTCACTGGCCCTAGACAGCACGCACCAGAGGTGACAGACACCTGTCCCCCCCATCCCAAATTCTAACCACCTCAATCACTACTGGGCAAGCAGGGATGAAGGTGCCAATTTCATAGCACATGATGCCCACCTGCCTCAGACCCTGGGTACCAGCCAAGGTAGCCCACTCCATGTTTAGGCTCTAGGAACAGAGTCCATACCGTGCCATGCCTAAAAGCATGGAGAGGGGTAGAGTCCTGGGAACACTAGTCATGGCCTTTGAGCCTGCCCCTTCCTCATCCCAAAGCACAGGCAGAAATAAGGGTAAGGAGAGAGAGAGACCATAGAAAAGAGATAGAGAGCTGGAGAAACTGGAGATTTGAACAGATGGAGGGGAGCAACACAAGGTCACACAAAAGAGACCACAAAAAGGAGAGAAGTGGGGGGACTGAGGGTAAGCCCAAGTAGTTGGAGAAAAACCTGAAGAGAACCCCAGAGAATAAAGTGGGACTGCCACACCCAAAAAGCAATGAGGAGTTTTGAGACCCAGGAGGAAACGACTAGCAGGTCTCCTCTGCAGGAGAGAGGGTAGGAAGCTGGAGAGGGGTCCTGTAGAGAAGGGAGGAACTTGGGCAGGGGAAGGGGTTTGGACCTTTGGGTAGGGTGGGTGCTGAGTGAAGTCCAGGTAGTTGCGTGGGAACCTGGACGAGGGCACAGAGGAGGCTGTGGGATGAAGGTTCTGGGTCCTGGGATGAAGCCCTAACGGAAGTGTGGTGCAGAGGGTCTGCGCGTGCCTGGGGTCTGCTATGTTCAGTGGAGATTCCCACTTTGGGGCGCTGATCTGGGAGGAAGGGGTCCCAGGCTTGAACAGAGCTCTCAGGGTGACGGGGGTCCCCGCGGATTAAGAGTTTAGAGCTTGGAGTGGATACCCAGCTGCAAACAGGATTCCCACTCGAGGGGTGGCATTTGGGCCGTGATCTGGAGGTTCAAGGGCTCCTTCCGGTGTGGGCTGCAGTCCCATTACGAGAGTAGGGTCTGGAACCAGAGGAGGGGGGGGGGTCCACCCCTGAGGACGATCCAAGGGGCTCAGGGGAGGGTGGGTCACGGAGCCCAGCGACTGCACGCTGCGCAGAGGTCTGGGCCCTAGCCGGACGCCCTCTCCGGATGCCCCGTTCTCCCGGTGCCCTGAAGGCAGGAGGAAGGGAGTGGGGGGGGGGGGGTCGCCTACCTGCAGGTTGTCGGTGCATGGCTGCGGCGGCGGCTCGTCGGGCTTGAGGAAGACCTGCTGGCCTCGCCTGAGGAATTGGACAACAGCGATGAGGATGTGGTGCAGGACCAAGACCATGCTCGCAAGCCGCCCGCCCGCCCGCGCTCCCGCCCGCCCGCCCGCCACCGGCCCGGCCGCAGCGCTCGGCTCGGTCAGAGCGTCCGCGACAGCTTCGGCGGGTCCGCGGGAAGAGTCCGCCCTGGCCCCGCCCCCCGCCGGCCAGGCCCCGCCCCCCGCCGCCCCGGCCCCGCCCCCCGCCGCCCAGGGCTCCACCCACCCCCTCGCCTCCGGGGTCAGCACCCGGAGCGCCGTCCCCGTCTGACCACATCCTCTTCCCACTTCACTGAGCCCTGGGCCCCGGCCAGAGCCCGGAGGCTCCGCAGTGCGGGGATGGAGGGTGGGGAGGGAAGGGGTGAAGGGAGCCGGGGGCCGGGGCCTGAGGCCCCGAACGGGACCCCCGAGTTTCCCTCCCGCTCCCCCCCCCCCAATCCAGAAGGTAGGGAGGATTTTAGAGGTCGCTCCGGGAGCGGGACCAGCCCCGGGGCAGTCGCGAATCTGCTTAGGCAGACACGTGCGCACGACACGCGCGATTCCGAAGTGTGGGGTGCAGCTACTGGGGCCCCCGGAACTTGCAGGCCGGGCTGCGTCGGCGTCCCCGGAGGCCGGCGGGGGTGCGAGTCCCCCCGCTCCCCCCCCCCACCCCCGCGCCCGGTCGCGCAGTCGGCAGGTCCGCGGCGGGACCCGCGCGCCGGGAGCGCCCTTCTCCGCAGAGCGGCCGCGGTGCCCGGACGCCGGCGGCGGCCGCCGTGACGCTCCTGCGCCCCCTGGTGTCGCATAGCGGCCGAGCAGCCCGGCCCCAGTTGCTGGGCACGGCTGGGGTCAAGGGGAGACGGCGGGGTGTAACCCCAGTGACCTCCGTGCCCTGGACCCATTGGGTTCCCAGCTTCCTCCTGGGCGTGAGCGCGACGGAGGCGATGGGCCGCGACTAGAGTGCAGCGGGAGCTTGGGTCCAGCTTGGCTTTGGCCGGCGACTTGCTGCATGACCTTGGTTAGATCCCCTCGGGAACTGTCAGGATCTTCCTTCTCATCCCAACTCGCAGGACTGCCAAGGAGGCTCAAGCTCAGAATGATGGGAACCCTATAACCCTTCCTAACCTTTGACCTGAATCCTGCCCTCTGCCCTGTCCCCTCCTCTATGCAACACCTCCCCCCACCCCCACCCCCAGCCCTTGGAGGGTGACTCAGTAAGCCCCTAGCCTCCCCACCTCACCGGGGGTGATTCAGCTGGGTCTTTTCCTCTTGGGGAGCAATTTCCTCATGGTTGAGTCACTGAGCCCAGTCCTGGACAAATCCAGGCACCTGGCACAGCCTTGGCAGAGTTGGGGCTGTCCCACTAGCTCAAAGAGTGACCTTCCATGACAATTCTGCCACCTTTCTTCCTGAGGCAAGCCTCTTCCTCAGTGGCTTCCTTCAGTGGCTCCCCCGCTGCTAGCACATAAAGCCAAACCTCCAATTCCACTTGACGTGTGAGACCTTCTGCAACCCAGCCCTGGCTTGTTCATCCTGCTCTGTCATTCTTTACTTTTGTAAGTTTCTTTCTATTCAACTCAGTGACTGCCTCTTTTTTTTTTTTTTTACTTCTAGGCCTTTGTGAGTGCCACCCAATCCCCAATCCCCAATCCCCTCTGTCATCCTTTCAGTCTGCTTATCATTCAGGGGCCGACTGGAGGCTGCCTCCTCCACAAAGCCTTCCCTGGATACGACTTTCGACTTTTGTCATTGGGATGGCACTTTTGTATCCTTCCTGGGAGTCAGGCCTGAGGACTTGGGGAGAGACGAGGTACAAGTAATCTGGGTCAAGTGAAGGTATTTTACTGCATCTTCAAAATAGGGCAATTTGTCCTAGTTATTACCACTGAAAAGAATGTTCCATGAGCTAAGATGTGCAAAGGTTCTGCTCCTCCTAAAACAGGTTTCCATTCCATTTTTGGCTCTCAGTTTCGTCCCCTTGAAAACGATCTGGTCAATGCCAGGGCTATTGCTTGAGGCAGTAGGGCAGACAAAGTCAGAGCCCTACCAGATGCACCAATCTTTTTTGCAAGTCCTGAGCATGTATCGCTGGCTCGGTCCTGGGCTTTGAATAGCCTGCTTGAGACACAGGTGCCCAGGAGGTATTTATCTGGCCACTGGCCAGAACCTCCTGTTCTTTAGAAGAAGCCCTGAACTCAAGAGCCACCTGGCCTGGCACAGGTACCAGCTCCTGGGTTCCCAAATCTAGACAGGGCCTCTTCAGCACTGTCTCTTCAGAAGTTATTTCTCAAATTTACTTGAGTCTCTCATACTGCAGTTCAGTGGCTAGATTCCCAGGTGCATGCTTTATGTCAACCTCAACTCAGAGAGACTCTTTCTGGGTCAAGTTTTCAGATTCAAGCATTCCTCAGAGAGTTTGAGTCCTAACTGTGCCATAGATTAGCTGTGTGATCTTGAGCAGGCCAGTGAACTTCTCTGAGTCTTGCTGTCCTCCTCTGTGAGAGATTAGCACTCTAGATTCAATAAACAAGCAAGTGCATTGCTTTTAGTGTTTGGGGGGAGGAATCCCTCTGCTCTCAGCCCCTCATGGCACTCTTGAACCGCTCCCCTAAGTAGGGACAAGCAAGGCTTCTCCAGGTTGAAAGTTACAGGCATTGACAAGCTCTCACATCTGGGAAATGTCTCTTTCCAAGCCTATGACTCCTGTACTCCTAGGAAACTCCTGCCTTCGCTCCAAGTCCACACTGTGATCTTGTCCTGCTTCTCCCTGGATCATGTTTGAATCATTGGAAGCATTTAAGATTACTGAGGCCTGAAACCCTCATCCCAGATATTTTTTTTTATGTGGTTCTAAGTTGCTGCCTGGCGTGAGGGCTCTGGATTAGACATATCTCATCCCCATCTGACCTTCATCCCATGAAGGCAAGGGTGAGGGCTGGCCCCTGATGGCTGGTGGTGGTCACAGAAGCTGGGAGGATTTAATATTTATTCAGCACTTAAGAACCTTTGTTGAATTGGGCTGGGATGTAGCTCAGTGGCAAAGTTCTTGTCTAGCAAGTGCAACGTTCCAGGTTTGATCCCCAGTACCAAAAAAGAAAAGAAAAAAAAACAACTCATGCCTGTAATCCTAGTTACTCAGGAGGCTGAGGAAAGCCCCTGAGTCGCTTATTTCCAATTAACCACCAGGAAACCGGAAGTGGCGCTGTGGCTCAAAGTGGTAGAGCACTAGCCACAAGTGAAAAGAGCTCAGGGACAGCACTCAGACCTTGAGTTCCAGCCCCATAACGGATAGAAAAAAGAACCTTTGTTGAACACTATATGTTTTTGTTTCTTTTTTCTCTCTTTCTTTTATTTTTCTTGGTGCTGGTCGTGAAGCTTGAACTCAAGACTTCATGTTTTCATTTGGACTTTTTTTCCCCACTCAAATCTGGAGCTCTGGGTGAGATCATCCAAAAAGAAATGTACTATTGACTTACCTAATGGTAACTCCTCTGTGCATTACTTTTATAATAACAATAACAGTTTTCGTAAAAAACCTAGAGTGCGGATAGTAATGTGAGTCACAGCTTTACTTTCAGCTTTTTGCTGGTTAATTAGAGATAAGTGTCTCATAGACTTTTCTGTTTGGGCTGGCTATAAGCCGTGATCCTCAGATCTCAGCCTCCTGAGTAGCTAGGATTGCACGCTTGAGCCAGCAGAGCTCAGCGTGTTGACTTTTCAACAATGATACAAGGTAGACTCTATAATTGGCCACATTTTATAGATGAGGAGGAGTGAGGCACAGAGGGACTAAGTAACTATCCCATTGTCACACCGCCAGAAAACACTGGAGCCAAAGTTTAAACCCAAGCTGTCTGACTTACATTCATGTCTTGCTACTTGATCAAAGGCAGATAAGATTTCCCAAGCTCTCTTTTTGTATCCATCAATTTAATGGTTGGGGGGCCTTCACCCTTCCCCCATCCCCATACCTGCTGCCCACCTCTGGTATCAGGAAGCCCAGCTCCTGCTCTATCCCCAATCAGTTCAGTAATATCTGGCCCAGCCCTGGAAGCCCCCTCCTCCTGTGTGCCTACTTGGCTCTATGTACTTCAGGGAAAGTTGACTTTATCTCCATGGACTGTGGACTACAGAAGTGCCAGCATCCTGGGGCTGGGAATATGGCCTAGTGGTAAAGTGCTCGCCTCGTATGCATGAAGCCCTGGGTTCGATTCCTCAGCACCACATATAGAGAAAAAGCCAGAAGTGGCACTGTGGCTCAAGTGGCAGAGTGCTAGCCTTGAGCAAAAAGAAGCCAGGGACAGTGCTCAGACCCTGAGTCCAAGCCCCAGGACTGGCAAAACAAAACAAAACAAAACAAAACAAAAAAGCAAGTCCCAGCATCCTCTTTAAGGGCTCTGCATAGGAAACGTGCTGGGAGCTTTCAGGAGGCAGCCATCATCTCTGCGTCCTGCCCCCTCCGGGACCCTGTGCTCCACGTGTCAGCCCTGGGCTGTGCCAGCAGCTCTGAGTTAGGAAGAGCAGAGCGACTGAACTAGGCCCAGGAAGGAGTCGACGTGGGATGCGTCAGCCATGGCTCTTGCCCATTCATTATTTGTGTCCACTTTTGTCTTAGAGGCAGCAGCTAGCCGGCTCCGTGACCCTTTGGGAGGAAGAGAAGTCATGAGATTCTAGTCCTGGGTCTGCTGGCTCACAGGGGGGCTGAGGTCCAGGAGATGCCGTAGGCGTTCGTGCCTGCTCCCCATCACCCAGAAATCCCAAGGTTGTTCCTCTCACGCAAGGATGCCCTGGGTCTGTCTCTCTGTCTCTGTCTCTGTCTCACTCACACACGCACACACACACACATCCACACTTGCCCAGGCACAGGTGAGCAACTCCTTCTCCCCCATGCCCATTACTGTCCTACACCCCGTTTTACATCCACTTCCCTCTCACCCATGCGGCCTCCCACTGCCTACAGCATAGAGCAGGCACCTGCTCCTGGCCTAGAAGCCCTGCCAGGCCTCCCACCAAGGAGAACCCCTCCCCTCCACATTGCCCATGCCGCCTTCCGGCTAGCTCCCCACGCAGACAGCGCCACACAGAGGACTGGAGGTGCTTGTCACCCAACTGTGCTGGCAGCCCCCAGGGACAAGACTTTGTATTTTGATCAATAACATGTTCCCAGTCTCTAGAACAAGGGTCGACCTAGCATTACTGAAAAACACATCCAGGAATCAGTGGCAGAACTGTCTTCTCAGTCCAGTGAGCCTTCCTTTGTGGGACTTACCCAGCTATGCTTATTTCTCTGTTGTCTCCCCCATCAGACTGTCCTCCTCAAGGCAAAGACTGGGTTTGAGGCAATTCCATGGCCCAGGCCCAGCTGGGGCTGGGTACAGAGAGTAGAGCCTAGGGCACCACCAAGCCTAGGTTATAATAAACCCCCGTGGGCTCAGGGGTGGCTGGAAGGTGGAGCCATCTGAGCCAAAGATGCAGAATATGATTGTCTTAGAGACGAGGCCTCCAGGCTGCCTTTCCTCCCCCCTCTGAAGCCCTTTCTGAAGTCGCCGTGACTGGCCATCTGGACCCTGATCGGACCCTCCCAGAGACAGGAAGCTCACCTCCTTCCCAGCCAGCTCCTTCCCGAGTCGATGACCCTGCCTGACCTTGACTTCTCCCACAGCATGGCACCGCCATGGATCCTCAGGAGCCTGGGATGCCGACGGGAAGCTGGGGGGCGGGGGAGGGGGGAGGTAGAGCAGAGGAGGAGAAGAGGTCCTAGGTGCTCAGGTGCCCCAACCTCAACAGCAATGTCTGTGCAGAGACAGCCTGGAGAACTCCTTGGTCGGCTCCCACCGAGTCACAGTTCCTCCCAGAGCCCACCCCTCACAGAGGGCCTCATGAAGCCACAGCTTCCCCTCCCCTCCCCACTCCCCCTGAGGAGTGCCCCCCTCCATTCCCTGTGTCCCTGCCCAATTGACATAAAAGTCTGCTCCTTCCCCACCCAGCTCCTCCACTCTGGACACCCCTGCCTTGCTGTCTGCAGGACCAGAGGGGCAGCCGGGACAACCCCCACCCCCACCCCCAGGGCATGGAGGGCTTTCTCCCTGAGATCTGGCCAGGAGGCTTCTGGGTGAACCAGGCAGGCTGGTCTTTGGCCAAGGGCAGCTGTCCAGAAACCTGCTCACAGATGCAGCCCACCAGGCCACCCCGCACCCCAACTTCCAGCTATTTCTGGCCTGGCTTTATTCCAAGAGTGCCTTAGGAGATGTAACTAGTCTCTGACGCCAAAACATTACACATTTCGGGACTATTTAGGGCTGAACCCATCAGAGAGACTGAGGCAGGAAATCAAAGCCGCCAAGCACCTATGCTCTGAAACCCTGCCAACTCCAAAACCATGTTCCAGGGAGGTTGGTGGCTTCAAAGTTTCAGGAACTCCCAGAAAGAAAGAAATTCGGAGCTTCTGTAATAATATTCTATTAGTCAAAGACTCTGTGCTTCTTACATTCTGTGAATCCTCAGAGCCTGGAGCCTTCAGAATTCGGAACCCCAGATCCTAGCATTCTATCCTCTTACCACCTGGGATACGTGACTCCAGAACGCAAACTTCCAGGTCTCTGTGCCTCGCAAAACCCAATGGTCTGTGGGCTCCAGTGTCTGTGAACACCCGAGAAGGGACAGGTCCTTGCAAGCTCCTGCGGTGCCTGCAGTGGGGGCTTCTGAGCTCACGGGTTGGAGAAGCCCAAGACAATGAGCAACCCCTCCCAAGGGCTGGGAGGAGCCCTGGAATGCCGGCAGGGCAAGTGGGGGTGACTCAGTCCAACCCCAGAACTCTGCACCTGTATCACCACAGACCGCACCACCCTTTCCCAGCCCGGTTCCTTGCTTCTGAACTGGGGACCCACTGGCCTTCTTTTGAAGGTGGGTGTAAAGAATACATGAGGTGCTTTGAGGATGATCATAGAGTCAGGCACGTGACAGCTCAGAAAATGATGTTGCTCCTATTGTCCCTCCCTGGCAGGCTTCTGAGTCCTGCCAAGGCCAGTGCCCGTAGTGTGGGCACTGGAAATGTTTAACCCCTTCCTGGCTGAACAAGTGACATGGGCCTGCTAGTAAGGCCCCTTGTCTCCCCTCTCCCCCTCATCCATTGACTGCCCTGTTCTTAGTTGAGGTCACAGGAGTGTCAAGAGAGGAGAGTAGGGCCAGGATCAGGGGTGCCTGTTCTGTTATTGAGCCTCAGTTTCCTCATCTGGATCATAACAGTATGGGGGCGGTCAGGGAACAGTCATGGGCCAGGAGTCAGGCTGAGTGGCCATGACGACCTCTACGGGAAGGTCTGGAAGGGAAAAAGAACCAACAAGAGCCACACTCTTGAGACCCAGTGACAGGGCAGGGGCTGGGAACAGCATGAGAATAAGCTAAGAGATCTCAGTGTGGCCCCCGACCCCATGAGCTGCAAATGACGGAGGAGAACTTGATCAAGCTCATCTCTTTGCACCTGGCAAGACGTCTCTCCTTCCCAGGAACTAAATCCCTGGGCTGCTGACAGAACCATTTCTAGCTATGGCCCCTGATACTCACCTGAACACCCTGCATGCGAAAGTGCCCGCGGCCTCCCTACCCCTTTGCTTACAATACTCCCCGCACCTGGAGAACCTGCCCTTCCTCTCTGCCAATTAAAGGGGAAGGGGAAACACTATCTAATTGCAGGCACCCCCAATCCATTCATTCATTTCATCTTCAGGAGTCTCATTTTACAGTTGAGGAAACTGAGGCCTTCAGACTGAGACCATTTATCTAAACTCACATGACTAGAAATGGGAAGAGAGAACCCTGCACCTGGCCCCTTCCCAGAGCCTCAGCACTTGCCTCTTGTAACAGGCAGAGTCCTGGGAGAAGATTGGGGTGGGGGGGGGGCTGCTTCCCAGCTCTCTTCTTGGCTTCAGGGCCACACCCGAGTGGCTTCTTCTACTCCAGGGGGTCCTTGAGCCTCAAAAGCTATCCATCACTGTCTGTTCTTCTCTTGTCTTTCCAAGCTGGAGGCAGCTTGGAGCCCAGCCCTGCTTCTTGATTGATCCAGAGGCACTCATCGGGAAAGGCTCCCGTGGTGGGACTGGGAGCTATAGCATTTCGTTTCTAAGCACCCGTCGCTATGGAAGCCAGGTGCTGCTAGCCCAAGGCCTAGCAACGAAGCGTGTATGGGGTGAGGACATTGTCAGGGTCCTCCGAGTCAGCCAGCAATATAGCAAGGGAGACTACACGGCTCGTGGGCTGCGGGGCTGGACCTGCCGCCTTGGCAGGGCTTGTAAGGGCAGGAGGGATGCCGCGAGGTGAAGACCAGGCAGGACCTGAGAGGGGACACCCAGAGTGAGGGGCAGAGACACACGTGCAGACAGAGAAAGAGAGTCCAAAGACTACTATAAAAGGCAAACACCGTCCAGGAGAGAGGGCAGAAAGGTGAAGACAGACAGAGGCAGAGACACGTGGCTCAGAGGGACTGATTCTGAGAGAAGCCGCACTGGGAACTCTAGGGACTGGGGGAAAGCCACAGGGGACTGACAAAGATGGATAGACACGTGACAGGAGGAGAGAAGCCTGAGGCGAGAGGCACGTAGAGGCCGTAATAAAGAGGGAACTGGAAAGGAAGAAGGGCGGAGGGCGGACAGGCCAGCGCAGCCCCGGATGCAGAGCAGACAGCAGCAGGGGGGAAACAGAACTAGGAAGATAAAGGCACGGAGGCCCCCGGAGTCCTCGGGCCTGGGCTGTTCACTTCCTTCCACGGCCGCGGAGCCTGGCTCAGCACTAGGGACCCACGTCCAAGCAGGCTGGCCCGTGGAGAGATGCCCACGGCTGTCCATTCAAGGGCTGTGACACAGAAAGTTGGGCTCTGGGGGAAGCCGAAGTAACCTGGCTCCTGGGGGGTCAGGGAAATGGGCAGATGATGTCTCATTTCATCTTCACTCCACACGGGGCATGGATGAGAAGACTGAGGCCCCAGAGGGAAGCAATTTTCCTTAATCACCGGCAGCAGCCTGCAAGAGCTGAACTAGGACTTCAACCCAGATCCCTTGAGGCCAAAGCAAGTATGGGGACCGTGGTAGAAACCAAGGTAAAGGGGTGCCAGGAAAGGGGGTAACCCAGGTCTGCTCAGGGCCCTCCCAAGAAGGATGCATAGGGCTTAGAGCTCAGTGCCTGCAGCGATACCCCATACCGCACACACACACACACCCCAGCCTCTGTCTCACTAGACTCCTCGGGGAGGAACAAGATGAAGACTAATTAAGTGCCTACTACGTGCCCCACAGCGCGGAGTGTGGAGAGCAATATATTCATTATCTCATTAAGTTGTCCACGAAGGTCTCTGAAGGCCACGCGCTGACTCCACCTCCCTGAAGCTGCTGACTCTGGCCTCCCTCCTCACCCCAATCTTCCTGTCCCCCTCAGAAGGCAGCTCCGGTGGCACTCCTCTCCTGAGACCGAGGCCGGGGTGTATCAGTAATGCCCAGATCTCTAGTGTACGAGGAGGAGGGAGCAGGGGAGCAGGTAGAAGGTAGAGGGGGGAGGCATACAGAGGACAGCAGGATGCAGCTTATTTGCTTCACCCCACACTCTATGCTGGGTCTGGGCCACAGCCCAGAAAATCGACCCACAGCGCCACATTCCCCTGGGTCCCTGGTTCCTGGAAGGCAATACTGAAGGGATCGATGGATCTGCCTCCCAGCCTCCCCTCCCCACGGCCTGGAGGCTGCTGCTTCTGCGCAGCACCCCTCCCCCAGCCAGCCAGCGTCTCAGCTAGGCTGAGTCCAGCCCAGCCTAGCCTGGGGACCATGAGCAGTGACTTTTGTTTGTTTTGTTTTGTTTTGTTTGCCAGTCCTGGGGCTTGAACTCAGGGCCTGAGCACTGTCCCTGGCTTCTTTTTGCTCAAGGCTAGCACTCTACCACTTGAGCCACAGCGCCACTTCCGGCTTTTTCCGTTTATGTGGTGCTGAGGAGTCGAACCCAGGACTTTGGGAGAGCTAGGCAAGCACTCTACCACTCAGCCACCTTCCCAGCCCTATGCAATGACTTTCGTCCCCTCTACAACCTTACCTCCTCCTTACACACTCCTCAGGAACTTGGACCGGGTGCACGGATGACACAGTGGCTGATGCACAGGTCACGTTCGTGTATGCACGGGTGTGCAGTGTGCACATGGGTGTGGGAGCACACACAAGCCAGTAGAGCACAAGATGTGGGCCATCCATGGCTTCAAGCCCCAGCTCTTCCACTTCCTGTCCTGAATACGCATGCTGTGCAAGTCATTTAACCTCTCTGAGCCTCGGCATTCTTATCTGTACAGTGGGGTTCACAATAGCACCCCTAGAATAAGATGGATGTACTCAGACACACAGAGCTCTGGCACAATGCTTGGCAAACGGCAATTTTGCAATACACAAAGGCTTTTCTGTGAGCATGTGTGGGTGTGTGCCCGGGGAGGTCCCTTGGGACATCCAGGAGGGATTTTCTGGCACTGGTGCAAGGCGGTTCAGGCTGTTCCCTAACCACAGGGCCCCCTAAAGTGGGGGCTGCAGCTGAACTCCCCAGTTCAATTTCAGGGGGCTTGCTGTGTCCCCTTTTGTTTCTCCCCCTCCCCCTACCACCTGTGCTGAGCAAGGCGGGGGGGGGGGGCGGTGCGGGGGGGGGGTGGAGATGAATGGTTTGGCAGCCACTAGGCAGGACTGGTGATTAGGAGGCTCACAGCCCAGCATCCGGAGAGGACTGGGAGGGAGGCTGAGCTGCAGGGCCATCCATCAAGGCTGGCAGGCCCAGCAAGGCTGCGCAGCAGGATGGGGGAGAGGCCAGGAGAGACGGGAGATGGGGAAGTGTAGTCATCCCAAGGGCCCTGCAGCCAGACCCAGCCCAGCCACGGACCGATTGTAACCCTGAATGAGTTACTGTGATCTTGGGACCTCGGTTTCCTCATCAGGACAATGGGGTTAAAGGACTCTCTCTGCCAATAGCTATCAGTACAGCACACTCAGTAACAGGCCCTGGAACCCGGAAGGGCCTGGACGAGAGTAAGGAGAGCAAGAAGGACCCAGGGACACCTTCGCTGCCTACAGGCGATGGATTCAACCGAAAGCCCCTGGAGGGTGGCAAAGGAGGGGGTATAACATAGGGGCTGCACTGTGTGCCAGAAGACCTAATTTGAATCAATTTCTGGTATTAATTCTTCCTGATATTCTTCTTGTTGTTGTTTGTCAGTCTTGTTGTTGTTGTTTGTTGAACTCAGGGCATGGGCACTGTCTCTAAGCTTTTTTGCTAAAAACTAGTCAGTACTCTATCACTTTGAGCCACAGCTCTACTTCTGGATTTTTAGGTGATTAATTAGAGATAAGAGTCTCTACATCTTTTCCTTCCTGAGCTGGCTTTGAACCATGATCCTCAGATCTCAGCCTCCTGACTAGCTAGGATTACAGGCATGAGCCACCAGTGCCCAGCTAATTCTTCCTGATCTTTTTTTTTTTTCTTTTGCCAGTCCTGGGGCTTGAACTCAGGGCCTGGGCACTGTCCCTAAGCCTCTCTGTGCTCAAGTTGAGCACTCTACCACTTGAGCCATAGAACCACTTTTGGCTTTTTCTGCTTGCATGGTACTGAGGAATCAAACCCAGGGCTTCATGCATGCTAGGTGAGCACTCTACCAGTAAGCCACATTCCCATCCCCCCTTCCTGATCTTGACCAAGACCCTGACATCCAGATCCTTACCCTTCCTTTATTCTCAGCTCTCACCCTCAGGCCAGTGTTCCTGACATAGGCAGGAAGAGCCTCCAATACAGCCCTGGCCTATGCAAATTTCATTCAAATTGACAGCACAATCACCCATAGAGTTCCTCATGGAAACAGTGGTCACCTAGACAGCCAGTCTGGGGCCAGAGGCCCTAGCTGGGGTCTACCAAAACCCCAGCAAAGCTTGTGGATTCTGTCTCTAGTGACCAAAGCTACCTTGAGTGAGTCATTTTCCTCTTTCAGAGCCTTGATTTTCCCATCTCTAAAATGAACCTCTTGTTGCAAAATCAAACAAGACTCTTCAGAACTCCTCTTTGCCTGTGGGACAAACTGCAAGCTCTGGACTGCATTCCCTTCTCCCAGTCCTTTACTGGCCTTCATTTCCCTATCCTACCCTCAGGCCTCTCCCCAAATCAGCAAGGGCAAGAGCTGTCCATGGTCCTGAACCCTATTGGTCCAGCTCAGCACCTGGAAATTGAGCCAATTCACCTAAGACACACACACACACACACACACACACACACACACACACGTATGTGTGCATACACATGCATGTAGGTGCACAAGCATACATATCCCACACCCAACATACATAAACTGCCTATGTCCTTCACCACAAAACCTCAGGGAAAGAAAAAGAACTTTTTTTTTTTTTTTTGGCCAGTCCTGGGCCTTGGACTCAGGGCCTGAGCACTGTCCCTGGCTTCTTCCCGCTCAAGGCTAGCACTCTGCCACTTGAGCCACAGCGCTGCTTCTGGCCGTTTTCTGTATATGTGGTGCTGGGGAATCGAACCTAGAGCCTCGTGTATCCGAGGCAGGCACTCTTGCCACTAGGCTATATCCCCAGCCCGAAAAAGAACTTTTTTGAGCAGAAGCATGGAATAAAACTAGCATGCAGGGCTGAGAATATGGCTTAGTGGGAGAGTGCTTGCCTAGCATGCATGAAGCCCTGGGTTCAATTCCTCAGCACCACATAAGCAGAAAAATCCAGAAGTGGCGCTGTGGCTCAAGTAGTAGAGTGCTAGCATTGAGCAAAAGGAAGCCAGGGACAGTGCATGGGCCCTGAGTCAAAGCCCCAGAACTGGGGGTGGGGGGGAACAAAAAACTAGTGCACAGTAACAAAATAAAGCATTTATTGAGCATCTAGTATATGCAGTCCTCTGAATGAAGCCAAGAATTAAGCACTAATGAAACAAGTTTGATTCCTGCCTTTCAGGGTATTAGTTCTAGCAACCATCACAGAGATCAGCTTGTGCATGCAGCAACTATGATGCATAGGTCAATATGAAAATTTCAGTCTTTTTTTTTAATCACCAAAGGCCTGAGTGAGCTTTAAAAAAAGAGAGAGACCCAGCTAGTGACCAACTCAAAGACAAGACTCAAAGCCAGATGCGTCTAACTCCTAAGTCTCATTCAGGCTTTCCTGAGTGGGGAGAGGAGTCCCAGGCCAAGTCCTTGCTCTGTGAGAGTGTAATGTCACTGCCATTTATTCAATGACCTGGCTGAGAGGTGATCCTTGAGTCTAATCTGGACCACCCCCTGCCGCTGCTCTGACTTGGTCTTTCTTTGTTAAGGCCTCAGGGGGTGGAGGATCACCTTCCATCTCCTTGCACACACCTGGGGCACTCCCCTGAGCTCCCAGCCCTCTCTCCACCCCCACCTTGCACAGAGCCCCCCCCAGAGGGAGAGAGGTGTGTACTCTAAAAATACCTTAAGCCCTCCCTGCTTGCGCTCTAATTACGCAGAGTGAGTCACTACTTTAAGTAATTTATTGCTAGTTACATAATTGCTTTAATATTTAGTTCTGGAACTGGGGAACAAAAGTGCCCTCTTCTTTTCAGGGAATTGTTAACCCACAGAGAGGGGCTTATGACCCCTGGGTGGAGGAGATGGAGGGAGAAGTAGTCATTTCCACTATCCTTCTGCTCTAGTCTGGACCATCTTATGACCACCAGGCACGTGGCGTCCAAGAAGAGGCAGGTTTCTGGAAGCATCAGCTGTCTCCACTCCCTGCCATTCATTCTGGGCGTCTGAAGCCACCTCTTGCAGCCAATGCAGCCTTTGACTCCAGGTGTTGTCATCAAGAGCCACCACGTGAGCCTTCCTTCCCTGGCCTGGCCTCATTACCCAGGGAAGCCTGAAGGAACCTGAACCCACAGGAGATGAGCAGTGGAGCTGAGGCTCAAAGTGGTAGAGTGCTAGCCTTGAACAGGAAAGCTCAGGGACAGCGCCCAGGCTCAGGATGAAAGCTACACGACCACCACCAACAACAACAACAGAGAAAGTCATCCCCAATCTCTCTCTCTCTCTCTCTGTCACACACACACACACACACACACACACACACACACACACACATCACTACAAAGGGCAGAAGGAACTTGTGGAGGGATAATAATTCTTTGCTTGATTGTAATAGTGATGGCATGACTCTTTATTAAAACTCATTCTCTTTAAGTCAGTAATTTTATTATATGTAAGTTATACATCAATAAAACAATTATTTAAGAAATCATCCAAGGAGCTGGGGATATGGCCTAGTGGCAAGAGTGCTTGCCTCGTATACGTGAGGCCCTGGGTTCGATTCCCCAGCACCACATATACAGAAAATGGCCAGAAGTGGCGCTGTGGCGCAAGTGGCAGAGTGCTAGCCTTGAGCAAAAAGAAGCCAGGCACAGTGCTCGTCCAAGGCCCAGGACTGGCAAAAAAAAAAAAAAAAGAAATCATCCAAGCATTAATGGCTTTTGCCTATAATCCTAGCCACTCAGGAGGCTGAGATCTGAGGATTAAGGTTTGAAGCCAGCTTAGACTGGAAAGTCCATGAGATTCTTATCTCCAAAAAGCTGGAAGTTGAGCTGTGGCTCAAGTAGTAGAGCACTAGCCTTGAGCTAAATAGCTCAAGGCCCAGAGTTCAAGCCCCAGCACAATCACAAAAATCGAAAGAGATGCTACATCTTCACCTTCTTGATCTTCACATTAGGTAGGAACTGCTAGTCAGATTAATAACCACATAGGAAAGGAGGAAGGGCCGTGCACACAGTAGGTGCTCATGTGCAAATGTTGGTTTCGCTCAGTGCCAATTAGCAAGGCAACACTTGGTGCCTCCCGGGCTGAGCTTCCTTGATCTCATTAGAACTTCCTGCTCTCCTGCAGCCCCGAGACAGCCCAAGTGAACATTTCACACATTGCACTCTGTGTCTCATTTAATCCTTGCAGCAGCCTAATGAGGAGGGAATCAAGGTGGCCGAACTCACACTGGCAGCTAAGACAGGACTGGAACCAAAGTGGTGTTTGTAACCACCCTCACCATCTTCCTTTGTGATAGTAAATGGCATGGGTTAGGAAGCCATTTGCGGAGGATGTAACCTCAGATCCGAGGACTTCACTGGGCTTTGAAGTAAGAATAGAAGTGGGCATAGTGGTCTACGCCGGTAATCTTGCACACTTAGGCAGGAAAATCCAGCATTCAAGGTCAACCTGGGTAGCACAGTGTGGGGATAGCGAAAGAAAGAAGGAGGGAAAAAGAGGAGGAGGAGGAGGAGAGAAGGAAGAAAAGAGAGAAGGGGAGGGAAAAAGAGAAAGGAGGGGGGAAAGAAGAGAGATAGAAGCAGAGCACACCCAAGTGGAGGAGAAGGGAAGTGAGTGTGTAAGGCCAGAAATGTGGCAAGAGACAAGACAAGGGAAGGAGGGAACTGGGTCAGGCAGCAAGCCTGGAAGGAACATAAAAGAACCCAGCAGAGTCTGAGAAAACAAGGCAGAGGATGTTGGGCTATGCCTGGGGTGGTTTAAATGCTTTCTCAGACCCAGAGTATCCAGGGCTTTCTGCTGCTCTTCTTGATTCACTTCCTGAAAAATGGTCTCTATCCAGTTTCTTGGCCTCAGTGGCCTACTCCCACCCCAGTCACGATCTCACTTGAACTTAGGCAAAAAATGTCCATCATATCAAACCAGATGGGCGGGCTGGGTGGGAAACAGCCAGTGAGACCACAGTGCAGGGAAGTGCTCCAAGGTTAGAGAGGATGGAAGATCCCCTGCCAAAGCCCAGGGGAAGAAGATTCTGGAAGAGGGAACATCATGGCCTGAAGAGTAGTAGGAATTATCCAGTTCTAAAGGGAAGGGGCATTGAGGAAGGGCATGCCAGACAGAGAACAGCACATGCAACATCCCAGAGGTCACGGAAGGTGTGCAGGTGGTTGTGTGCATGTGTGTTTCATTTGTTCCATTTCTCTGAGCTCTAGGTCAGTGTTGAGATGCATCCTTGCCTCTACTGAGCTTGCTTCCCCATGAACATCTGTACCGGCATTCACGCCCCTGTGCTTGGGTTGTGTCTGAGACTTCGGGTAGTGTGTGTTTGTGGTTAGGACACTTAATCTCTTAGCAGCTCAGGCAGCTGGGGCCAGCGGAGCAGCTTGGGCAGAGGATGCTGGAGCTGGGACCTAGTTGCCCACAATAGCACCTAATGATCGGCAAGCACTTAGTGGGGCGGAAGACTGCTTGGAGATGCTAATTATCACTGATAATGAGTCAGGGCTCAAGGCCCAGTGGAGGATGAACGTGCCCCTGCTGACACATAGCACACGGATGCGCTGGCTGGGCCAAAGTCCCTAACTCCCTCAATACCCCAAAGGGTATGCCTCACTGACTCATCTCCCATGGAGACCAAACGCTGAGGCTCTGGACAGCAAGAAGGACGACAGACCCAGGTGAGGAGGGAGGTCCTCCAGGGAGGACTTGTACTGAACTTGACAGTGCAGGGCCCCTGTCAAGATCAAGAGATGACGCAGGGGGTGGGGGGGGGGCTGGGGGAGCAGGGTGCCTCATGGCTGCAATCCCAGCTACTCAGGAGGGAGAGGCAGGAAGATCATGGTTCAAGGCCAGCTCAGGGCTCTCTCAACTGTCTGCAGATTCTCATGTCCTTAGCCACCCTATGTGACTCACTTGAGTCTCTGTACAACTTCCACCTTAGTTCCCTACTTCGACTAAACCCAAAGCTAACGGTAGCCCGACGACCTCTCCTCTGCTTTATCCCATAAGCTGGGCCTCCACTGCCCTCCTTCAGCCCCAGGGCCCTGCTCCTATAACCTCCTCACTTCTCATTGTTCTCCATCCCTCTGTTCTTGCTGAGCCTCTTCCTGGAACATCCTTCCTTTTCTCCTCCATCCAAAACACTTGAAGGGCTAAAATCCTGTGCCACCTCCTTAAGAAGCTCTCACAGAGTCCCCCCGAGATCCCTCGAAAGTGTGACTGCCTGCGTCTGCCTGGGTCTGTATCTCACGAGGAGAGAGGGAGCCAGGCACTGGGGCTCACACCTGTAATCCCAGCCACTCAGGAGGCTGAGACCTGAGGATTGGGGTTTGAAGCCAGCCTGGGTAGGAAAGCCTGTGAGACTCTTATCTCCAATTAACCACCAAATATGCCAAAGTGGAGCTGTGGCTCAAGTAGTAGAGCACTAGCCTAGATCATGCAAAACTCAGGGGCAGTGCCCAGGACCTGAGTTTAAGCCCCAGGATAGGCACAGGTGCACACACACACACACACACACACACACACACCACAAAGAGGAGGGAAGGACTGTCTGGTCATCTCCATGGTCTGGATGCTGAGTAAAGGACACCAAGGCATTATCAAGGATGAGTGGATGAATGAGAAGGTACCCAGAAGGCCGCAAAGCATGCTGAGTCCTGGGAATGGTTTAGTGCTGTGTACACAGAGAGCAGGGTGGCCACAGTAGTAAATAACTCCCTAACTGTCCTATCAAAGGACAACTAGGTGCATGTGGGGGCACTCAGGAAGTGCCAGAGGTGACTAGCCAGCTCCTTCGTCAGCCAACATGACGAATGTGCCCTGGCTCTGGCACTAACTCTGGGACCCCAGCCAGCTGTGTAATCTTGGTCAAGCCTGTGCCCTCTCTGAGCTCCATTTTCCCCTCAAGCATCTGTGTCTCCTGACCCAGCCTTTTCTGCTGGGCTCTGGCCTCTAGAGCTGCTTCCACCAGGCTCCCTTGTCCCCGCCTCCCAGGAGAGCAGAGGATAAGGAGGAAGAGGGCTTCGATATTTACCCCTCACTGACCAGCAGGGCTCTGGTTTTTCAATCTCACCATCCAGGGCCCTCAGGCCTCTTAGGTATCCCCTGTGGGTTTCTTAATCTTCCCCTGCCTTTATAGCGGTTTCCTCATCAAACTGTCCTCCATTAAGCCACCTGAGTGTCATTTGTTTCATTTCCCCTCTACAAAATGGTGTTAGCTCCTTGAAGGCTTATTGAAGTGATTAAACAAGGTAATTTAAAAAATAAAACCCATAAAGGGCGATCGGTAAATGTTACTGCTCTCCATCTGGCTCCCGATCCCACCCCGCTTGGAGCTTTAAGATCATTCTGAATTCTTTAGCACTGAGTGGATGGGCTTCCAACCACCTGCTCCTATCCCAGTTCCTTCCCTGCCCCAACACCAGAGCCCACGCCCACACTACCCCTGGGCCTGCCACTGCCCCACCCCTCAGGGTCAGGACAAGCCCGTCTGCTCCTGCCTTGCCAGAGGGCGATAGCAAAGGCACCTCTGAGTGACCTGGTGCTCCTCACCTGAACTCCCCAAATCCAGAAAGTGTCCTCACATCCTGGCCTCCAGTCCCAGCCCTACAAGAAAACCATCTCCTCCAGTTCCTAGGAAAGGGATGTCTGCTCCCAGCTCCGCGATCTAACCTTACCACCGGCTGCCAGAGCAAGCCCTCGGGAGTCCAGACTTCCCCTGTCAGGGGCTATAGCTCTGGTCCCTCCACAGCAGCTGCGGCTTAAAGGTCACTCCAGAGACTTCGCAGCCAGCTTCCCTGCAGGTCTGACTCACTGATAGCTGCCCTAGGTAGGTAATGCACCCCTGCTGACACACCCCTCACCACCACCGAAGGCTCAGCCCTGCCTCTCAAGATGGCCTTCTGCCCTTAAGATGGCCCTGCCTCCTTACCCTGAACCAAGCTGGCCTCCAGGATTCCCCAATCCTGGACCCAGCCATGTGTCAGTGATTGGAGTCCAAAGAAAGACTGTAGTCCTCCCCTGTCCTGCCCACAATGAGGCTCCTCCCTCCGAATGCCCAGAACTTCCCAAGCCCCCAGGAGGACTGGAGATGCCCAGGTGCAGTGGCTTCCCAGGCCAGCCCTGCCCCTCCCAGCACAACCCTGCCTTTCACCCAGATGCTGCCGAGTGAGCGGGGGTTAACCATTGTCCTTCTCTGGACCTCATTTTTGCTTCTATGCAAGAGGAGTCCCTGAAACTCTGATCGTGGGGTGCAGGTGTGGTCTTGAGAGCTCTGGGGAGGATGGAATCTGTACTTCTCACCTCTGTTCAGCTCCTCATCCCTTTGGGTTCTAGCTAAGCCTGAACACAAAGACACTCTGGTCCTTCAGAATGCTCAGGGAATTCCAGAGTCCCAGAGCCCCGAGGAAGTCCAGTCTCTCCTGTGGATGAAGCCATCACAGCCTCTTAGCCCCAATTCACCCAATCCAGCCCCACTTTTAGGCAGGTGGGACTCCACAAACTGGTCAGCAAAGTACTGAATCACCCATGTCCTGCTAAACACAGCCACTACATCACACAGCTGAGACACACACAGATTCACGAGAATCTATGTAGGCAGCACTTTAACACATGTGCACAAACACAACCACACTTGTACTATTTACCATAATCCAGAATAAAAATGGACATATACACTCACACATATAAATACACTCACACATTGTTTTGTCGGGTTGTTGGGTGTTGTTTTTTGGGTTTTTTTGTTTTTGTGGTACCAGAGTTTGAACCAGAACCTCACACTTGCTAAGCAGGTGCTCTGTTGCTATGTCCCATCTACAGCACATTCATACTTTTATACAACCCCGATCTACCCATTCGTATCCTCTCAGACCAATACATACACACTCACAATTGGAAGTGCTCTCTTTCTCTCTTATATACACATATCCAGTCATACAACCAATCATACCTCACACCTCACTGTTAAGCAAACCATAACCCACTTACGTGGGATTTGAAACCCATTCCCAGATTGTAGTCTGTTCCAGAAGTATGAGGAGGAAATTTCTTGTTGCCTGGTTTAACCCCTCCAGTGTGTCTATCCCTGGGGTGGGATCCAGTCTGTTCTCAGCCTTCATTGTCCCTGTGCCATTGCAGCAGGAACCTCTCACACTGGGTGCCAGGGTCGTGGAGAGCACCGGGCTGCCTTCTGTCCAGCCAGCAACTCACCTCCCCATGCATCTTCTCTCTTGCTGGCCCTTAACATAAAGATTCAAGCTGGAATGAACTCCATGCAGACATCCGTGCTGGAGACACGCAGCATTACAACACAGCCGTGTGTTGCACATGGGGAAAAGGACTGGAAGACTATGAAGGAAAGAGGAGAAAGAGGAGCCAGGTGCTGGGTGCTTCAAGCATGGAGCTGCCTTCGATTTCTCCACTTCAACCCATTCAACCCAGGCTGCATGATCACACCTTTCAAAGGCCAACACCGAGCAAGCTCAACCCTTGCTCAAAACCTTTGGATGGATCCTAGTGGGGTTGCAGAACCAAGTCCAGACTCTCCATCTGGAATCAAGTCTCAGCCTGGCATATCCACCTCAGGCCCCTGTCCTCCAGAGCTCAGCCTTGGCCTTCTAGCCCTGGGCAGCCCTTGCTCGGCCGTTGCTCTGCTGCAGTGCCTCACCCCCAACTTGTATGGCTTATGTCTTGCCTGTTCTGTGAGGCCTGGCCTTTGCCGTATGGAATAACAATAAATGGAAAGAGTAAGAGCTTTGGAGGCAAAGGACCTGCGCCCCAGGCCTGGCCCCCCTGATCCCAAGAGGAACTCCTTTGGGCATCTTGGTCCCTTCTCAGATTCTCTGCTTCTTCATGCAGAAAACAACAGCTTCTTAGGTTTGTGATGAGGATTAAACAAGATCATAGATGTGAAAAGAGGGCTCAGGCAGCTGTAAACTTCTGTGTGAATGTGCATGGAGTCATGATGATGGCTTAATCCTTTTATCTCTGTTCTCACCTACATCCCCCAACACACAAGCAAACTGGTGTTGTGGGTGGGGGGGAGGAGTTGACTGCTTCATCTTTGGGCCTCCCAACCCCCAGCACCTACCAGAGCCTTCCGGGGCTGAATTTGGATGGAAGGAAGCTTTGCTGAGTATGCAGACTGCACTTCACTCCAGACTACAACTCCCAGAATGACTCATGAGCTGCCATGAGTGTGGCCACAGTTTAACCCGTTCCTCATCAAGTCCTTTCTTCCATCTTACTGCCTAAGGATTGGTCTTCGACTAGACCACAGCACCTCCCATAAACTATCCGTGCCTCTCCCGTCCTCCCCACCACCACCCCCCCCCCCCCCGCCTTCCCACAGCTCTATTTCAGGCCTATTTCCCACACGACGACAGTATCTGGGCTTTGAGCTATGGTCTCTTTCCCTCTAGGCTCTCACCGATGCTTTCTAAAACTGTAGGTGACTGTGGGTGGTTCATAATGGCAGCCACTCACTTTTATGAGCACCTGCTGCATGCCTGGTGCTATTCTCACTTTCAGAGTCTTCCCGCCATCCCGGGAGGAGAGTATGATCATCTCCACCGCACTGTTTGTGTGAGGTTCAGGAGGAAGCTGGGGAACTTTCCCAGGACACAGCTATGCAGTAACCCATGTCTTCAACGCCTGCTCAGTCTTCAAAGCCTTCTCTGGACCCTGAGTAACTGTCTAAAGAGTAACCGTCCAGACATCCCAGGGTCCATACATCCCAGCAGCTATGCTTTGAGGAAGGCCTGCTAGATATCTGACTCAAATCCCGTTACCACACCAAGCCCTGGTTGTCTCCTGTTTGGGAAGAAGAGCATTGAGAGGGTGACTACAAGAAGTAGGTCACCTCCCTGGGGACCTGGCCTTTCGCAGGGAGCCGGCAGCTGAACAATGGAGGGAAAGGTGCACACGGCTCCCTGTTACTAAATATCAATGTCCCAAGAGGACAGAGCCCTGTGGCCCCCTGCCCTGGCGGCCATGGTCTTGTGGCTCAGACAAGCTGGGCACTAGCAGCAGCAGACAAGGCCATTCTGGGCAGAGGGAGGGGGAAGGACAGCATGGAAGGAGGTGATGTCTCATTTTCCCAGCCGTAGCTGCCAAGCCCAAGATGGCTAATTTGCATATTACTTTGCATTCATTTGCATGTCCGTTTCTGGTAGGAACCCACATTCCTCTAACACTGCCTCGCCCTCTCTTCCAGGGTCTCTGCTTATTCAATGGACTCCTTATTCTGGAGCAGGGCAGACCCCCTTGGCAAGCCTTGGTCAGGCCCACTGGGACAGGCAAAGATGTCGCAAATTTACAGAGATGTCTACCTGTCAGGGCTGCTGGAGACACCTTCATAATAGAAAATGCTTCCTGTAGTCTAACCTCGATTTCCTGCTCCATCTCAGCACTTCTCTCCAGCCGTGTACTTCATGTTTGGATCACTGTGGGCTCTCCCTGTGCCGACATAAGCAAAACCATGCTAGCTCTGCCCCTGGACCTGCACACCTAACTCTCCCTCTTCCTGGAGCAGTCCTTCATTTGGCCTCACGTAACTCCTCTAAAGTCAATCCTAAATAACTTCCCCCTGCTGGGCGCCAGTGGCTCATTCCTGCAATCCTGCTCAGGAGGCTGAGATCTGAGGATCACAGTTCAAAGCCAGCCCAGGCAGAAAAGCCTGTGAGACTCATTTCCAATTAACTACCAAAAAGCTGGAAGTGGGGCTGTGGCTCAAGTGGTAGAGTGCTAGCCTTGAGCACAAGAACTCAAGGATAGCCCCCAGACCCTGAGGTTAAACCCCCAAACTAGCACACACACACACACACACACACACACACACACACACACACACACACGAAATCAACTTCCCCCAGTGTCCTGGTCACTGGCTCTGTCTATCTCCTCCCAGGCTGTCATGTTCAGATGTCCATCAATCCAGTGAATCACGAGTGCCCATCCCCTGCCTCTTCCAGCCCCCAGTCTCCCTCTCCCTGATGACTTCACTCACCTGCAGCAGAATCAAGGGTGGATGACGCCTCTACCTCCAACTCCCCTTCTGTCCTGGGAC
The DNA here is from genome assembly GCF_023159225.1 of Perognathus longimembris pacificus. Classification (NCBI taxonomy): domain Eukaryota; kingdom Metazoa; phylum Chordata; class Mammalia; order Rodentia; family Heteromyidae; genus Perognathus; species Perognathus longimembris. The sequence continues at coordinate 12,072,037 of NC_063173.1, read as the reverse complement.
ACTTTCTCCCTCATCCTCACAGCCCACTCTCATACATGGAGCGAGAACATTTCACAGTCCTGCTGCACTGGTAGGAAGTTCCTCCTGTTGTCTATCTTTACTCCCTTTCCAGGCCATGCCTGATTCTTGGAGACGAGTCAGGTCTGCCCCCACACTCAGCTTCACTATGTGTAGTTGCAGTAAAAGCTGCTCATGTCTCTGCTCTCCACCTAACATGTGCTCATACCTCTCCTGGGTCGTTGTGCCGGTGCCTAGTCCTGCTCTGAAGGATGATGACCTACGATGGGGAGAGGATGCCAAGCTAGGCCAAGGAGCCTGGAGAGCCAGGCCCACTACAGAAGGCAGAGACATTCTGCCCAGGAAAAGGGGATGCACATCCTGTCCCTGAGGCCTTGCAAGTGGGGGCCAGGAAGACCCACAGGCACAATGTAGAGAGAAGGAAAGCAACTGCTAGAAGGTAGCCCAGCTGCCTTTACTGTCTTTTTCCACTCTGCGGCTGCACTGGCCTAAGACCCTGTGTTGTGAGTGGCAGAGGTAGTAAGTCAAGGTAGCCATTGCCCGTAAAGAAGTCCTTGGCTGATTGGGTAAGGAGATATCACAAGAGAAAGCGGAGTTTGATCCATGGTCTTGATCTTAGACCATCAAGGACAGACACTTCAGAATGGGTGTTGAGTCAGAGGGAGGAGGCAACCAAGGAGGGCTTCCTAAGGGAGGCATCCTAGTCCAAACACTTTTCCCAACACCATTTCCCGAGGAAAGGCTTAAGCTTTCTCCTCCTGCTCTCTATGTCCCTTCTGGCTCCTGCCAACTGAACTCTTCCTGTCCCTTGCCTGTCCTGTGGTCTTTCACACCAGCCCACCTGACGTACTGGTCTCTGTACGCTTCTTCTCTGTACTCTTCCTTGCCTGGCAATTGCTACCCATCCTTCTGGGACCAGTCCAAGCCCTGGCTTGCTGTGGGCCTTGAGGTGGCATTGGGCTCTACCTCTGCATCCCTCATCACACTGAGTACTATAAACAGGGACTAGGTCCGTGTCCTCTGTATCCTCTGGGACCAGTCCAGGGGGCATCAAGCAGACCCAGAGGAGAGCCTGTTGAATGGAGGAGGGAGGGAGCAAGTGAGCAAATGCAGAAACGAAGCCATGCTGAGTGAGTAGATTTCAAAGGCCCAAGCAGCAGAATTTCTGTGGAGTGCAGGCCTGGCCTGACAGCAGCCAGGCTGGGGGTGAGCTTCTCAGTCCATTAAGACTGGAGGGGTTATTGCCGAGAGCACTGCCCCCCTCCCCAACACCATTTGGCCAGATCCCAGCCAAGCCATCAGCAGTCCCCAGGGACAGGAGGCTGGAGTGGGAAGCAGGAAGAATGGCAGGAGCTGCTTGGTGGGCAGGGGAGCTGGGGTGTGCAGGGAGTGTAACGTCGATTAACCCTCAGTGAGCCACCCCAGCTCAGCCAACTGAGGGCTTCTAGGCAGGGCCCAAAGGAAGACACTGAGGGTCAGCTGGGATGGAGAGGTCTAGTCCTAGCCTCCAGTCAGGAGGGGCTGGCAAAGCCATTGTTTTCTTTTCTAGCAAGAGGGGCCTCTGTGATCGTTGACCCTGGGCATCCTAGCTAGGAACTCCAACAGGGTCTGACCCTGAGTTCACACACCCAGCTTGCCCAAGCTTGCCAAGAGCTTGCTCTCTCCAACATATTGCTCCTTGGAGTTTCTGCCACTGCGTCCCACCCTTTCTATTCAGCTCTGAAAGTTGGTCTGTCAGTAAAGCCCCAATTTCAAGCCATGTGCCTGTCTCAAAAGCCTGGTCTCAAGCTGGCTCATACCTGTAATCCTAGCTACTCATGAGGTTGAGATCTGAGGATCACAATTCAAAGCCAGCCCAGGCAGGAAAGTCCAGGAGACAATGATATCCAATGAACTACAAAAGAACTGGAATCAGAGTTGTGGCTAGAGTGATAAGAGCACTAGCCTCAGGTGGAAAAAGCTAAATAACATCTCTCAGGCTCTGAGTTCAAGCCCCAGTACCACCAGTACACACATTCATGTGTGTGTTTGTGCAAATACCCATACACACAATTCTGGTCTCAAGCTGAGCACTGGAAGCTTAGTCAAGAGGCTGAGTTCTGAGGACCCAGGTTCAAAGGCAGCCCAGGCAGAAAAGTCCATGAAACTCTTATCTCCAATTAAACTACCAAAAAAAAAAAAAAGACTGGGGGTGGGGTTGGGGAGGGGGAAGGTGGAAGAAAAATTAGGCAGGAGGTAATAAGTTTGACAAGAAATGTACTCACTACCTTATGTATGTAGCTATAACCCCTCTGTACATCACCTTGACAATAAAAATTAAATTAAATTTAAAAAGCTGGAAGTGGAGCTGTTGCCCAAGTGGTAGAGCTTCCAGCCTTAGGACTGGCAAAAAAAAAAAAAAAAGATCATAGTCTCACCTGCTCTTCGACCCACCTGACCCCAGACTTCACCGTTCTCTGCATTGGCTTGGCCTTCACCCTGGTCGCCTGGCCTCCACTCTCTATTCCATTCCAACCTCGACAGAGCCACTGGTTTCTAAACCTCAAACTGATCATGACCCTTTCCTGCAAAAAACCTTCCCAGCTCCCCTGGGGCCCTCAGAACAAAACTCAAAAGGCCCGAGTTCAAAGGCCTGCAAGACGGGGTTTCCACTGCTCCTAACACATGCCCAAACCCAACCCAGGGCCTTTGCTGGTGCTGCTCCCACGCCCACCCCACCTGTTAGCTTGAGGGTGATCTTTACTGCTTAATTATCCTCTAGCTCTTTTGTGTCTAGGAAGCTTAGGAGGCCCCAGAGAGCGAGCCATTATTGCCTATTTCTTTTCTGCATCTCTCCACAGGGTATAGAATGAATTGTCCTGGGCTCACAGAGGTGGTCATTCAGACACCCCCTTCCTGCCTCTCAGGGTCCTAGCTGTGTCCTCAACCACTAAGGGAAAACAACACCCCCCACATGCTTCAATGAACACATACACACATGCACACAAAGACCAAGCAAGATACACACATATGCATACACACCAGCACCAACTCACACACCCACACCAGAATAATTATGCTCACACACCCACCTACACACATCCACACACATGCAGCAATGCTATTATGCACCCACTAACAGATAACACAGCACATGGAATCAAACAACATGCATAAATGATCACTGTTTTACAGATACAACACTTATATTAGCATATACTCCAATATGCCAAACCAGCCTACTATATAGCCTCATTTATGTAGGCACACACACACAGATCACCTGCACTCACACTGAGACATGTGCAGGAAAACTCCCATGGTCACACACAGATACTCACAAACCCAGAGTGTCTCACGCCTAACTGCCAAGGATACCAACCCCAAAAGGCTCCTCTCCACCCAAGATGCCCTTTACCCACTCACATAGCCTGGTGGAGACCTGTACCTCCTCTGACTTGGGTATACACACACACACACACACACACACACACACACACACACACACACACCATCACCTACCTGCCACCTCAGCAGACCTTAAAGGGACACCTCCACTAAGCACCCCCTTTCACTTACAGGTGCACCCTTGGCCCCTATTCTCCTCATGTTTGTGGACAAACACCAGCTGGGCTGGGGCAAAGGAGCTTCATGTCAGCCGACACCACATCACTCTAGCCAGGGGCAGATGCTTTGGGGCAAAGTTGTATAAAGTGATGGGCCTCGCCCTCGTTTCTGCTACCATGTAGGGTGATTAGCTGGACTTTCTCTTGCTCCAAGGCAGGCCACTCTTATTTATTCATATTCATATTCTTTCCTTCTCCACCCTTCTCACACAGATACACACACACACACACACACACACACACACACACTCATTCTCACTCTTGAGTAGAGATTCTGCCCCTCTCCAGGGTCCTGAACCATCCTATCCCAGCCCCCAGAGTTCCTGGGAACTCCTCAGCCAAACTCCCCCACCCCCACCCCCAAGGGAATTGCTCATCACCAGCCCCTCCCCTGCCAGCAGCTCTTCCCTGGGACCCCGGCTTTATCGCCTTCTCGAGAGGTGCCAGACAGTCCCACTCTGCACAGCGGCCCCCACTCGGCTGCGGTCCCGAAGCCAGGCCCCCAGAGCAGGATCGATCCTCCCACGTGGCTCGGCTCCATGTCAACCCCAGTTCCTGGAAGGGACTTGCTGTCTGTGGCACCCCTCCTGCCACTGCCCGGATCCCAGACCCTTGCCAGTACTCACGGCTCAGCCGGTCTCGCTGCCGGGTACTGCTGGCTCCTGCAGAGGATGGAGTGGCCGCATGCCTGCCCCATCACTCCTCATCGTCCGCCTCCCCAGCCAGACTACGGTGGCACCTTGCCCTGCCCCCTCCCCCGGCCCTGACTTCTGGGTAGGGTACCCCCAGAGGCACCAGGACCCGTCCCCTGCTTAGCCTGGACTCAACTCCCCGCTCCAGCTCTGCTGCCCCGGCTGCTGCTCCGCCGCCTCTCCTGCTGCCACTGCCTCTGCTGCTCGGCTGGCTCTGGGAGGAGGTTGGAGCAGGTCTGATAATGCAGAAGGGGGAGGGAGGAGGGAGGAGGAACAGAGAGAGGCCCAGACAGAGAGAGGGAGGGAGGGGGAGAGAGAGACTCTGATGAGGAAGGAGGGAAAAAAGGCACACACAGAGGGGGAGCCTGAGAGATAAATAGCCAGAGCCAGGAAGGGAGAGATGCACAGGAAGAAGGACCAGAGCCTTGCAGAGAGCAAGACAGGAATACAGAGATCAGAGAGGCATAGGGGAAAATACACACAGAGAAACAAAGCTAGTGGGGGTGGGGGAGAAAAAAATCAGAGGCAGAACTGGAGAGAGAGCGCACAGGAGGGTTAAGGATGAGGATTTATGAGGATTTATAATCCTCTTGGGCAGGGATGGGCTAGCAACTCAAGGGACAATTGGATATAAGTCAGACCCTCTGTTGTACCATCAGGGTGAGGGGCACACACGCCCTACTCAACTCAAGAGGGTCAAAGCTCATGCAAACTAGCTGCCTGCCCCTGGGGCCCCTCCCTGGCCAGTGCCAAGTTCTAGGGTGCTTTCCAGCCCAGAGCCTGTATTCAGCAGACTTGAAAGGCTTTTGTTGATGGTTTTTGTTACAATGGTCACCTCTTGGGGGTTCTGCTTACTTGGGACAAGGATGGGAGCTGATGCTTGAGTAGAAACTCCTACTAGGAGTTGTGGACGCACAATACACAGACTGTCCCACACAACCCTCTCTGCCACAGGCTATAGAAATGGGGAAGGCCTGCTATGCCTCTGCCTGTGCCCAGAGAAGACTCATCGGGATGAAGTTTTAACTCAATAGAAAAGAGGCATTTTAGGTAGTGATGAGCCAAGTGTTGTCTCAGCAGATATCACATGGGGGGGGGGGTTCATAATTTGAGGCAGGAAGTGGCTCTGCCATTAAGACAGTCATTTATTTCCAAACACCTATCCCTAACCAACCCCATCATATCCCTTGCCTTGGAGAAGAACCCAGGCCGGGCAGAAGGAGGGGGAGACTTGTAGCTGATGTGGAGCACAGAGGGGATCATCCATGACCATACCAGGGGTTGGCAACATTTGTGGAAGAAATGATCTAGTCTTTACAGCAGAAGGGATTATTTTCTAGTTGCGCGTGGGGCAGGGCCACTCTTCCCAATGAGCCTTCTAAATTGAGGGGGGAACGCCACCCCTGTGAGGCCCCAGCAAACACTCCTAAAATGGAATGAAAACCTGAACTGCAGGCTGCGGGGTGTGCATAGTGGGGTGGACAGGCAGAGCGAGCAATGGTCTGGAAGTCTAGGAAGTGTCAAGGAAGACACGAGGGAGCCTTTGTTTCCCACAAAGGTGCAGCTGCAGATCTCTGAGTGCTCTAGGCAAACTGCTCTACCACTCACCGGGAGCAAGGGTCAGGCCTGTCCTAAGCCATCCAAGCCAGGTCAGAACTCCGTTCTCGTTCTCAGCCTGATGCATCTCTTGGACTTCATTGCTCCGTTCCTACTGGCTGGGAAGGTGTTCTCTGAGCCTCTGGACCATGGCCAGACTTGGCTTCTTCACAGATCTTCTAAGGCCCAAGAACCTGTTCACTGGCCTGAGGACCGTAGCATCAGAGGAGCTCAAAGGCGGGCGCCCCCCGGGGTATGGCTGACCTCACCGGGCCCTCAGTCCCTTTTCTGCACTCCTACTTTGAAAACCATGGTGGTGGCTTTATCTCTGGAAAGTTCCTAGGGACGTGGTGGAAGAAAAGATCCCCCTCTCCATGCCCCGGTGCCTCACAGTAGCCCCCCAAAAGTAGGATTTACAGGAAGAAGGTCAAGGCGGAGTTGGGAGGGATTCAAACCCCAGCTCTGCCACATGTTTAAGTTAGTGCTTTCACTTCTGCAGCTCACAAATCCCAAGCCCAAAGGACTTGGAGGTCTGGGGCCTATCTCTAAAGTTTCCTGTAAATAGCGAGCCCCCCCTACTTAAGTAATGGAGTTGAGAAATAGCCCCAAGTGCTGGAGTAGGAACTCCAGCGAGCAGGAAGGACGGCCAGGGAGAGCTGGAAACGGTGCGGGGGGGGGGGGGGGGGGGGGGACTCACACTCCACCCCAACCCCTGACTTCGTCAGGCCCCGCCCCTGGCGCAAGCCCCGCCCCGCCCGCTCTCCAGGGTGCTGAGCCCGTGTGTCCTCCAGCTTGACCGTGCGCCCTGGAGAGAGAGGAGGGCCGGCAGGACGCGCGCCGAGGCTGGAGGCTGTCCGAAGTGGTGGAAGGGCGAGGTTCTGGAACCCACCCGCGCGCGCTGCCCCCATTGCAGGTTCCACAGGCTTCTCAGCGTCCGCCCCTGCCCCGTCCTGCGCTGCTGCCTCCCTCCCACCTCCCAGCCGGCCCCTCCTCGGCCTCTCTCTGGCTCAATGGTGTCTTCATTCCCTCACTACACATGCTCCCCACAGAAGCAGGGGTGGGGGACTGCCCATCCCCATTCTCCACCTCACTCCCCAGTGGGTGAGGAGCTAACCCCAACATACCCACACGTCTGAGTGTTTCCTGCCCTCCACCCTCTCTCTGGAGTGCCAGTGTGTGGTACAGTTTGCCTCGAGCACATCTTGTCTGCGGTGCTCTGGTCAGCTCCTGACACTTTATTCAACATCCAACTCGACTTTTGTGTGATCAGAGTGACCAGCAGGTGACACTGCTCAGTCCCTTGGCCTCTTCCCTCTCCTCCACTTCCTGTGTTGTCTACCTCCAGAAGCCTGTGGAGTCTCCGCTTTCTCTAGCCCCAGGCCTCCGGGCACTCCCCAGCTCCCACCTCCCAGGAAGTCCCCCCCCCCCACGCGCCTCATTCTACACCCACCCCGATCTCATGGCTGGGGGCTGAGCGGCCTTGGAGTGCCTCACCTGGCCCTCCCTGTTTGGGCTCGTCTGGTTTTGCCGATGGGGTCCTGCTTTCCTCAAGAACAGGCCAAAGTCCTTTACAGCCCAGCCCCACCGCCAGCCTGAGTTTCCAACAAGGACAGGGATCCAGAAGAGAGGAGAGGGAGAGATGAAAGTGGAAATGGACCGGTGCACATCAGGGCTCAGCCCAGGGCCACGTAAGGAGCAAGCCCCGACTAGGGGCTGCAGGCGTGTGGGCCGCAGGTGGTGGTGCCTGGCCCTCCACTGTTCAGGGCGGGCTGAGGCCACGAATCAGCCTCAGCTTCCCAGGGAAAAGCTGGTAATTGGCGTAACATGGATTTCACGGAAAACTGGTCAGAATCTCTTGGATGACTTCCTCTGGCAGCGGGGGGCTGGGGGGGGGGGAGTGCACAATGGGCCTACACCCCGGTCTTGGCCACAGGAGACTGGAAAGGAGCGGAAGCGGGTGGAAGCAGCCACTGTGTGGAACGCCTACCCTCCCTGCCAGGAAGCTCCCCCTGGGGCTCTGATGATGCCTCTCGGATAGCACGCGTCCTGGAGAAGGGCATGAAGCATGGATCGCATCGCACCACGGGTGACAACGCCTTTGGTGACACAGAAGTGAGAGGCCACCCCAGCCTCTAGAACAGCTTTAAGCTGGAGCAGCGTCTCTGGCACCTCAGGAAGGCGGCACTGGGGGATCCAGAAATGAGGCTGATAAGTTATGGGGCTTCTTTGGGTTCCAGAGCTGCCCTACGAGGGACAGCACCCACCTTTCCTCCATCACTGCTGGGCTGGGGCAGGAGGCAATGGGACAGATAGCAAGTCGCATCCAGTGACTCCCCTCCTGCCTATCCTGCCTTATGGTGTGTGCCAGTGTGGCCCACAGAGAAGGGGGAGACCTGGGATGGGCAGAGAAAGGAAGGAGCGAGAAATCAGCTTGGAATGGCATTAGACATGACATGTGGGTGCCTTCTCCCGAAGGCAGATCATCTCTGGGGACATGAATCAGGGGGTGAAAGGAGCTAGAGCCCACGGAGTGCTATCCCGTTCACCATGGATATGGATGGGGAATTCTAGGTCAGGAGGGCGCCCGGCACAAAGCACAGAACTAGCAGAGCTAGATCAGGGACGCCTGGCAACGGTGCCCCACACAATTCCCTCCTGTTCCCCTCTCATCTTCTCAGCTGGGACAGAGGCTCAGGGAAGAAGGTTGTGGATATGGCTTGCGACTTCAGGGGGCTCTCAGTCTCCAAGAGTGGACTTCCACTGGGATAGGTCAGGACAGGAGTGACCTCTGTGGGAAGGATTTGCCATCTCCCCCCCCCAACACCAGCTCCCTCCATTTAGCACCGCAGATCCACCTTGCCAGGAGACCCCGAGCTTCCCACTCAGCGCCGATCTACCTCTTCCACTCGCTCCCTGCACCTGAGGGGGGATGGAGGGGGTGTGACTCAGTGGGATAAAGGCAGCTGCTATATTTGAATGATTACATAAGTCAGGAGGGAGGCAGCTGCAACGTGATTCCACCAAGGTCAGGACACAGCTGAGGCTAGGCTGGGAGGCTGGGGTCTCCTGCCCTCCAGCCTGGGCAGTAAACATGCTTCCAAAAGGATCTGGGGATTCAAAGCCAGTCTGCCATTGCTAGGCTGCAAAGGTCTTCCTTAGGCTAACCACACAAGGAAGGCTTCTGTTCCCTCACTACCTTCTTTGAAAACCAACTCTTGGTTTCTAGAAACCCCAAAGCCAGACCCAGATTAAACCCTGGAAACCGCCACCCCACCCCCCCAACGCTCTCCACCACAAGGCACCCCTCATTAATGGAAATGGGCACCATGCACCAGGCCTGGGCCAGCCTGTCCATCTGGGAAGGGCCGAGCTAGGCCACTTGCTGGTCACGGTGAATTCAGTTACACCTGCAGAGCCTTAGCACACTAGTGGGTGCTCTGTGACATTTGTCAGCATTGCGCTGTCGTTCGCATCATCATTCCTGCCAATACCAAGGGCTGGCTGCAGACTCCGCAGGTGTCTGGAACCCAGTGAGACTCGCCTATTTGCCCCAGTGACTGATGGATGACCTGGGTGGGAAACCAGAAGAGAGAACTGAGGTCTGAGTCAGGGGCTTGGCCAGGCTCGCTGTGTGACGCCCAAGTCTCTGCCCTCTCTGGCACTATGGGGCTGTGTTTTTGAGTCTGTTGCACAGCCAGTCAACAAAGGTGGGGAAGCCTGGGGGTGGCAAGGGGCTGGAGGGATGTGGCAGCCACCCCTGGGCACCAGCACCAGGCCCATTTCCTCCAGGTGTCCTGGCATTTCCTTCTATGGGTCCCCCAACTCCAGAGGAGGAAGAAGGCTGTACCCACCCCCCCCCAACAGCGTTGCTATGACACTGGTCTCCATGGTGCCAGGCACACAGCCCTCCTCTCACCCAGGACCGGGGACTGAAGGTGACAGGAGCTGAGCAGATTCAGGCCTCCAGGCCTCCCCAGTCTGGGCCTCAGGAGAAGGCCAGGGGAAAGAATAGCTTCCACTTCAGAGTCAGAGTGACAGAGGGGACTCAGAGTGACGTCTGTGGAAGACAGATCAGAGTGCAGAGGACAGGCAGGGAGGAGGGATGGGGGGCACACCAGTCACCAAGGAAAGTGCCTCCCGGCTGACAAGAAGTGGGAGGGACCGGCCAGCCCTTCTCTTCTGGTCTCAGTGTGGGAGGTGGGTGATGGTGGGCGGACAGGGCGGAGGAGGAGGTGGGGAGGGAGGGGGAGCAATTTTCCTAGAGAGTTCTTTGTGTGTGGGTGTTGCTCCATGTGCTGTGTGTGTGTGTGCGCGTGTGTGATGCACTTGCAGAGCTGGAAGTGAGGCTGAGGTGTGCAGGCACGTGTGTGCTGAGCATGATTGTATACGTGGCATGTGTGCGCGCCTGTGTCACTGTGTCTCCAGGGTGATAAATACAGCAGTGGGAGCCGTAACCAGGGCAGAAGCAGAAGAAAAGTGTGGAAATTTCCACAGGCTCAGTGGTGTGGGGGCGGGGAGGTGCCAGGTTAGGCCAGCCTCGGCTGACCGGAGACGCCGTTCCCCATAGCCGGCCTCTAGCTAGCTCGCTGTGTTCCGGTGCAGACTCAATTCCACATTTGCACACACACACCTTCACACGCACACCACAGGCGGGATGGAAGTGCAACCCGGAAGAGCTTCCTGGAGGAGGTATACATTGGAGGAGTGGTTTGAAGGGCCAGACAGATGGTTCTAGAGCAGGGCCTGGGTCACTGAGTGGCCAAGAGATAGGATGTGTGTCCGTTTCTGGTAGGGGAAGATCTGAGGGGCCCATGTGACTGGGATGCAGCCCTGTGTCCCAGGAAGCAGGGAGAGTGAAGGCCCGACAGTGGGGGTGCAGAAGGGGGACCCCTGGAGCACCCACAGGTGCTGTACTCCAGCCACAGCAAGCCCTCACTGCGCGCCACACGCCCCGCCTGAGCTCCCGCCCCCCCTTCTCTCGCCCTCACACCTCTGTGCAGCGGGGATTCAGCCAGCGCTTGTTGAATGAAAACAGATGGGGCCTGCAAAGGTCTCTGGACACCATGATGTCTCCCTAGGTATATTCAGCAAGGACCATTCTGGATGCTTCTTATCAGCTCATTTAACCCTTGCCAGACTTCAGTCTGTACCATAAACCTAAAGCACACACGTGAACACAGAGGGTCAGAGACCTAAGGAACTCCTCCAGTGCCGCGCAGCTTATAAAGGGGAGTGTCTGTCCACATCCATGTTTGTTTCCCAAGACTGTGGGTTATGGGGAAGGAGCTTGGGAGCCACCAGAGCCAGAGGCCGAGGAGGAACACCTCAGCTCCAGGCCCCTGCCAATCCCTGGGCTCAGGGGAAGGAGAATGGGAGCTAGCCGCCATCTTCCCTTCCTCTTCCCCAAGGGGGATTTCCCTTGCACCCAGGGGTCTCCCCAGAGGTGAGGCCTCAGGCTTCATGGCTAGAAACCACAGAGAAAGAACTCTGAGGGCGGGGAATATGGCTTAGTGGTAAAGTGCTTGCCCTGCATGGATGAAGCCCTGGGTTCGATTCCTCAGCACTGCATATACAGGAAAAGCCAAAAGTGGCACTATGGCTCAAACGGTAGAGTGCTAGCCTTGAGCAAAAAGAAGCTTAGGGACAGTGCCCAGGCCCTGAGTTCAAGCCCCAGGAATGGCAATAGATAAATAAATAAATAAGAAAGAGCTCTGAGCCAGAAGGAAGAGGAAGAGATCCTCTTCCTGGGAGCCCACAGGCTCCCTGCTTTTCCAGCCCCTGTCCCGCAGCCTCCCTGCCATCTGCAAGGCCTTTGCCAGCCAGCTCCAGCAGGGCTCTCACTGGCCTTGCCACAACCTCCTCTCCCAAGCTCCCCGGGGTTCCTTGGGGGTGTAGGCCTGGACTTGGGTTGGCCCTCAAAGTCCTGCCCTCCTTCCCCAACATCAACGCTCCCCGCAACAGACATCCCCCGGAAGCCCCTCCCCACCGCTAGCTCTGGGCTCCTGATCGGCAGCAACCTCAAATACATGCTCACACCAGCCAAGGCTGCAGGAACCCTCATGACAAGGACCAGCAAGGCCCCCTGCCCTACTCCATGTCAATGTTCTAATTTCATGATGGCTGAGCTCACCGTTGAGCCCGGAAAGCGCCCGCTGTATTCACCACCCCCTCCCTCCATGGCGCTCCTGCCAATCCCCACCATTCCTCAGGAAGCGCCCACCCACTCCACTGGGGAGAGGGGAAAACAGTGCTAGAAGCAGGAGAGGAACTGAGGAGGGCGGCCCCTCCAACATGGGGGAGTGGGAGTGGACCTCCAGCCTGACTCAGGAGAGCTGTGTGAGCTTGGGGAAGTCATCTCCCGTCTCTGAGCCTGACTTCCCTCTTACGCCAAGGGCAAGCAGGACAGGTTACAGGCGCTGACTCACAGTAGGCACACGGTGATGGGCTGCCCCTTCTTTTCCCAGGTCCTAGAGCCTAGAGGCCCATTCATTCCTGTACTGGGCTGCCTTCCAGAACATTGCCAGCCCGGGGCCAAGGGAAGGACATGGTCCAGATCCATCCCCCGGCGGAGCAAAGCTTGAGCTGGGATCTCTACATTGGGGCTCTCCAGACTCAGTTCCAGACAATAAGGAGTGGTCCGTGGCTGCCCCCTAGTGGAACAATGCAGTCCCTGCAGCCAGCCTAGGAGCCAAGGTGACAAGGGCCAGCCTAGCAGAGGGGCACCTCTAGTTTCAGTTAACTCTGGGTCTTGGACAGGTAGTCAATACAAGGTCAGAGGCAGGGAAGAATTCAAGCCTGAGCCCATCAGCCTTGTCCTGTCTGGAGGGAGAACAGATATTAGATCCATCAGTCTGGCCTACAGTAGTCCAGCAGGACAGGAGGTCAGAGACACAAGGGCCTTCCAACCAGCCTAGGAAACAAGCTGGAGTCCTGGTCCTCAACACAACCTGGAGTGGAGTCCAGATCCTCAAATCTCCCACTTACACCTGCTTCAGGCTCATCCTCTGAGGTGATCACCAGTCACGTGATCCATTCCACATGTTCCGCCCTGCCACTGGCAGAGGCTGGTAATAAAAGTCAGCAGACCTGCTTGTGGGACAGGTAATACTGAGGCTCTGGATAGTCTGGGATAGGTGTCATGTCTGGGACCTTCCCAGGGAGTACCACATCTGCCTCTAAACAGCTTGTTATCTCCCACTGGTCGAGGCCCTGTCTGCTTGGAGGACCAAGGGCCACGCAGTGCCTAGAGAGGGCAGCAACCTATGCAAGGCGGGCCCCATGCTGGGGGACATAGGTCACAAAAGCTCCTGTGGTCAGTGGCCTGGTGTCTCCAGCACAGGCTGAGCTGTGTCCCTGGTGTGCACGCGCAGGCCCCGGCTCGGACTGTAGCAGGTGCTCAGGCCCAGCTGGGGTGTGCCCTCGCCTAATCAGGCATTAAGAGTGGCTCGCTGGGTGCAGGGAGCAGGGCCAGATGGAGCTCTGCTTGGCCAAGGAGATGTACCGGACCAGCTCGGGCCTGGAAACACCAGGACCCAAGCATCCAGCTTCAAGACCCTAGTGGTCACTTCTGGTGCCCTCACAGACGCCAGGACAAACAATCCCCACAACCGATCACAGGCCTCTGCGCCACAGGGTAAAATATACAGATGTATTTCTATTAACAAAAGCCCCCAAAGTAGGGAAGGGGCATCAGGTGGCCCGGGCCCAACCAGCCAGTTCAGACCGGAAGGGGCGGCTCAAGAGCCCCAAGTCCAGCGCTCAGCCCTGTAGGAGCTTTCCCAGAGCTCCCTCCACACTGGGCTGCGGGTTCCTTCCGAGCACCCACTTTGGCTGCTTGGGGGTCAGGCTCCCTTCCAGCAGGGCCCCACAGCCTCTCTCGAATGGCGCCCCCTGGAGCTCTGGTTTCTGCTCAGACACCTCCAACTTACAAGCTCAGGGCGGGTGACCCTGCGTGGGCAAGCCAGGCCTGGAGAGCCCGGAGGCGCCCCTCTCAGGGCAGATCCCGCTGCCCTCCCTCCCCCCACCCTCCCGAGCCAGAGAGCCCCAGTCTGTGGTCACGATGTGTGATGTAGGGGTATGGCTTCCTCGTGGGTCCCCTGCTGGCTCACGCCAGGTGTGCAGGGCACAAGGGTGTCTGAACTGGCAGGCTTCCTGGTGACCGCGGCGACATCCCAGAGCCAGGCTGGCTCCTGTGCTCACACATGGCGGAAGAGCTGTAGGGAGCACAGAAGAGCAGATGACGTAAGTCCCTGGCGGTGGGCAGAGGGGCCAGCCAGCAATGTGGCCAGGGTCTCCAGGGCCAGGCGGGGGGGTGGGGGGGGAGTCTGGGAACCTACTGAAGGTGGAGGGAGGAGTGGGAGGGCACTCAGAGTGAGAGGTGGGGTGAAAGCAGGCATCCAGCCAGGCCCCAGCCCTGCCCCGGGGCGGTGGGCGGTGGGCGGTGGGGGGGGGGGGGGGGGATGAGCCACTCACAGAAAGAGGATCTGAGGTGAAGGCGGCCACACTCCGGCGCATTTCATTCTCACTGCCGCGCAGGGGGATCAGGGATACACTGCCCAGCCGGACCTCAGGCACCGCCCGGGACACGCGCGAGGGCGAGGGCTCCGAGGGCCACACCAGGCCGTCATGCTGGGGAGCAGGGGAAAGGGCGGGGCTGGAACCCGGGCCACACCTCGTTCCTTCACGGAGCCACCCGTCCTGGCCGGGAAAGCCTCCGGCTATGATCTGAGGTGACACCCTGGGCTCTGGTCCCCGAGATCTGAGAAGCAGTGTTAGCCAGGATGGCGGCATCCGCGGCAGAGCTTCCATCGCCAGAGTGCAGAGCCTGCCGGGAATGCAGCTCCGAGAAAGCATTCCTCCACGAGCAATGGGTCTGCAGCTCCTCTTACAAGGAACCAAGAACAGAATTCACCCTGTTTCCATTTACACCGTGACTACTAGGAAGCTCGAGATCAAAAGATGTAGCTAGAGGTAAGAATTCAGTCCAAGGCCCCTTCTTTTTTTTATTTTTAGTTTTTGCCAGTCCTGGGCCTTGGATTCAGGGCCTGAGCACTGTCCCTGGCTTCTTTTTGCTCAAGGCTAGCACTCTGCCACTTCTGGCCGTTTTCTATATACATGGTACTGAGGAATCGAACCCAGGGCTTCATGTATACAAGGCAAGCACTCTTGCCACTAGGCCATATTCCCAGTCACTGCCCCCTTTTTTTAATCTTCCTTTTTTTTTTTTTTTTTTACATTTTCCTTCTCTAAACAATTCTGAGCTTTTGTGTCAACATTTTTGTCCTAACTTCTGTTTTCAGTCGAAGCAACCTCTGACTCTGCTCTGGCTTAGGGTCTGACAGCATTTGGCTTCTGCCTAGACTGTAGCAGCGGCCAGCTTCACTGGCCTCTCAACCTGGGACCCACCCTTCAATCCCTGCTCCTGAACACTGTTCCTGCCAGAGCCCTGGGAGGCTCGATCCTGCTTTACCTGCTCTATCCTTCTCTCATCGAGACTCCCCACCGTCTGCTTAGCATGGCCTTCAAGGCTCTTAGGTTCTATTCCTGGTTCCTTTTCCGGAGCCCTCTTCCCTGTATACCCATTGGACAAGCTGCACTTCTCTCTCTCCTGTGGCCAGGCTTTGGAGAAACTGTTCCCCCTGCCCAGAGCCACAGCCCTTCTGGAGACCTCACCCTATGGGAGACCCTCTCTCCTTACTGCAGCCCCTCCCATCCCACGCCACCAGGCCCACCAGCTCCCCGGGCTTTCCTGACACCACAGCACTGGTGGAGTTCGGATTCACCAGCCCTGGGCGATGTCCTTCTTCAGTGAGTGTGCCCCTAGGGCAGGGCCCTGGGTCCTCTGGCCCTAGCATGCCTGGCTCCAGGCTGGACCACAATGGGCACTATGAGGGGCTTATGAATACACCAACGAAGGAAAAGTAACTTGAAATCCCCTTGAAGCAGTGGCTGGCCTGAATCCTCAGAAGCAAATGTCCCCATTTTTCCACAGTGGAATCTCTGGGATTATGCCCTTCCCCATGCCGCCTGAACCTGGTACCTGCACAAAGAAGAAGGTGGCGAACCACTCCCGAAGCTCCATCTGTGTGTCACAGCACAGGTACCTGCAAGGAGGGTACAGATCTGGACGCCGCAAAGAGCATGGCTAAAGAAGGACACTGCTCATCTCCCCACCCGGAGTCACCAGGAGGGCACAAAGCCGGGCAGCGGGGAAACCCAATGGAGCTTGCCACCCCTCCTCAGCCCGAGTCTGGAACAGGGCCCATGCTCACCACTGCTGCTTCTCATGTTTCTCCGTCTCGTGCACCACTGTGAAGCCCCAGCTACAGAGGGGTGGAGGAAATGGGTCACGTGATAGCTGGGCAGAACCAGGGCCTTCTTACAAGTGGAGCACACATTCTCACTGCCTCTCCCTGCCCCAGTCCCCCATCCCCACCCAGGCCTGGTCTAGGGACGTAGCTCAGTGATAGAATCCTTGCCTAGCATATATGAGGCACCATAATACAAAACAGAACAAAAACTACTGACTCCTACCTACCCAGGCTTGCCTTAGCCTCAGAGACAGGCACAGCCAGGAGATGTCTGGTGACTTGAATGTCTAACAGCAAGAACAGCATGGGTCACTTTTCAACTTGCTAAAGTGTACAATCATCCTTGGAAAGAGGTGGCCCATTATTGTCCTATAGCTTATAGGTAGGGGCCTGAGGCACAGAAGGCCCTGGAAAAACTGACAGAATCCTAATCAAGACCAGCAGTTCTCAGACGCCAAGTGAGCATCTGAGTTCTTTAGACAGCTTGTTACATAACAAGCCTTGGGCCTCATTCCCAGAGCCTAAGACTCAGGAGGCCCCCGGCAGCACCTGCAAAGTTCTGTTTCTGCTGCTAAGAGGACCACAACTTCTTGAGTCATTGTGCTGACCCCCTATCAGGTTCAAGGCCCTGATTGTGCTGCCCCTTTAGTTGTGGGACCCAGAGGTCCTTGCGGCTGGCCTCGCTCCCAAGTCCAGGCTCACCAGGTGGGTGGCCGAAGTTTCTTCTTCACACCCAGGTAGACTTTAAGACTCTTGACAGGCCATTCCTTCTCCGGCCGGTGACTCTAAGGGGAGGAAGGGGAGATGGAGAGCATCTCTGTTGGTCAGGGGGCTACAGGGGGCATTTCACGCCTGGGCACCTCCCACTCTGCTCCCCAGCCCCTCCGTGCCCCAGCAGGGGGCTCCTCTTGCTGACAAAGCCCTCCCTGCTCACAGTCCAGCCAGACCCACCCCCACCCTAGGCCCCACCTCTCCCGGAAGCAGCATCAGACAGTCAACCCTTAGCCCCCACACAGAGGTCCCAACCTGGACAACCAGGAGGACAAACCCCAGCCCAACCCTGCTGCCCTGCAAACTGAGACCAGACGGGTAGCATTGGCCCAAATCAGACGGGGCACGGAGGGAGAACTCCGGGTCTGATCCTGCACTGCTGGAACTGGCAGTGCATTCGAGCATCTCCATGGGCTGCTCTGTCCACGTTCGTCTCAGCCATTCATTCTTCACCCTCCCCAGCCCCACAGAAGCCACAGGGTTGACCGTGTGAACACAGGGTATCAGCCATCATTAGCTCTTTGGTTCCATCAGAGGCTAATGACTCAAGCTGAAGCTGAATGGCTGTTCAGTAGACCAGAGGAAGAACTTCCTAATGGTCTAGGACAGGAAGCAAGAGACTCATGTACGGAGGAGGGAAGATCCCATTACTGCTGTGCTCGCCTGGCCCCCACCTCTGCACATGAGTCTGGTCTTGGAATGAGCAGGCTAGAGGCAGAGACATGGGAGCAGTGACCCCAAGGAAGAGGCTGGCTAAGGAGCCTTCCTCCTGCTCTGGGGGCCATGTGCTTGGATCCCTCTCCTTACCAGGTACACTCCTGGAGCCAGCAGGCCACCAGGGTGGATGGCAAGAGAGAGGGAACCCCTTGCCACTGAAACTGGGGGTCCAAGACTGAGCCACCCCCACCTCATTTCTCCCCCCCATGGCTCCCAGCTGTCCCCAGGCACAGCTCCTCAGCAGGAGCAGAGAGGACTCAGGACGGCCAGGGAGGGCAGTGTGGGGATCTCCTGTGATATCATGCTGCCCAGGGACCGACCTGTATGCCGCCACAGGGAACAGGGAGTGACGAGGGGGCCTGAGGTGACCTAGGACCTGATGGAGGAGCACCTGACCTAACAATTCTCATGGGCTCCAGAAGGCCTGGAACATGGCGGGTTGCAGGCCAGGAGAAGGCTGTGCAGCAGGAAGGCACCGAGGCTGCAAATACGGATACGGGAGAAGCAAGGTGTGGGGAACACGGCAAGAAGACAAAGAAGCACCTGCCCACGTTCAGGCACAGGCAGGGCCTGGAGCGCAGGGAGACGCGGGTGGGGATGGGAGGCTAAGAGCAGCGGTGCTGCAGATGGAGAAGCAGGTGGAAACAACACGAGGCTCCGGCGTGGCGGTGGAAGGGTGGGGGTGACACAAGGCTGCAGGTGTGGAAGGAATGATGCCGGGGAAGAAAACCAGCTGCTGCGGGTCTGGAAGAAGCCAGGTTGAGGGGGAGGGAAAAGGAACCAGGACTAAAGTGAGTCAGGGTGGAAGGCAGGGCCTATGGGGGTGACAGCGAATGACAGTCCCAGCTGGGCCAAGATTCAAGACCTGCAAACCATAGCCCGACTTGCCTGGAGTTGCCCTAATTTCAAATATTCTGTCCTGTGGTCCCACAAACCAACACGTGCCCAGAATCGCCAACACTTTCGTGGCAAGCCACACGTGCTAGGGCTCTGCCTGGCCAGGGCCACAGCTGCCGCTGGAGTGAGGAAAGCTCAGCCCGCGGGCGACGAGCCACCCGTGGCAAAGCGCTTCCTTGGGCTCCGAAACTTCCCCAAACACAAAATTCTGATGCTCACAAAACGGTTCTGGGCTGGGATGTAGCTCAGTGGCCAAGTGCTTGCCCAGCAAGTGCAATGTCCTGGGTTCGATCCCCAGTACCAAAAAAGAAAAGACGAAAAAATACAGTTAAATAAAAAAGAAAACTGGGTTCAATCCAGTTAGCGGCTTGGGCAAGTCCCTCAAAGCCTGTTTTCTCATCCATGTCGGGGTAATACCCTCTCCCCGGGATAGAAGTGTGAGTTACCTGTCAGTACATAAAGGGACGGCACTGAGCCTGGTTAAGCATCAACTCTGTGCCTTTTATCTAACGCTCCACCCTCTCCCCCTTTCCATGAGCCTCAGCCATCTTGTCTCTGCAAGCCCTAGCGGTCTCGCTCCATGGGCTGACAAAGCAGGGAGCTAACACCCCAGAACCACGCTGGGCTGGCTGGAGTGGCAGGCAGTTGGGGCGTGTTCACAGACGGAACAGAGAGAAGCAGGGGTATTCCCTGGACTGCAAGCTGCTGCATGAAGAGAGGTATAACATGAGAAGAAGGTGAGAGTCCTGCTCCATCGGCTCTGCTTCCTCCATGATGGCCAGGCCTGTCCAGATCCTCAGGGGGGCAGAGAGCATCTGAAGACTGACGGGACAGCATCTGAAGACTGACAGGGCAGCTACGGGAGCTTAGGCTGGACCACTGGGCTTGGAAGCGCATCTCTGCAGCCTGTCTCTGCAGCGTGTCTGTGATCTGTGGCCCTCAAGGCCTGGCTGGGATGCACAGAGGCACCAACATGGGAGGCAGATTCGCAACTGAATCCGGGGGAGGGCCTTCCCCCAGACACCAGCACTCACTGGAGTCAGGACAGCTGAGCAGGCCATCCTCCCTCAGAGGGACCATGTCCCACGGCCCCTCTCATCCACGGGGCCCTTTAGGGTCAAGCAGTGGCAGGAACAATCTGAGGGCCCTGTATTCTAGGGTAGATATAGGGCAGCTCTGCTGGGAAGAAATGATAGTCAGAGCCCAACTTACACCATGGGGTCTCTGTTACTAGCTTCATAACTTCTTCCCTGAGTCCAATGGAAAATTCTAGGGGCCAGTAGCTGGGGGCAAGAGGGCAGGGAACTGTGCCTGGAGAAAGCCGGGAGCCCTGGCTACGCTCCCACCCCACTTGCTCGGCCCCCAGGTGGTGGAAGGAAAAGCAGCTGGCAGTCACCCCACAGCCACTCACGGTCTCAGGGGCCCCGCTCCATGGCCTTGGGCTCTGTTTGAAAGAGGATCGGGGTTATGGAAGCCATCATCCCAGGGCTAGGGCCAGGATGGTGTGTGCAGTGGGGGGTGGAGGACAGGGCGTGTCTGTGCAGAAGGCGGAGGGTGCTGAGGAGTCGGTGTGGGAGAACCCAGCACGTGGAAAGCGGGTATGGAGATGGACGGGGAGCGCACTGACCTGGGAAGTGGCCAAGCAAGCTGCCACGCCTGTCACCATGGAACATGTTTTTGTGAGGGATGTGACAAACCACAGGCACAGGGAACCAGAATGGGTGTGTGTGATTCGATGACATCTTGATACCAAGACTTAGAAGAAGGGCTAGGGGGCGTACTGGAGTGGCCGTCAGGACCACAGCAGGAAGGACCCTGGGAGCCCACAGCTCTTCCCCACCACAGCGCCCCCTCACTCACCCGGACTTCTTTGTAGAGCCGCAGGCAGCTGCTGTTGAGGATGAAGTAGCGATCGTGGAAGCCGCCTGAGGGCAGCCCCAGACCCAGGAGGCTGCGGTCCTCACGGAACTTCATCATGCCATGCTTGGTGTCGCCCACACGGCTGGCTGGGGGAGGACTGCAAGTGGGCACGGGCTGCACCAACCCCCCTCCGATGGGCCCAGGTGTTTGGGCATGATGTCTCCAGAGGAGAGCAGCTGCTCCATCTTAACCCGTCTCCCCGGAGCCCTCTCCACCTGGAGCCTTGTACCAGAGCTGTCCCTTCATGGTACCCCAGCTAAAGATGGAGGGATCCACCTGGCTGTGCCCCCTAAGTGCCACCTACCTAGGTACAGCAGTATGGCCTCCATAGACTGGTGCTTCTTCACCACCAAGTGGCTGTCTGTGCCCAGCCCGTGCAGGATGGGTAGCACCTTCTCAGAGAAATGCAGGGGCCGCTCTGAGGAGAAGCCACACCCACTGTCACTGAGCCCGCACGGCCTGACACCACCAAGGGTCAGTCCATGGGCACACATTGCCCCCACACTGGTTGTCCACCCTGACACCACCGAGTACCACAACACATCACTATCATGACCACCTTTCCCACGGCCAAGTTCTGGACTGGCACACCTGCACCCGCACACGTGACCAATGCCACATCCATGATCATTTCCCAGGGGTCCTCTATCAGGGACCCTGCCACTGACCAGGCTGCTCCTGCCAGAAACACTCCCTGCCTCCTCTAGTCACTGCTCTTTCCTTCTCCAGTGCTGTCTGGCTTTTCCTCTGTCTCATAACTAGGACCTGCAAAGGGGCCTTCAGCACGGGCTGTCACTTCTCTTGTGTACCAGGCGGCCGTGTACCTACCTCAGTCCTACCAATTGCTACCTCATCTCCATGAAGGGGCTTTGCCCATGGTAGCTCATATGCTATCGTTTGTCCATTTCTCAGTGTCATCATAGGATGATTACTGTCTCCATCCCTTACCAGACTGACCCCCACGAGGGGGTCAGAGACAGTACATCCGGCTCCTCATCCCAGTGCCTGGCACTCAAGTAACAATGGCACACGAAACGCCCACTGATCCTAAGATCCCCCTTCACCTCCACTGATGTCAACTACCTTTCCCATGCCCTTCCTCATTCCCATCCTCCTCCTTCACCACCACCACAAGATCGCTACACTGCAACTACAGCTTCCTGCTTACACCACAGCTATCCTGCCTGCATGACCATCCCTTACCACCACCCCCTTTAGTACCAGGAACGTCATCACCTGCAATCCCACTGTCAAATTCAGTATCATCAAATCTGCAAGTAACATCACTCATTGAAGCCTGGGAAAAGCACTATCACACTGGACCACCTACCCCCTGCCCTGTCTCTCCTACAGCCATGCCACCCATAGCACCTCAACCCCTGCCAGCTCCCTGTCACCACCATCACAGAGACCACAGTTTCATCAGTGTGGTGGCAAGAGGTGTCACACAAGCCTCTTTTCGTTACATGGTCCTCACATTGCAGGGGAGGGAAGGACAGATTGGGACTGCAGTCTAGGCAAGACAGGCTGCCCCACATCCTGTACCAGCTCTGGGGGTCACTTACCTGCTTCCTCCTTCTCGTTGACCTCAAAACAAGTCCAATAGTCCTTCTCCCTCATGCCCACATTTCGGCGGTCCAGGATCTCCAGGGTAAGCTCTTCTGCTGTCATAGACGCAGGTATCTGTGGAGGCCAAGGAGAAGCTCAACCTGCCCGGGTCCTGGCCCCTTGCTCTGCCACGAACTTGCTACGGGGGTCAGGACCCAGAACCACCCCCCTCAGCTCCCTCTGGAGTTCTGTGATGCATAGGGTTCTGATGGTGGGGAGAAGACAGGCCCAGCAATGGCTACATATGGTCCCAAAGTGGGGTGTGGTTGATGCGAGCCTGGCTGCTCTGATGACCTGGGCCCTGCCACTGACCCAGCCCGACTCCAGCGGCCCCTTGGCTCCTGGGTCCCCAGTCCTGACCTTGACGTGCTGCTCCGTCTCTGCGTTCTTCTCCTCCAGGTACACCGTGCAGATGAAGTCACCAGCATGCTGCGGGGAGACAGGGCTCAGCTGGAGGTCTAGAAGTGAAGGCAGCCAGCCCAAGCCCCACCCCGGCCCCCGCCTCCACCTGAGTCCCGCTGGCCGTGCCGGCCACGCGCATCTTCACAATGGCAGTGACCTCCTCCCGCTGCTTCCTCAGCTCCTCTTCATCCACCTGAGAAAGGGTGGGGGTCACGGACAGAAACGGTCACTGGCATCTGAGAGACACAGCCCTGCCCTCCCCTGCCTACTGGCTGGCACGCACACTGAACACCACCACATAGCGGCTAATAAGGTCCTCCACCACCCGGCCGGCCTTGTAGTCCTGTCCATCTGTCTGGAAGAGCGTTGGCCCGAACACAATGGCCAGGTTGTGCGTGGTCATCTGGTTTGTGTCTGAGAAGCACTGGACACTGGAGAGGGGAGAGAGGCTGTAAGGAATCCAGCCCGGAGCTCCCCCAAGCCACCTTCCCAATGTTTGATGGGTGGCAAGAATGAAACCAAGGAAGATCCCGGTGAGAGTGGACCCCCAGCAAAAGGGAGGAGGGGCCATGTCTTTAGTCCTGGTAAGGAGCAGGCTGAGAAGCTAGGCTATCTGACCAAAGCACCCTTGCAAGAAGTCGACAGACACAATGGCCACGATTAGGGCCAATTGCAGACGTCGCTCAGTCCTAAGATCTATCTGATTCCCAGAGGAGGGCAGTCAGCCAAGCTGGGAGAAGTCTTCTCCACCCCATCCCCATCGGGGTCTCACCAGTACAGGTGGCTGATAAGGGCCTTCACAGTGGCGCGGTTGACAGGGGGCAGATGCACCAGGAGCTCTTGGTACCTGGATACCTTCTCCTCCTCCTCCTCAATCTCTGGGGGGGGGAGGGGGATACAGATCAGATCAGAAACCCATCACACCTCCTTGCCCCACACTCGAAGCAACTCTGCCTCTCACGCTAGGCAGCCACATTCACTGGGCCCTTCAAATCACAGCAGGCCAGGTGCTCAGCAGAGATTAAGAAGGAAGAAGAGGACAAAGGGAAGAAGTGGAGGGGGCAGGGGCATGCCTGGTCCAAAAGCATGACAGGGGACTGGGAGGCAGTCTTGAGGTAGCACAGACAAGGCTGGTGGTCATGGGCTGCAGAAGCCACCTGAGGCCTCCAGCCAGGCTAAGCGCTGGGCACGAGTGAAGAGCCCGTCGGGCAGGTCACGCAGGAAGCGTTTGAGTGCGGAGGAGACGTCGTCCACGTGCTGCTCGCCCTCCTTGAGGTGCACAGAGCGCGCATCCTGCCGCAGGCTCTCCAGCAGCCGCTGGGTCTTGGATGTCTGCCCACACTTGCGGTAGATGCCCTCCGAGGTGAGGCCTGGGGAAGAGCCACGCGGGCGCTTTCAGAGGGATCCGGGGCACTGGGGGCCCCCGTGTGAGAGGGGCGTGGCCCGGGCCTGGGGGTGGGGCTTACCACATTGGGTGATGTAGTCCACACAGCGGTACACAATCACAGGGATGTCCGAATCCCCCAGCTGCTGCTCCGACAGCGTGTCCCCCAAGCTGGCCGCTGCCTTCTGGATGGCGCCCAGCCAACCCAGGAAGTCCAGCCGCCGCTCCCCCTGGATATACAGCGTCCTGGGCCAAAAACAGTCACTGTCCCACCTCTGTCTGCTGTCCCCCAGGTCTCATCTCTCCCTAGGTGTGTCGGACTGCCCCAGGCATCTCAGAGGCAGCCAGGGGGAGGCTGTGGCTCACCTCCTTCGCTCCACCAGCACCAGCACCTGGTTCTCGCTGTCCCCTTGGACGGCTGTGGAGGAGTCAGTCAAGGTGAGGCCCAGGTCTTGATCATGATTTCCAGCCTGCTCCCTCCTGAAGTCTCTGAACTTACCCTTGGGATCCACCCTCCAATCTGAGTAACCCCAAGGGCTGGGAGGATATGAGAGGGCAGGCTGGCTCCTTTCAGCCAGGAAGGAATAGAATTCAAACTTCTAGGCAGGGGTTGGGGGGTAGGGGGCCATGATAGGGTCCCTTGGAGTCTGGGGCCACATACAAAGCTCCTGCAATCTCCGGAGCTGCAATGGCTCTTCGCAGGGCCCTTCTGAGAAGACTGCATGGAGCTCAGAGCCGGTCAAAGCGAACCAGCCCTCTTGAGTCCGCTGGAGACTCAAGCCAGCTTTGTAGGGTAGACGCCCAAGCCGCTCAAAATCCTGGGCCAGCAGGTCCTCAGCCAGGGGAGGCACAAATGCCTGGTAGGGAAGATGGCCAGAGGAGAACCTATTAGCCAACAGCACAGCCTGCCCAGAACACACCCAGTTCCTCAGCCCAGTGCCAAGGCATTCTGACTTTCTGCGGGAGCACTGACTAGACTAGTACAGTCTGGACCCCAGCCACCTCAGGGTCCCCATCTCAACAGCCAGGACCAAGGCAGGGTTGAGACAGGTCTCCTGACCTCTGCCCACCCCTGAGAGCTGCAATCTATTTCAAGCGCTTGACTTAAGAGGCCTGTCCTATGTTTGTTGCCCTCAACCCAATTCCTGCGTCATCAGAAATGGAGAAACTAAAGTTCATGGGGCCAGCCAGGAGGTCCCACCCTGCCTTGATCAGACATCCACTCAGCTAACCCAGACCTACCTTAGCAATGCACTTGACCCACTCATGAGCCAGCTCCGCACTCTCCAGCCCAAACAAGTACAGCCGTTCTCCCTCTGTGTACACCTCAAAGGTGTGTTCAAAGCTGCAAATACATAGTCCAGGGCTCACCAACCTTGCCCAGCCCTATCGCTACCTGCCCACCAACTACCATTCCCCACCCCAACTCCTTGCCATTGTCAAGGCCCTTCTCCTCTCTCCCCGCAGAGGTGGCTCAAAGCCTTGTGGGGGAGCCTTGGGAGAGCAGGGCTAACACTTGTATAGTCCCTGTTTACTGTTACTCCGGGGAGGTCTTGTCTTCCTCTGGGCCCGCTTCTCTGTGTCCCCAAAGGCTGGAACTCACAGCAACAGAAGGCTGTGATTCTAGCCAGGGATACTCACCCGTGGCTGTCAGGAGGGAGCACGGCCAGGCAGACTATCTCGCTGGCCCGTATCTCCCCATTGGGCGTCACAACCCGTTCATGTTCATAGTAGCTCAGGACCCCATCACTTAGGACACACCAGCGTCGGCTGAACTCTGGGGAGAAGTTGGGCAGGGGAGCTATGAGGGAGCCCCCCTCCCCCTGGAAACCACTTCTGCATGATCCCTGAGCCCTACTTACATCTGATCCACATCCTCTTTGCTCCAACTCACAAGTACCCCTCAACCTCTCTGCAGCCTAATCACACAGCCAAGTTCACGCCTCATCCTCTCTCGCACACCTCTACCGTGGCTTCTTCCAGAACCCATGGGTGATCTAGTCAACATCAGTCTTGATCCTTCCTAAGCTCAAGCCCAATCGTGGTTGCCCCTTGTCCTTAGTAGAGTCTGTCCCTTTAGCCTGGCCTTCAAGGCTCTGCCAGATCTGTCCCTGCCCACATTATCCCCTCTACCTAAATGCCACCTGAAGCCTCTGTGCCCATCCTCCTCTGCCAGAAGCACCCTCTACTCTATACCTGTACTTTCCACAATGGCTTCAGGAAGCAAGGAGACCCCAGAAAAGAGTAGAAATGGGAATGCGGACCAGAAAAGGTAGTGCAAAGAACTGAACATCAAGGCCATACAACTTCACAGTGGCTCAGAGCTTCCTGGCAACCAAAGCAAAAAGAATGACTCACGCAGTTACATAAATGACCCAGGCAGGCAGAGGGAGGTAGATGAGCGTAGCGAGGTGATGAGCAGCACAGAGTTGCAAAGAACTATCTTTGGGAAATGAAGGAATTCATCCTGGGGACCCCGCATGCAGGAGACTGAAGTGCCCCCATAGTAGGCTCTGCCTCATCCCACTAGGAGGGACTGAAATCTACCCTCTGAGGACAAGGTGTCATTCAGCATGTCCTCAAGGACGTGCTCCTTCCGAAAGGGTCATCTATGCCTCCGTTCTTCACGTTGCAGACACATGCCAAGTGCCTACCGAAGGCTGGATACTTCCAAGCTCCGGGGCTACTGGAGTGCCCCGCGTACAGACACACACACGGAGAGACAGCCGAGCCAGAGGGTGCGGCACAGCCTGTAATCTCAACTACTTGGGGAGCTGAGACAGGAGGAACCCAGGAGTTCAGAGGCAACCTGGGCATCACATTGAGACCTCATCTCGAAGCACACCAACAACAAAAACCAAGACTAAGGTCAGAGGAGTAGCAGAAGGAAGGCCAGGAAGTAGGACTGAAGGATTTGTGGGCTACAGATACACTATCTGGAGAGAAGGAACAGCAGATGCAGAGGTCCTGGTGGAGGGGATCTGCCAGGCCTATGAATCAGCAAAACGGTCACCCAGTTGGGGCAGAGTGGGCTGGGGATATGGCCTAGTGGCAAGAGTGCCTGCCTCGGATACATGAGGCCCTAGGTTCGATTCCCCAGCACCACATATACAGAAAACGGCCAGAAGTGGCGCTGTGGCTCAAGTGGCAGAGTGCTATCCTTGAGCTGGAAGAAGCCAGGGACAGTGCTCAGGCCCTGAGTCCAAGGCCCAGGACTGGCAAAAAAAAAAAAAAAAACTGCCTGCTGGATTACAGCAAGCATGTGGCATAACCAGTTGGGGCAGAGTGAACAAGGGGAGAGGGTCTATTGGATAAGCGGGTGAGGTGGCTGGCGGTAGGATGTTGGGGGACATGGTTAAGGACAGCAGGCTGTATCAGAGTTGGGAAGTGAATGAAAGGCTGGAGATCAGACAGGGACAGAGTTTCACACTGAGTCCTTAAACTTCTAAGCATCCATAGGCTCCAAATGCCAGTTGCCCAGGGAAGTGCCTTAACCAAAAGGGGCTTCTTCTGGCACCCCACGACTCCAGCAGTAGAGTACTCTGCAGTGTCATGCTCATCCCATTCCAATCAGCCCGTCTGTTAAGCACCTAATGTCCTTCCAGGTGAGTCTGCTCGAGTCCCACTTGGCACCAGTCCCCCAGACTGGCCAGCGCTAGCTTCCTGGTCCAGCAGCCAGGCCAGAATGCCACAGACCAGGATGGGGAGGGGTGGAGCACCTACCTTCGCGGGCGCGGCGGTCATGCAGAGGCTTGACAGCAGAAGCAGTCTTGTAGAGGAAGCCACTGTGGCTTACAGTTGGCAGAACAACTGAGTAGTGCTTTTCCACAGGCTTCAGCGAGTCCAGCCGAGGGACCTCTTCACAGCAGGGGAAAGAATGGCTGATCATGCTGGCTACCCAGAAGGGGTCCCTGTCCCTATCTTCATCTCTCCAGGGCACCCAGGCTCTTAACTCAGCACTAGCCCTGGCTCCCTAGGCCCTGACCAGCACCTAGGCTCCCATTCCCACCTTCTAGGGTTTACACAAACCATTTCTCCATCTTTGCCCAACTGGAGGAAGTCCACTCTACTCCCAAGGCTAGATCCACTTCCTCCTCTCCCAGCAGCCTTCTTGGTGCCCAGCCCACCCAGAGCTCCCTGTTGGAGGCACAAGGCCAGACACACTGGAATGAGGGGCTTTGGGCCAACTTAACAATAGTCCCTAGAGAGAGGTTTGCCTAAGACAGCACAAAGCCCAACAAAGCAGCCGGCTCCAGCCTTGCCCCTAGCGGTCAGCACCGGGGCGCCCTGCCTCCTGAGCCGATTCTAGCTGGGTGGTCTCTTGTGCCTCCCGGACACCTGGGCTCTCTCCAGCCCACCCCACCCCACCCACCCTGGCCTCAAGCCCAGAGCCCCAGCCACCGAGCTCCACCCTCAGCCCCAGGATGTGGCCTCAGAGGCCAGCCCTGGGCCATGACCAGCACTAGTCATCCCCCAAATCCCCTCTCCTCACTCACTCTGGGTCCCAGCCCAGGTCTGTGATGGGCTCTGCCCCAACAGAGCTGTGTAGTCACACACCTGGAAAAAGCAACCACCAGGCTACACAACAACACAAACCCATTGCATATGCACAAATCCCAAAGGCCTCACCATCTCCAGGACCAGGAAACTGCCCAGAGCAGTTTCAAGGTACCCAACATCTCCAAAGAGAGAGACTACCCCAAGAGAGTAGCACTGTAAGCCAGGAAAGGGTACCCAGATACACAAGGGGTCACAGGGACATAGACATAGACACACAAAGCGCAAGCGGACACCGACATAAACAGCCCTGTCCCAAGCTGCACACGGTTGCCCCGGGACTCCCCCAAAACTGCACTTGCAATTGGGGAGTAGCCTGTAATCCAAGCCTGCAGGGCAATATGCAGCCCCCAGTATCTCACTCTGCACGCCTCCAAGCCCCTAAGGGAGACAGTCCCACTGGCCACTCACCCGTGGTCTGGTTGTTCCGTAGGAATTCCATCTGCAGTGTCTGTCCGGCCTGCTCGGCAAGAGCCAGGGGCGTAGGGGCCTCTGGGTCCCCGGAGAAGCAGCTGACCCCAGCCCCACAGCCCAGGAGCGCCTGGGTCTCAGCCAGATCTGTGGTGGTCACCGCAGCACACAGCGCCTGGAGGAGGGGGGATGGTCAGCCCAAGGAGGCAGTGGGGGGCCAGGAGGAATGGAGGTGGTGAGAGAAAGAGAAAAGAGCCACTCAAGTCTGGGTGGCCCATCTTCAGCTTGAGAGGAAAGCCAGTGGAACAGCGACAGAAGAGGCAAAAGGCCAAGGAAGGAAGGGTATGGCGAACCCACTAGCAGGGGTCCCAGCTGCCCAGGCCTCACCCGGCAGTAGCTGTAGCTCTGAATGCACTCGGCTGTCGGTCAGCCTGCGAGCCCCCTGGAGTATCTCAGGCTTCTTCTGCCTTGTGGCCGGGAGGAGGGGGGGCTTTGTAGCTAATTCCTCCCACATTTGAATTCCTCACCGCCTGCCCGGCCCTCCCAACCAATGGGAGCCACCGCCCTCCTGGCTCTAAGGCCAGACTGGGCTGGGCCAGAGCAGGACGCCTGGGTCCCTGGGAGGTGGAGGCCTGGCTCCCACTGGCTTTCAGCGCTGGACTGAGCCTGCTCAGAGGAGGCTGTGTGGAGGAGGGGCCGAGCCAACCAGAGGTCACAAATGGCATCCCCTTGCCTTGCAGCAAGCGGTTCCCTCTCAGGCCCAGTCAGATCAGGCCCAGGACTTGGCTCCCAGCCTGTCAGGGCCTGGGGCCCACATGGGGCCTTGTCTTGAGTGGGGTGTGGACAGGGGTGGGTCGAAGCACTCCAGCTGTTTTTCATGAGCCTGACAGGAAATAGCATCCCCATCAAGTTCACTCCTTTTGGCAGGATTTCGAAGGAATAGGATGGGGTGAGGGAGACAGAGGAATCAAGAGGGAGGCTGAGGGAATCAAGAGTTGCTGGCTCCTCCTTGTATTGCCCTAACTTCTCTTAGGCAGGCTTTGCTACCCTCTGGGCCTCAGTTTCCCCATATGCCAACTCATCGCTGGGTTGAGAAAGAGGAATGGGACTGTAGGAAGAAAGGAACCTGACAGTATAGGGACAAGGGGAGGGCTCAAGGCCCCCAGAAATGGCGTCCTGACCTTGTCTAGCTCCTCCTGGTTGCCGAAGAGCGGGTGGTAGCGGCGGTACTTGCCCTCCCTGTACTTGGCCTCCAGGTGGTGCCGCCGGGCGTTGGGGCTGCTGCTGGGCTGCAGAGCCTCGCTGGGGGGCACATTGGCTGCCCAGAAGTGGTTTCCAGCACCATTGCCCAGCTGTAAGAAGAGCTGTGGGTGTAGACAAGAGTTCAGGGCGGCAGCTGACTGCCAGGGGTTCTGCCATTGTCAGGTAAGGAGCTTGCCAAGCCAGGACACGGCTCACCCCTCCATGGCCTGCTAGGGGCTATGGTGTCCCCTCAGCCAGCACTGGGATCTAAGCCTAGCGCCTACTTCCTCTGCTCAGTGACAGAACAAGAGACAGTCTGACAGGTAGAAGCCTCAGCCAGGAGCCTGCTCCCTCGGGGCCTGGCTATTACCCCACCCAGCTCCACATCTGGAACTCTGCATTCCTGAAGCTGACAAGGCAAAGGATCTATCTACCCTGTCAGCCAAAGGGGTGGGCAGGAATTTGAGAAACACCCCTGTTCCTCACATTCCTCTGGACAAGAGGAGACATAGGAGAGTGCAGAGAGGCAGCATCTGGGGATCCAGTCCCGTCTTTCCTATGCTCACTGTTCATTCCCTGGGCTCCCCACTCCTCTCTGCGACGTCCTATGTGGGGTGCTGGAGTCACAGCAGAGAACGAAGCTAGGCACCCGTGCCACACCACTGGCTCGCTCTAGGGCTTCAACAAGTTATTTTCTCTCCCGGGACCTCAATGTCCTTGTCAGTACATAGAAAGGGTGTTCCAGTCCCAACTCACAGAATTGTTCTGGAAGTCAACTAATGAACAAATCTGAAGTCTAAAGACTTAACATGCCCAACACAGTAGGTACGTGGAAGTGACTGTGACACTGCACTGTGACACTGGCTCTGCAATTCCTAGCTTATTTGGGCACAGTGAAATTCAAGTGCATGGGTATAAGTGTGCATGCATGTGTGCGTGTGCATGCGTGTGCCCTCAAACTGTGCATCTTGCACCCACAATGCATGTGAGAGGCTTTCAGAGGTACACACCCTGAGGCCCAGGCTGGCCAGGAAGTAAGATGGGAAGGGACAGTGCTGGAATGGCCAATAAGGATTTGCTGGGTAATTGTCCAGGGCTTTAGTTTCCACATCTGTACAATGGAATGAGAGTTGAGCTAGACGAGGGGCCAGCAAATTCTCTAAAAGATCAAATAGTAAAGGGTTTAGGCTTTTCAGACATAACAGTCTCTGTTGCATCTTCTTCCTTCTTTTTTTTTAACAACCTTTTAAAACAGTATAAACATTCTGAGCTCACTGGCCACTTTGCTGACTCTGCCAAAAGTTGGCCTTTCCAAAATCCCCACCCACTAGACTATCCCAGTTCCAAAGCACTGGGATCAACGGGATGGGATGGGAAGGAGACCCTCAGGCAGCACCTGAGAAAGGTGAACCCCACACACGGAAGCAAGCATGGCAGCTGGGGTGGGGCAGTGTCCCCACCTCGATGAGTGTTTCTGTCCACACCTTCCTGTCCATCTTTAGGCTCCGCACCTTGGAGACTCCAGCACCCAGGCCACGGTGCTCCCCTGTAGATGAAGTCCAGACTTGGTCATGTGGGCCCTGCTCCTCCAGCCCCAGTGTCCATCCAGTGCCCACAAGCAGGCTTCAGGGGCTAAGGCCTATGGTCCTCCTTCTAGTCCAGCTGTGGAATTAGGCCACGTGCCCTGTTCCCCACACCAGAATGCCCAGCCCTGCAATCCTCACTTGGACTCCCCATTGCCACACTGGGCCCCTGCAGGCCACTTTCCACTGGTCCTGCCAGCCCAATGCTTAGAGATGCAAATCCCATCATATAAGCCCTGCTTCCCATGTCTGGCCTCTCCCCAGAACTAGATGTAAATCCCTCCTTCCCTCCAACCCCACCTTCTTGCCTGGTATTCCTCCCCATCTCCCCGAGGTAGCGCCTCGCCCTCCTTCTACGTCTCAGCTGACAGGCCACCTTCTCAGAGAGGGTTTCCCAACCAATAAGTTCCTTTTCTAGCACTTGTCATTCCTAATACTTCAATTGGTTCCTGCCAAGCTGCCTGTGAGCAAGAACCATGACCACCTGCTTTAGGCTGTCCTTGGCACCTAGAACAGACCCTGGCACACAGTAAGTGACTAATAAATCTTGATGGAATGAAAGGCAAGGAGAGGGGTTGGGGCCCTAGGGAATGAAGCATTGCTTGGCTACAGGTCATAAGGGACCCCAGTGGCAGGAAGAAAACTGTGGGTACTAAGTGCCAAGTACTGCCTAGCTATGGTGTGGGTGCCCGTCCTTGGGAAAGCCTGACATGAGGCCCCATGTCCCCTCTAGTCAGTCCCCTGCCTATGAAAGCTGATGCCTTCATTATCTGGTCCGGCAAGGTTGTCATTTTCTTGCACCCAGTCCTCATGGTCCAGGCCCACAGACATCTTCCCTAGACATCCCACCACCCTCAAGGGTCCTCCCTCAAGCTCCCTCACTTCTCCAGACCCGTCCTTCCTTCTGGATACACACCCGAGGGAATCCCACCTATGGCCATCTAAAGCTACCACCTGGGCACTGCCAGATCTCTTGAGAGGCTGGTCCCCGCGCAAGGCACAGGCCTGCCACATGCTAGACTTTCATAACTCCGAGTGAGTGGATGAGGACCCCTTGGGCTCAGCCCTCTTTCATTCCCTCGAACTAGTCTCCAACCTCAGCTTCTGCCCACCAGCCAGGGCCTGGCCTACAACGCTGACCATGTCCCGGGGGGCCCCTGCCTCCCAGCCCTTCTGGACCAAACACCAGCTCCACCTTCAGTATGCAGATCCCAGCTCAGCCCAAGTGCCCAATGGATGAGACCCAAAAAAGGCCCAGGCTTGAGTCTGGCCCATTTACATGCCAAGAACCATTTTCCCTCGGTGTCTCCAAGGTCCCCACTTACTGTGTAAGCATAGAGCCCGCCTTGCAATGTAAGGCTGAAAGTCAATCCCAGCACGAGTGGCTTGGCACCTAGAAGCCACATCAGAACCTGGGGCTCCAGCCCTGCCTGCCAGACAGGCCACCTGCCATCCAACAGCCAGCCCTATCTACCTCTGCCTGGTGCCCATCTCTCTCTCTCTCTCTCTCTCTCCCTCACACACACACACACGCGCGCGCCCACACACACACACACGCACACACACACCTGCACAGCGCTTGCAGATGACGACACAGAGGTTGATGGAGGCCCAGTCGGGCTGGGCAGCCCCGCAGTCAGCACAGAACCTGTT
This sequence comes from Perognathus longimembris pacificus, assembly GCF_023159225.1. Classification (NCBI taxonomy): domain Eukaryota; kingdom Metazoa; phylum Chordata; class Mammalia; order Rodentia; family Heteromyidae; genus Perognathus; species Perognathus longimembris. The sequence continues at coordinate 12,038,671 of NC_063173.1, read as the reverse complement.
AGGGGCCGCGGTCCAGATGCGCTCGGCCACCTCCGAGGTGGACAGGGCCTCCGCAATGGCTCCCTGCATGGCCTCCAGCCACTGCTCCTTCTCTAGCTCTGAGTCAGCTGAGAAACTGGGGACACAGGAATAGGTAGACTGGTGGGAAAGGGCTTGGAAGGACTTGGGGGACAACATAAGGTAAGGCAAGTATAGCATCAAGTGGGGAGACAAGGTATGGGGAACACGGAGTGTGTGGTGGCAATGGCACACAGGGTGGAGAAGCCAGGGAAATGGGGAGAAAGGATGCTGCGCTGAGACTGGACAGATGAGAAGTGTTGAGCCAGGAGAAGAAGTGGAACTGTGTTCTACGCAGAGGTGACAGCATATGCAAAGGGACAAGATGGCATAGTGGCCTCCCAGAATCTCTGCTGTTGAGCAAATAAGAGGCTGGAAAATGGACAGGAGGTCAAGAGTGCATCCTGAGGACAATGACCGACCTATTGATGGTCTAAGTGGAAAGGAAGGGAGGACACGGAGGTGTCCCCAGCCCCACCTGTGACCCCACCCCACCAAGAGCTCCAACAACTCAACGCACAGACACCCGGAGCCCTGTCACCTGCCTGCTGCTCTTCAGGGTGAGAAGACCTGGCTGGACAATGAATAGATGGCTATCTCCCTCCACTCCCCCTATAAAGACCCGGTAGCTAGTTCCCTGCCGCCACACTACATCTAAGCTCCACGTGTATGCTTGAGCCTGCGCCACCACTGCTAGAGGACCAGCGGCCTGAGCACCGAGCACTTTCAGAGAGGGGCTGATGGTCCCTCACCCTCCACAACCAGAATGTTGTCAAACTACAAAGTGCCCGAAACAAGTGCAAGCCCACCCTCAACCAAACACAGCAAAGAAGCCTCATTACGGCTGATGGCAGTCCCTAACCAGGGGAATGGGGCAGCCTCAGAATCACGGAGGGAAGCGGGTGCTGGTATCTCACTCCTGTAACCCTAGCTAGAGGTGTCAGGAGGCTGAGATATGAAGATCTCGGTCCGATGCCAGCCTGGGCAGGAAAGTCCATGAGACTCTTATGGCCAATTAATCACACAAAAAAACAAACAAACCTGGAAGTGGCCCTGTGGCTCAAAGCAGAGCACTAGCCTTGAACAGAAAAGCTCAGGGACAGCGCCTACGCCCTAAGTTCAAGCTCCATGACTGCCCCCCTCCCCCCAAAAACTCTGTGGCCACCGTGGACAGAGTGAAAAGCTCAGACAGGCAGGTGCTGGGGGCCAGGAGGCCCACAGGGCTCTGCCAGGAGGGCAAGGGACGACAGGAGAGCCAGAGGCAATGGGAGCAGCCAGGGATGGTGGCAGGCTACACAGCGTGGAGGGGAGGCCGGGATTCCCAGGGAAAGGAGCTCACAGAGGAGGTGCCCACAGAGGCATAAGACAGGCAGGACTAGAGCTCCAGCAGGTCCTGCTGGACAAGGCCTCAGAGCCGGAGGTGGTAGTAAGGCTGGTGTTAGAAAAGGAAGGCTGAGAAGGGGGAGAGCCAATCTAGAGAGAGAAGGGGCTTCCCCAGGATGCGAAAAGGAAGTTCTGGGGAGGAAGGAGGGGGCCAGGGGGCAAGGAGTGGAGGCTCACCTGAAGATGCGGTAGGGGGTGGTGAGGTCGAAGCCACGCCGGTCTACTTCCTTCACATTGCCCACGCTCATGTCGATGAAGGTGATGCCAATGCCCAGGTGGTATTCCTGACGGGTGGGGGAAGGGTCAAAGGCAAGGTTTTAGCATAGGCTTACGACCCAGAATTGGGTAGGGGGAGGAATACGGCACCAAAGGACTAGAAAACCCCTGGGAAGGAGTTTAGGGAGCACCAGGGAGTTGGAGTAGGGTGAAAAGCTAGGCTCAGGTCCACACTGTCACACAAGTCCAGGCAAAGATGGAGGGTGGTGGTCATACTAGGACAGTGGTAAGATGACAACCAGAGGCAGGAGAGGGACAAGGAGCGGACTCAGGGCAGGGAAGGCAGAGCATCGGCGCGGGCATGAACGTGGTAGGTACGACGTTTGGGAGAGGGCCCAGGTAGGTGGGTACGGGGCAGGCAGAGGGACCAGGACGGGTGGGCATGAGGCAAGGGGAGGACCCAGCAGGCAGACACGGGGCAGGGTAGGTTCAGTGACCTGGTCAAATCCTTCGCACCTCCAGATTCTTATAGAGCTGCACTTTGTCCCCGACCACAGCCACGTACAGCTTGTTCTTAAAGCCTCGAAGCTCCAGGCTGCCAGCTCTGTCGGGCTGCTCGGAGCCTCGCACTCCCAAGGGATAAGCACTAGACAGGCGGGTGCGGGCCTGCTGCTCAGCCACCGCCCGCTGCACCGCCTGCATCCACTCCTTCCGCTCCGCTGCAGAAGGGCAAAGGTTGCACTTGACCTAGGCCTGGCCAGAGCATTTCCCCCCTCCCCAACACCTCTGCCAGAAAGCCCACCCTGATGGCCTGTCACTCTTGCTGTATCTCCAACCCAGATGAGCCCAGCTTGTGCCACTTACACTGGGCAAGTCACTGTACCCGGTGAAGCCTGATTCCCTGTGCGTGGGGGCCTGTGGCTCTGTGGTCAGGGTCTGTGTGGATCAAAGCTAGCCACAGGTGTCTCTTCCTTCTCCCACCCACAAAGGGGCGCTGCTTCCCCAGAGGGAGGACTAGATGGGCCTTCCCCAGAGGGAGGACTAGATGGGGATAACTGGCCAGACTCCCAGTCTCTTCTGTGTACACACACACACACACACACACACACACACACACACACACAACCCCCAGAACTTCCCACCATCACTCTCTGCCCGGAAGGCAAAGGTCCGGTTGTTTGTTATCACTTCAAACTTCAGGTCCCCGATGGCAGCCACCCGGGAGATGCAGGCTACAGGGACAAAGCGCTTAGAGTAGGCATCCTGGGGAAAAGAACAGGAGTGCATTTCAGACCGTATGGGTCCCACTTCCGCGGCCTCAGCTGAAATGCGGGCTGCAGGCCTGTCTGATGCAGGTGGCCCAGATGGCCTCGGGCTCACCCAGCCCTCTGCCCACAGTCCTGGTGAGGATTGGCTAGGATCAAGTGCTGGGGGGCAGCCTAGGCCCAGGCAGGAGCAAGGAAAGGTGAAGTCAGGGACAGCTGGCGGCCTCACCTTATTACTGTCAAAGTACCGCAGGTGCTCGGCATCCAGTCTCACCCATCGCTTCTGATAGATATAAGATCTGGACAGGCAAAAGGACAGGGGAGCAAAGACCTGGGGCTCAGAAGATGGGTTCCTGTATTACCCCCACAGCCCTACCCCCTACCCCTAAAAACCTCCTGCAAATTTAGGCTCAGCCAGGTTCAAAGGAGAAAAGATCCCACAGGGCCTCTAAGAAGAAGATGGAACTAAACCTACAGCAAAAATGATTCAACGGGCTGGGAATATGGCCTAGTGGCAAGAGTGCCTGCCTCGTATACATGAAGCCCTGGGTTCGATTCCTCAGCACCACATATATAGAAAACGGCCAGAAGTGGCGCTGCGGCTCAAGTGGCAGAGTGCTAGCCTTGAGCAAAAAGAAGCCAGGGACAGTGCTCAAGCCCTGAGTTCAAGCCCCACGACTGGCAAAAAAACAAACAAACAAAAAAAAACCCACCAAAATGATTCAAGTCAGACTCAAAATAGGTCTTCCCAATTTTAAGGATAATAAGACAGGTGGAAGGGGAAAGTCAGTGGTTTTAAGACGTTTCTAGATTTTTAGCTTCCTGATGACCCTTATGTTGCGGCACACCTGCCCCATGCAGACGACTACCAGGGGTCCGCAGGCCGCACTCACCCCTGTGGTGGGTTCTTGTCCAGCCAGCCAGCTTTAATGACTGGTGTGATGGGGGTGAAGCCCCCAGGCAGCTCATCCATGGGGTCCGGCAGGAGCTCCTGGATCAGGCTGGGCAAGGGTGGACTTAGGCTGCTGGTGGGCCACCCACTGCTAGGACAAGAGGAGGGAAGGAGGAGAGCCAGGCTGAGGGTCCCTCAGGCTGGGGTGAGGAGACCGGAGTGCCAGGGTGGGGAGGGAGGGCAACTTGGTGGAAGGGACACTCACTTGGAGATGCCCTCGTAGGCATGGTCATCCTCATCTTCATCATCCCCAGACAGTTCCTCCCCCTCACTCAGCAGACTGGCCACACGCACAGCCCTCGGGACTCGGATCAGAGGGGGCTCCTCCTGTCCCCACAGACCACTCAGTGTCATACTTCCCCTCAAGCCCCACGTCACACACTCCTGGACTGCCAGGCCCACTGCCACTCTGTCCCTGACCCACAGAGGACTCAGCACTTTCACTTCTGTTTCTTCACACCCCCCTACCAGCTGAGACCCATGGACCCTGGGTCACAAAGATAGAAGAAGCAGTACCAGAATCAGACTTACAGAAGACAGAGAGAAAAAGCTGGAAACCTGTAGCTCATGCCTATAACCCGAGCTACTCAAAAGGCTGAGATGTAAGGATCACAGTTTAAAGTCAGACCAGGCAGGAAAGTCGGTGAGATTCTTATCTCCAATTCAGAACCAAAAAGCCAGAAGTGGGAGCTATGGCTCAAGTGGTAGAGTGCTAGCTAGCCTGGAGCAAAAAAGCTAAAGGACAGTACCTAGGCCCTGAGTTCAAGCCTCAGTACTGGCATAGGTTACACACACACACACACACACACACACACACACACACACACACACACAGATAAAGTCTCAGAAGTAGAGAGACAACACAAGCACTCAGAAAGAAGGTGCTGTGGGAACACAGAAAGGAAAACAGACAAAGAAAGGGACAGCTATTCTGCAACAGAAACACAGAAGGGACCAACGTATCCAACCAGGTGCAGCCAAAACCTAGAGCAGGAGCTCCGGACCCTGGCTCAAGATTCTGGCTCTGCACCTGACCCTAACCCCAGTAAGGCAAGATGAGGGAGTTAGGAGAGGAGCTCTCCTGGGAAATGTCTGCCCATGCTGTTTGGGAGGATGTCTGGGCAGCCCCCCTCCATTGCATGGGCACATAGCCCACCCTCAACCACTGCCCTGTCCCACCTTCTTGGTCATCACGCTATCAGGGGCCGCTGGCCCCTCCTCTGGGGCCTCATCGTAGTCAGAGTCATCTGGAAAGAGAAAGAGACCCTCAGAACCAGGAGCTTGGCCTGGCCCCTCTCCTCAGCACCATTCTTAGCTTCACAAAGGACACCCTCAGGCCAGGGAGGTCCCACGCCCAGCCCCACCCCAGCCTGGTTTTCAAAAGAAAGGCATTGGGAACCGGAAGTGCAACTTATACCTGCACTTCCTGCGGGAGAGGCAGGGCCAAACATAAGCAGTGCCCACCAGGCAGTGAACTTGGAGACAGGGCAGGAACTAGCCACTAAAGACTACCCGGACAAGAACTCCAATCACCCCACCAGGAGCAAACTCAAGATTCCTAACTCGCCAGCCACTCCAGGAGTCCACCAGGGCCAGGCCTGCCAGTCAGGAGGGCAGGTGGGAGTTTAGAGACTGGCCCAGACCACTCGGGGCTGGTGACGGCTGGACAGAGAACAAGTGTGCAGTGGGCACCGTTCAGAGCAAACACCCAGAGCCCAACCCAGCCCACGGGGAAGCCTGTGTGGCTGCAGCACTCACCGAACTCCGGGGGCAGGCGGAGAGGTTTGGGAGGTATCTCAGGAGGACAGAGAGGCGGCGATGGAGGCTGGGGAGGCCCCCGGACAAGGGTAGACGGGAGGGTAGACAGGGGCTCCACGGGCTCTGAATGGGGACCGGCTGACCGCGAGGACAGCAATACCTCCTCCTCCTTGGAGGGAAGACTGGGGTCAGAACAAAAGTTGGTTGTCACTAAGCAACAGAGCCAGCGGCGCTGAGCCCATGCTCACTTGGGCTACAGCAAACCCCTTTCCTACACACACTTCTGCAGAAAGGAACCCTCCACACTCAGCCCCTTGCCTCGCCTTCCTGGTACCCCAAAGCCTGCAGGAGGCAGGCACCTCTTTGCCTAAATGAGCTTGTCACCTGTCCTCGGGCTCTAGCTTTAGCCACATAGACCCCTCGGGACCTCCATGCTGGAGGAGAGGGGAAGAGCAGATGGGGGATCAGGGAAGGCTTGGGAGGGGTGGGGGGGAGGCCTGACCTGTATTGGCAAAGGGGTAAGAAGGAATTGAAATGGGCTGAGGAACAAGCCAGTCTCAGAAGCCAACTCCTGAGCCCCTGAACTGCGGGCGTGCAGACACAGGCCCCCTCCTCTCTTGCCCAGACATGGGTATTCACTACCTCCTGTTACCCGTGGGCCCCTTCCACTCCCCTCACCCTACCATTTTCATCCCTCTCCAGCCCTCCAGGGCCAGCTTCAGGCCTCCTGGGATCACCAGCTATCATCCTGGCACACTGCTCTCCGCCACCAAATCTCTCCAGAAGAAGAGCTTAGTCGCTGACAACCAGGGTTAGCACCTCACCTCGGTCCCTTCGTTCCCGCGCCCTAGGGTAAGTGCCCAGCCTCTCGGAGCTGTACAGGGGGCAGGGTGTGCATCCCAGGATGCTCCATCAGCCAGAACAAGCCTGAGCACTGCAGGCCGGGCCGGGCCAGCTGTCTGTCTGTATTCCCCCAGAGGCCCAGGACAAACAGCCGAGTGGGCTGCTTCCCTGGGGTTATTTCTGCTCCATCCTCAAGTTCCCAGAGGTGGCTGACTGCGTGTGATGGCCACAAAAGGATGTGACGTGTCCGCCTCAGCGGCGGCTCCCCCTCTCCCAGCTCCCAGTCTCAAGTGCACCCCTTTGTTCCTGCTTCTTGAGACAAGTCCTCCTCTGAAGGTTTTCTCTCTCCTCCATTCTGCTCCCCAGCCCGTTTCCCTCCTCTGCGAGCTCCAGACTCGTTATTCCAATGACAGTTTTCAAAGAACACCCTGCGTACCAGACGCTCAGCTGGCGTCGAAGGCAGGATCTCCAGCCCCACTACTGTGCACCGCAGGCCCCATGGTCCCTTCTGCACCGCCAGTACTACAGCCACCGCCCCCCCCCCCCCGCCTTTTGTTTTTTGGCCAGTCCTGGGGCTTGAACTCAGGGCCCGAGCTCTGTCCTTGAGGCTGTCTGTGCTCAGGGCTAGTGCTCTACCACTTGAGCCACAGCACCACTTCCAGCTTTTTCTGTTTATAGGGTACTGAGGAATCGAACCCAGGGCTTTATGCAGGCCAGGCAAGTACTCTACCACTAAGCCACATCCCCAGCCCCAAGCAGCCCTTTCTCTGTGTGCAGACAGGAGGGAATATGCCCCTCTCTCCTTCTGTGTGGAGCCCAACAAGCAGTTGGCCACCCTCTCCTAGCTGGGCAGCCATGTTACTAAGCAGGGCTGCCTTGGCAACGGCGGCTTACATGGGAACTGCATCTGGACAGGAGAGACTGGGCAGACACTCCACCTGGGGCAAAGCCAGGGCTTGTAGTGACTTGCAACCAGGCACATCCAGACAGTGACCTGAGGCCACACGGGTGGGGATGCTAGAACATGCTAGAAGGCACACTGGCCCCGTGGAGCAAAAGGTTTCAAGAGAGGCTGGCTCCTGTGAGTCATCTGTCTATTCTGATCCTTCAGGGGTAGACTTGCCCCTGATCTGCCACCCGGAGGGCCACGGAGGTGGCACGGATTGCTCTGAGAACCCCTACAACAGAGGCAGAGCTGCCACTGCCCTCGTGACGAGCTGTTCTCCCTGTCCTCCTCTCTGACGCCAAGGCGGGGGTGGGGGGGTGTCTATGGCAGTCTTAAGAGTTTCAATGTTCAGCTGAGCCTAATGCCCGCTCAGTGGGCGTTACATCAGGCTGTTTGCCCCACTTCACCCTGAGTCCCTCGAGGACAGGGGAAGCCTCTGACTTGACAATCCCACATTGGTGCAGGGCCTGGCTTGAGTAGCTGGTGAGAACATGCCAGCAGGGGGACAGATAGGAGGGTGGACAGGTAGACAGCTGGTCATTAGGAATAAAAATGGAAGGTGTACCAAACAACTGAGTGCCCAGGGGCACCCAGTTACCTTCTAGGTGCTTTACATAGATTGGTTTAACTTATTATGAAGATATTAATATAAGATAAGACGTATGGTCCCACTTTACAGATGAGGTAATTGAAGCACTGAGAGGCTAAGTCACTGGTCCCTGATCCTGCTGCTGGGAACTGAACATAAGTACCCAGCACAACAGCTTACAAAGAAGGCCAGCCAACACAACAGCTGGCCTCTCAAACTCAGGGTACAGCCAGCTCTGGAGCTGCTTCCTCTCCCAGAAGGACAAGATCACGGCTGTCACAGCCAGCCACCGTCACCAGGATGGGAAGAGAGGACAGGCAAAGGACTCCTCTCCCAGCAGAGTTTTTACAAGGGAGAGAACCATGTCCCCAGACGTGGGTTCCCCTCTAGCCAGTCTCCTGGCTGACCCTTCCAGCAGCCCAGTGAGGGCGTGCACCTGCTGAGTCAGGACTGGATCAAGAGAAGGAGAAGTGGGGTCAGAAAGACACAGCATGTGGGAAATCCCCAGGGGAAAGGGCAGTGTCCCCCTTCTGAGAAAAGGGCCTCATAAGCGTCCCCGTCCCCAATCCAGTGCTTTCCACTGGCGTCTGCCCCAGCCTACTAGAACATGCTAGCATGGGCACAATGCCCCCTCTAAGCCTTTGCTCACATACTTGTCACTACACCCAGGGAAGTCCACCTATACCTCAAAATGCACCTCTGTGGACTTTGGCCTCCAGGCATCCCCCGGATGCCCGGCAGAACTGTCCCTACTGCACCCCTGACCACTATCAGCCCATCTTCCTCTAGCTAAGAGGCACGTGAACCACTTGCTCTCCTTGTGCAGAATCGGGGTCTCCAGACCCCGGGGGCTAATCCACCCTATCCTGGGCCCACAGGCCAAGTAAGAAATCTGATTTATGACTGGGTGTAGAAGCTTAAACCTATCATCCTCACTACTTGAGAGGCAGAGATTTGTGGATTGCAGATTTCAGCCAGCTTGATCATAAAAGTTCGAGAAACTACATCTTAACTAATGGCTGGGTATAGTGTAATAGTGTAGTCAGAGGAATCATAATAACTAGGCAAGATGATACCCACCTATCATCCCACCAATGTGGAGAAGTATAAGTAAATGAGAGGACCAGAGTCCAGGCCAACCTAGGTATAAAGTGAGACTCTATCTTAAAAATAATCAACACATGTTGAAAATGAACTATGCAATTTGTAGGTGGGGGTGAGAGGGAAAAACTGGGAGAGAGCGAGGGAAGGGGTGACAGCGAAAGGGGTGACCGAAAGAAATGCACTCTAACTTTAAGTAACTGTAACCCCTCTAAATTTGTTTTGTTTTTGTTGCCAGTCCTTGGGCGTGGACTCAGAGCCTGAGCACTGTCCCTGGCTTTTTTCTTTTTTAATCAAGGCTAGCACTCTACCTCTTGAGCCACAGTGCCACTTCCAGCTTTTTTCTATATATGTGGTGCTGAGGAATCGAACCCAGGGCTTCATGTATACGAGGCGAGCACTTTACCACTGGGCCATATTCCCAGCCCCCACTGTAACCCCTCTGTCCATCACCTTTATACTAACAAAAAAATTTTAACAATCATCAACACAAACTTTAGTGGCAGAGTACCCACCTAGCAAGGTCCTGAGTTCAGTTCCTGAGTACTGTTAATTAATAATAATAACCATAACAATTAATAATAATAGCAATAAAAGAACTTGATTTATACATGGGGACTTATACATGGGGACTGGGGAACCCTTTCATTCATCCTATTAAGTGAGAAACATTTCTAGGTTGTAAGAGGCACTGTTAATAACTAGTCAGCTAGTACCAACTACAAACAGGGTCTGTCCTAGACAGAATGAGATGACTCCAGGCAGGAGAAGGGGTTTGAGTCTTAGGCCTGGGCTTGAGTCCCAGCTCAACTGTCATCAGTGTGAGCTCTAACACTGATCGCTTCACCCCTGAGCCTCAGTTTCCCCTTCACCAGCCTTCAAGCTCACTGATCATGCTCTAAGGGAGAGCCACTCCCACAGCTCATCAGCACCGCTTTCTCACCCTGGCTGAAGCCGAGGGAGGCTCAGCCCTGCAGGCTGGACCAGAACGCCACCTACAGCCCTGTCCTCCTCCACCTGCCCGTCTCCCCTTCAATCTTTTTGTCTACCTGACATCTCTGTCTGGTCTGAGGAGCCAGGCTCACCTTTAGGGCAGGTAAGTTGCAGAGAGGGGCAGTTGAATATGTTAGGTGAGCTTTGGTCTTACTCCCCCACACACTCATATTCCAGCCCTCTCTGACCAAGTGGGCTGCATGCTACACTCGAGAGCCCTTGTACACACCCTTCCTTCCATCTGCAACACCCTTCTCTGTCCAGCCAAACTCCTATTTTCTACAAAAACAACGGATCCTACCTCTTTCCTGTCTCCCATGGGCCTCCTCGCATGCTTCAGGCTGCTTTGGGATTCCCTCGGCCTCCACACTTCTGACCACTCAACACGGCTGTGCCTGCCAACGTCTGCCACCCTGAGGTGAGCTCGGAGGAGCAAAGATTCAGGCTAGAGCCAAGATCTTCCCCCAAAGATGTCACACGGGCCTTGGACGGACCCAGGCCAATCCCAGGCCTGGGACTGTCACTAGCAGAGCCAGGTGAGGTGAGGCCAGAGATCCGGGATCATCTGTCACTTTCCCAAGTCCCTTTCCACATGCAGGATTTCCAAGCTGCTCACTTCCTCCTTCATGCCCTGGCCTCCTCAGCAGCCAGGCCTTCATCCTAGGCCTCCTGCTTCCTCCACCCTGCTGCTGCCCTTCTTCCTCTTCGCTGAGGCTGCAGGCAGGCCTCCAGCCCACCCCAGCCCTGTCCCACGCGATGCACTTCGGCTCCAGCCTCAGCCTCTCCCAAACCCCTCCATGCACCAAGCGTCATCCAACACAGAGGGGCTCCGCTAAGCGAATGGCCACCCTGCCTGCATCCTGATCTAGAAAGGCAGCCAGCTCCTCACCCTGTTGGACAGCAGCTACAGCAGAGCCTGCCTCATTTCGGTTCTGCCTCGTGCCCACGTTCCACACGTTCTGCCTTCTCCCTTCAACAGGTGCTGCCTTGTTTAGGACCTAAGGGCCAGGCTTCTGCTGGGGGCTTTGCTACACCTATTGCTCTAAGGCCGTCAACAAATGTGTACACAGAACACATCTCCTCCTCCATGAAGCCCACCCAATTGCTCCCTCCTCTAGGTTCCTAGACCTGTTGGGCCTCCATAGGCCTTTATTGCCAGATCTCTCTGAGCTGCCCCATCCTGCTGTTGTGGGCAGAAGGTTAGGAGGGCTACGTCTCCCACAACAGCTCTGTCGATCTTTGTATGTCCCTCACTGGCTCCTAAGGGCAGCAGGAGAGAAAAGTCAGTGTTCAGGAGCTCAGATGGTCAAACCCCTCCCCCTCCCATTTCAGGTGTCAGCTCAGGGTAGAGGCTATGTTCTGTCCCCAGTGACCTGGGGGTTACTGGGCTCACTAGGGATCACTGGGGGAAGGGAGGCCAGCCCATACTCCACAGGCACCCTCCACACTACCAGCACTGGACAGGAAGAAGAAACTACCCTGACAACGCGCTAGCTCTCTATACATCCTCGTCATCCTGGGCAGAGGCTGGGGGTCGGGGAGATTCAGAGCCATAGCACTCTTGAACTTGCCGATAAAATAAGTCAACCTGAGCCTCCCCAAGAGAAATGTCAGAGTGGTAGAGAATTAGGAGAATACTAACGGAGGGCAGTCTCTGGGGCAGTCTAAGAAAGGCTCAAAAAACAGACACTATGGGCTCTTGGGGACAGGGGACGGCTCAGAAGAGAGGTATGGGCAGACAGAGACAGGGAAAGCCCGGGGGGCGGGGGGGGGGAGGAGAGGGGAGGAGAAGAGAAGAAAAGAAAAGAAAAGAAAAAGCCGGGAAAACAGAAGTAGAGAAAGTGAGAGAAGACAGAAACTTCTAAGAGCAAAATGGAGGAGGAACAGAGCACCCTGGAAAGCCAGACCTAGAGGGCACAGCCAGACCCAGTCTGGGGCCCCAGCCTTACTCCCACCTGCTCGGCAGCCCAACCTAGGCTGCCCCTCACTTACCCTCACAGGCTGGTGGGGTCTTGGGCCCAAGGACTCCTGAGGACCCAGCCAGGCGGGCTCAGTGTGTGCACAGATGGTTCTGTGCCTGCCCGTGCAGGCCTGTGTTGGCCTGGCCTGGCCTGGGCTGATCTCACAGACAGCTGGATCCTTGCTCCCTCGGAGGTGTTGGAGCCCAGGTATGTCTCTGCATGCCTGTGATTGTTCTCTCAGAGTTTGTAAGTTATTTCTGTGTGTATATGTGTATGTGTGTTTTTGAGTCTAGTAGTGACTCTAAATGTGTGTGTGTGTGTGTGTGTGTGTGTGTGCATGTATCCAGATCTTGTCTCTCCTGCTTCCTGCTCTCTGCCTTCTCCACCCACTGCACTTGAGCCAACATACACACACTTCCTGAAAACACTGAGAAAGAAAAGTCACCCAGAATCCCCCGGGGCAGACATTTCCTCCCCGCCCCTGGGCTGCACCCCTCCTACCCACCCCCAAAGCTAAGTTGGGACACAACCAGCTGGTCTCGTGAGGCCTTATAGGGTAGAGGCCCAGGAAGCCCCGACAGTGGCCCCTCCCCTCTGTACCCCCTTGAGGAAGCCCTGTGAGACTGGGAAAGAGACTCTTTGAAGGGAGCAGGCTCTACCCCAGCAACAAGTGATCAGCCTTCAAAAGGGCCAGCGATTGGCTGGACTGCAGTCAGGACACAGGAGTGAGGCCTAGCAGTGCAATTCTTGCTGGCAGAAGCCCACTCTAAGCAAGTGTACTTCAGGTGTCCAAACATCAAAGGAAGAAACTGAGGCCCAGAGCAAGACAGGAGGGGTTATGTGGAGTACCTCTGGGAACCTGGATCACATATGATCCTCTATGACTCAATAAAGCAAGTTAAGAGGGTTCATGTGTATAATATTTAAAGCTGAGTTATCAAAGCCAAAGCCAGGAGGCAAGGTTGGCACACCAGCTTCTCCTAGAGGGGTTCAGTGACGGCGGGTCAGCCTACGTGGCATCTCTGAAGTCCTCAAGTTTAACTAATGGTAGACTCTGCAAGGGAGGGAAGCCCATCCTTGCTCGTTTTCTGGCTTGCCTCACACTGTGGTCCGACATGAGGGATCCCGGCCTAGCCTCGTGCTTCCTGCCTGCCTCCTGTGAGGGCTTCTCCCTTCCCAGACAACTGGTGATAGGAGTTGGGGAAAGAGATCATGAAGAGGGGGCTTGGGGTAGACTACGGCTAGTGTGTGCTCAGACCTCTTTGGGTGCTGAGTCATCCGTGTATACACTACGTGTACCCAGCTCAGCACCTGCAGGATAGCAGGTCACAGCAGTCCCCTCCCCCCCCCCCTTTCACTCACATGATAAACACTGAGGGCCTGTCAGGCAGCCAGCGCTGCTCAGAGGCTGGGGACTCAGCAAAGACCCCAGCCCTAGCAGAGCTGACATGCTAATGGGGTCACCTTCTCACAACCCATGCACCACTCACACCCAACAATACACAGCCAGCACATACACACCGCTCACAAAGGCACCCACATGCTTTTGGGGCCCCCACAGCAGCAGCATGTCTACACATACGCCCCAAGAACTCTCACACACACTTTCACACCTGAAACCACACAGATTCTGCTATACTTGTACCTATTAGGATCACACATGGTGAGACTCAGAACCTGCACAAATGTGCAAATACACAGACATGCTACCACCCCATCAGCGTGCACAAACACACACCCTTGCACACACTGTACACACACCCAAACTAGCCCAGGGGCGCATGCCTCCCATTGAGTCACAATGCAGAACACGCAGGTGCACTCGGGATGATCCCCACAGTGTACAGGAAGCCTGGGGATAGATCGGAGCCAGACACAGAGGCTCACCAGTCACCAGTCACTGTGTGAGCGGCCACACGACTGAGCGCTGCCATGGAAGCAGGAGCAGAAAGGTGATGTGAAGACACGAGGAGGCAGAGGCATGCAAAGGAGGCCCAAGCAGTCTTCCACCGTGCATCAAAACCCTAGGCATCACAGGACATTGAAGAAGGGGAGAAAGCCACCAGATGGGGACCCCCATCTTAGCCTGATCAGGCTCTATGTATTGTGATTTCGTTTCTTTTTTGTCCCATCCCAGGACTTGAATTCGGCACCTATGCTTTTACTAATTGGCTAGCGCTCTATCAACTGAGCCATGCATGCCTCTAACTCTTGCTGTGAGTTTTTGGGGGGTACTCAGGGACTCATGCTCTCTCACTTGACTTTCTGCTCAATGCTGACACTCTACCACTTGAGTCACATCTCACTTTAACTTTAATGATTTTGTATACCTGCCAGCTGAGGACTAGAAATGTCTATGATTCCATATATTACAACCTCAGGACACAGGAAGCCAAGTCTGGCAGCTTCTCCTCTACCCACTCTGCCCCCAAAGAATGGTCTCAACTTGCAGGGGAACATAATTGGCCCTTGGAATCCCAGGGCTCCACATCCATGGAGTCAATAAACTGCAGACTGAAAATACTTGAAAAAGTTGCATCTTTACTGACCCTATACAGATATGCTTTCTTGTCACTATTTCCTACACAATACTGTATTGCAGCTAATCACCTATCATTTATTCTGTACTTGGTGTTGTAAATGACATGGAAGTAATTTAAAGTACATAGGAGGACCTGTTGGAACCAATCTTGGATGCTGAGAAACTCCTATAATTTTCTACACGTTTTCTCAGCAGAGAATGGATGTGGGGTCTTATACCTACATAGGGACAGACTTTTGACTATACGGGTCTATATACCCCAAAGCTGGCCAAGTGGGGCTCTGAGAGGGAGGCCAAGTACCCTGAAGGCCAGAGGTATGGAAAAGACTCTCGTCCTACCTTACAAGTTTCCTGAAAACGATGTCAGTGTGAGAAGGGTCATGGAGGATGCCTGGTGGGAAAAAGTGGCCCAGAGGAAAGTAAAGAGGGAACCCCATCTTTGATTTGCGTAGGATTCTATCCCAGCCTCATACTGCCTGCCAGCCTCCTCTGAGGGCCTCCCCTTCCCAAAACATCTAGAGTGATGCTAGCTGGGGAGAAGAATTGGTCTCAGGACACTCTAGACACAAGCTCGCAGTTCTTTCCCTTTTTTTTTTTGGCCAGTCCTGGGCCTTGGACTCAGGGCCTGAGCACTGTCCCTGGCTTCTTCCCGCTCAAGGCTAGCACTCTGCCACTTGAGCCACAGCGCCGCTTCTGGCCGTTTTCTGTGTATGTGGTGCTGGGGAATCGAACCTAGGGCCTCGTGTATCCGAGGCAGGCACTCTTGCCACTAGGCTATATCCCCAGCCCCGTCTTTCCCCTTTTTTTGATTTCCCTACTCCCTTGTCTGGATGATGGGGTTGAAAGAAATAGGAGTTATTCTCTTATGTAGGAGAATGGCCACCAGAGGGCGGGACAGCACTAGGAAACTCCAATCTAGGCTGTGACCAGGATCCTGAGGAACCCAAGTACCTGTGCCCAGCTGTATAGACCCATCAATCAGATCTCATGCCGACCCACACCTGGCCTGGCCTCCCAGGCCTTTCCCACAAGGCCTTCCACAATATGTACTCGGCAGGAGTGCAGGCAGAACTCCCCACCCTCTTTGGGGCCTTCGTTTTGTTTTTGTTTTCCTGCTCAAAACAAAAACATACATCCTCAGAAGGCTTTCTGCAGGGGTCCATGAAATCATGAACAAAATGCCCTGCATAACGCCCAGCGAAAATAGGAACCAAGCAGGACGCAAGCAGCTCACACCTGTAATCCAAGCTATTCAGGAGGCTGGTCTAAGAATTACAGTTCAAAGCCAGCCTGGGCAGGAAAGTCTGTGGGACTCGTATCTTCAATTAACCATCAAAAAAAAACTCCAAAAAACCCACAAAAAAACAACAACCCAGAAGTAGAGCTGCGGGGCTCAAATGGTAGAACACTAGCCTCTAGCACAAAATACCAAAAGTCAAGTCATCTCTCTGTACACACTTCCTCTTCTAAGAAACCAATAAATCCCGGCTGTCCCAAGCCCACATCCAGCCCTGTCAGCAGGCACTCTCTCCTGGCCGGACACGGGAGCAAAGAAGGGAGGGACTATCGGAAATGAGCAGAAGGAAGAAGTAAAGAAAGCAGGTGGACAGGAACAGACAGAGAAGGCAGTTGGGAGGAGGAGGGAGGGCAAGCAGGGGGAGGCTTCAAGAGGCATCCTGGGATATCGCAAAAGCTGTGTGTGACAAAGCACCATCTCCAGCAAGCCTCCATCCCAGGCCTTCTCCTCCTACAAGTCACTTCCTGGTGCCAGACAGCACCCCCCTCCACAGTGCCTCATATTTTCCAGTCCCTTCTCTCACTGGGTCTTAGATCTGTGATGGCACCACTACCCACTCAGCCCCCCACCCAAGACAAACCTGCAGGCTGCTGTGGCTCCCTCTAGCCTCTCTGTGCATGTCCAGACAGCCCCACTCACGTCATGGACATTCTAGAGGCCACATCCGGCCTGGGTCTGCCCACTTGCCACTAGGAACGTGGGCCCAGGCTGAGGAAGATCCCCACTGGCTCTATTTCAGCCTGCTTCCATCACCCTGACCAACGGCCAAGGTCATTGCATCCACCCACAGATGTCACCCTTTGTCTCTGCTGGAATCCCGCCTGGCTCCCCAGCCAGGCCTCCCCACACCTCAGCAGCCCCAGACGCTCATTCCTCCCGGTTCTGCACATGAGTTCCCTTCTTACCCCAGCGCCAAGGCCACCAACTCCCCATGGACTCCCTAAGGTACTCTGCCCTGCCACGGGCGGCCCGCTCACCTCGGCGGCAGGTGCGAGGGCCCAGTGCGAGGGGGCACGGGTGGCGCGGTTGGCTCCACCAGATGTCGCTTGGCTGGCAGCGGCGGCAGCACAGGCTCCGGGGCAGCTGAGGGTGGGGTGGCAAAGCAGGAGGGCGGCAGGCAGCTCCTGCGGGGCGGGATGGGCGGGGCGGCAGGGAGCCCCTCGTCCTCTCCGGCGGCGGCGGTGGGCTGTGGCTCGGGTGGCATGGCTGGGGTCGGCACCGAGCGGAAGACGTGGCGTTTCATGGGCACGGGCCGCGGGGCGGGACGAGGTACGGGAGCCGGGGGCGCATGGGCCCGGAGCAGCCCGGCCAGGATGCGGCGGCGGTGGCCAGGGAGAAGCAAACCCATGTCCACCAGGCGGGCGTCGCTGAGGCCTTGGCATTCAGTGGCCCACACCAGTCCATGCTGCTCGAAAAGCCCAGTGTACTGCTCCAGATGCAGCGCTCGCAGCCACTCCGCCACCGACAAGGCGTCGCCGCCCTCCGCCATGCTGGTCACCCGCCGAAGTCCAGCCAGCAGCCTCGGCCCAGACCTAGGAGAGAGGAGCCCGCGTCAGAGGCACGGCGCCGGGAACAGCTCCCTTGACCAGCATCGCTCTGGCCCTGTCAATCATAAACCTGGATGATCAAATCCCAGACAATCAAAACCCCCGATACAACCCCCCAAGTTACCATCCTGAAAGATTCAAAACTCAAAGGCTGAACGACGAAGCGCTAGAATCCCGGAAGCCCTCTCATGCCACAGGTTCGCCATTCTGTTCCTGAGCTTCCACCCTGTCATTCTGACGGGATGAAGGTAAGTCATCTGCTGCTATGCTAGCTTTCAGCAATAAAGTATTGCTAATACTGTTCTGTAGTGCTCAATGGAAAACTTTTCTGAAGCTGGCCCCTGCTGTGAAGTGATGTAGTTGTATTTACCCAGCTTGCTTTGAACCTGTTTTGCTCTTGTTTTGCTCATACCTGTAACCCCCCTTGGAGAGTTTCATCCTGTTTTGTCACCTGATGGTTAGATGATTTCCAGTGAAGGTCAGGACGCCCTGACCTGTTTGTTGTGACTGACACTTCTAGGAAGTAACAAGCCACTAAAAGTTAAGCTAAAGGGTGAATTCCTGTAGCTCTGGGGTTTATAAGCAGCCCTCTGGGGGGACCCGGGACTGCATCTTGAGATCCCGACCTGCATTCCTGGCACGCCAGTACTTTCTTGCTCAATAGAATCTTTTTAAAATTTCTCTAATCTGAGTGTCTCATTGCCTGTCCATCCGTGGACCCCACAACATTCATGGGCCAAGCAAAGCCAAGTTCTACACAGGTGTCTCCCTCTGCATGGCTCCTACTCCAGGAAATCCCCCAGGGCGGGCCTTACCCCACAGCCCTGACCACTGCTCTGAGACTAGTGAATGGCATGGCTGAAGGCATCAAGCCCACCCTCCCCATTGCCCTCAGCAGACATAGGACCCTACTCCCCAGGGGCAGTTCCCAGCCGAAGCCCAGCCTGGGGCTCATGACACGCTGCCGCTGGCCCTTCTGCATACTCGGTCTGGAAGAAGAGCTTCACTTCACCCTATCTCCTCCCATGACCTTGGAGGAAGAAAGATGCACCAGGAGGGGAAGTATGATCCTTATTGGTACAGGTGTAGCAGAATCAAGTGGGAGAATGAATACCTGCCAAACAATGCAAAATCCTGAATTGAAACCCCAGTACCACAAAAAAATTAATTAAAAAATGAGGAGAGATAATAAAAAAATAAGGAAAGATAAAATATTCATTAACTGTCAATAATATGAGTTGGATAGTCCAAGTAGCTCAACTGAAAAATTATTAGAAATAATAGAAGAATTTAGCAAGATAATTGGGTTCAAAATTAATACAACAGAAGGAAGGAATGACATTGTCAAAAAGTGTGCTCATTACCTGATTGATGAAATGATAACCCCTCTGTATAACCCCTTAGTACTAACAATAAAATTATATTTTAAAAAATTAATACAAAGCCAGGTGCTGGTGGCACATGACTATAATCCTAGCTACTCAGGAAGCTGAGATCCAAGGATCACAGTTCAAAGCTAGCCCAGGTAGGAAAGTCCAGGAGACTCCAATTAACCACAAGAAAACCAGAATTGGTACTGTGGCTCAAAGCAGTAGAGATCCTTGAGCAAAGGAGCTCAGGAACAGTACCCAGGCCCTGAGTTCAAGCCCCACAGCCAACAGAGGTGTGTGGGGGGGGGGGGTTGGAATACACAACATCTCAGTAGAAATTATATGTTCCCACAAGAAAAGACAGAGAAAGGAAGGGAGAAAGGCATGAATGGGGGGAGGGAGGAGGGATGGGAGGGAGAGAGGAAGACAGGGAAGGAAGGAGGAAAGAAGGACTAGGTAATGGGCACATCATTAGTATGACAATCCTCTAAGATTATAATGGAGACAAGTACCTCACATTTGTCATCCCAAACTACATGGGAAGCTCAGACGGGGAGATTCATGGCACCAGTTAAATGTTTGTGAGACTCCATCTCAGTGGATGAAGATAGTGTAGCATCTGTCATCCCAGTTAATCAGGAAGTGTGAAATAGGAGGATCATGGTTCAGGCACAAGGCCAGGCAAAACAGAAAACCCTACCTGAAAACAATCAGTGCAAAAAAGGGATGGAGGTGTGCCTCAGTGGTATCTGTCCCCCAAGTTCAAATCTCAATGCTGCCAAAAATAAAAATAAGCTGAAAAATCTCTTCTGCCTAATGACATCACAGGCACCATAACTTCATTGTGTGATGTGCTCATGATAATAAATATCTGTTATGCTTTATGCATTTTTTTTGTCAGTCATGGGGCTTGAACTCAGGCCTGGGCACTGCCCCTGATCTTTTATACTCAAGCCTAGCACTCTACTTTGAGCCTTGGCTCCACTTCAAGTTTCTGGTGGTTAATTGAAGATGAGTCCCACAGTCTTCCCTGCCTGGGCTGGCTTTGAACCGTAATCCACAGATCTCAGTTTCCTGAGTAGCTAGGATGACAAACATGAGCCACTAGTGCCCGGCCACTTTATGCATTTTTACAAGACACTTTTTATTCTTATTTTTGAATGAGCTCCTACTCATAAAAAAAAAAGTTTACTATGAAATAGAAAGCCAGATCAGGGCTGGGAATATGGCCTAGTGGCAAGAGTGCTTGCCTCCTACACATGAAGCTCTCGGTTTGATTCCTCAGCACCACATATATGGAAAATGGCCAGAAGGGGCGCTGTGGCTCAGGTGGCAGAGTGCTAGCCTTGAGCGGGAAGAAGCCAGGGATGGTGCTCAGGCCCTGAGTCCAAGGCCCAGGACTGGCCAAAAAAAAAAAAAAAAAAAAAAAGAATACTTGCCTAGTATGCATGATGCTATAAATTCAATTCCTAGTACTATGAAATAAATAATATTTGTACAAAAATTAAATCATTAATAAAAACCCGATTCTAAGTAATTTTAAAACCAATTTGATCAAGCCATTCTCCTGCTTACCTCTTATGAAATGACTCATGACCTTCAGAATAAAATCTAGCTTCCTTTTCATGGCATAAGAAACTATTAAAACCTGACTCAAGAGTATCGTCATCTCTACAAACTCTGCATTTCATACAGTGCTCAGGCCCTGAGTCCAAGGCCCAGGACTAGCAAAAAAAAAAAAAAAGAAAAGAAAAAGAAACACCAGCAGGAGCTACATATATCTCATGTTTTACACAATCTCTTTTTTGTTGTTGTTGTTTTTGCCTGTCCTGGGGCTTGGACTCAGGGCCTGAGCACTGTCCCTGGCTTCTTTTTGCTCAAGGCTAGCACTCTACCACTTGAGTCACAGCGCCACTTCTGGCTTTTTCTATATATATGGTGCTGAGGAATCGAACCCAGGGCTTCATGCATGCAAGGCAAGCACTCTACCACTAAGCCACATTCCCAGCCCTTTCACCATCTCTTGACTGTATATCAAAAGGGCCTGTAATCCTGGCTACTCAGGAGGCAAAGATGTGAGAATCGAGGTGTGAAGCTATTCTCAAAAGACAAATCTGTGGGACTCTTATTCCCAGTAAACAGCTAGTACTGGAGGTGTGGCTCAAGTGGTAGAGCACCATCCATGAGGTAAAAAAGTGAGAATGAAAGGCCCTAAGTTCAAGCCCAAGTACTGGCACACACACACACACACACACACACACACACACACACACACACACACACAAATATATAAGCCACATGGAGTGACTGACCATATTTCTGTAAGTACGCATCTGAGAGTCACACATGACAAAACTGCCAAGTGACATATTTGTCAGACTGTGTCCCCATCATGAAATACACATGTTCATAAAAATCAAGCATCCATGGCTGGGAATGTGGCCTAGTGGCAAGAGTGCTTGCCTCATATACATGAAGCCTAGGTTCAATTCCTCAGCACCATATACATAGAAAAGGCCAGAAGTGTCACTGTGGCTCAAGTGGCAGAGTGCTAGCCTTGATCAAAAAGAAACCAGGGACAGTGCTCAGGCCCTGAGTTCAAACCCCAGGACTGGCAAAAATAAATAAATAAATAAATAAATCAAGCAGCCTATGTGATTGGAAACACCACAGGGCAAGCAAAGGGTAAATGACAGCCTGGGGAAATCTCATCCTACACACTTCCTGAAAGCTGGAAAGCACCTAGAAATAAGATAAAAAAAAATAATAATGTAACAGAAAAATAGGCAAAGAGGGGCTGGGAACATGGCCTAGTGGAAAGAGTGCTTGACTCGTATACATGAAGCCCTGGGTTCGATTCCCCAGAACCACATATATAGAAAATGGCCAGAAGTGGTGCTGTGGCTCAAGTGGCAGAGTGTTAGCCTTGAGCAAAGAGAAGCCAGGGACAGTGCTCAGGCCCTGAGTACAAGGCCCAGGACTGGCAAAACAAAACAAAACAAACAAACAAACACAAAAACAAACAAAAAAAAAGACAAACAGAAAAATAGGCAAAGAATAAGAACAGTGAAATTCACAGAAAGGAAAATATAGATGGTCTGTTTTTGGTTTTGGTGGTGGTCATGGGGCTTGAACTCAGGGCCTGGGCAGCATCTCTGAGCTCTTTTGCTCAAGGCTAGCACTCTGCCACTTTGAACCATGGCTCCACTTTTGGTTTTCGTTTGGTTAATTGGAGATAAGAGTTTCACAAGCCAGACACAGGTGGCTCACCCCTATAATCCTAGCTACTCAGGAGGCTGAGACCTGAGGATTGAGGTTCAAAGCCAGCTTGGGAAGGAGAGTCTGTGAGATTCTTATCTCCAATTAACAACCAGAAAACTGAAAGTAGTGCTGTGGCTCAGAGTGGTAGAGCGTTAGCTTTGAGTAAAAGAGCTCAGGGTCTGCACCTGCGCCCTGAGTTCAACCCCCATGACCCACAAAAAAAAAAAAAAATCATCTCTCATGGACTTTTCTGTCCCAGCTAGCTTTGAACCAGGATCCTTAGATCTCAGCCTTCTGAGTAGAAAGGACTACAGGTGTGAACCACCAGTGCCCAACTACAGATGGTCTTTAAACATATGACCAGGAAATTAATGAAAGACAAAGGCAAAATACGTCTTTCCACTTATCAGACTGCCAAACAGTAAAACACCTGAAAATACATACCACTGGTCACCCAGTGGGCTGGCCCCATCCCCACCCAGGGGCAGGACAGCTCTTGGGAAGACAATACCCAGAAATGAGGTGAGCCTCACAAGCTGCTACTTTTTGGCCCAGCCACTCTGGGTTGATTGTGGGCAATTATCCTGCAGTTTTATTGGCCTGTACCTAAAGTGACAAATACAGGAAGTTATCAGCTACTGAACTGTCAAGAATAACAAAGGACTGGAAATAACCAAAATGTCCATCCATTGAAGAATGGTTAACTAAATTATGGGGTAGTCATACAACAGAACACCATGCAGTCATAAAAAAGGAGGAAGCTACTGGTAGCAAGGTAAAGTACAGAGCAATATTTTAACCTTTTGTGTGAGAAAAACTAAGGAGAGTATAGAACAGCACATCTGAAGAGGGACAGGAGAATAGGGATTAGTATGCACTGTTAGATGCCAACAGCACATCTGAAGAGAGTTGGGAGGCCAGGGCATCCAGGTGCCTCTCTCCTGACCACTGAGCTCATGGGACCTGAAGCTTAAACAATTTACATGTCATTTTTGGCTAACTAGATCACAAGAATATATTACTTTTTGAAAAATTCACAAAACATATGACAAAAATAAAACACAAACCACACGACCACATGCACATGGCTCAAGCCTCTCTTTGGACCTTAAAGGAGCTCGAGTAGATTGAGTAGATTTCCAGCTTCCCTGGAAATCCCCCCCTGGCAGGGAGAGAGAATGATGTTGGATTTGCTTTTCTACTACCCAAATTTTAAACTATGCAAATTAATAATAATAATAATAATAATAATAATAATAATAGCAACAGAGCTACTTGAGAGAGCCAAAGGAAAATAGAAATGAAGACTCATTCAATGATCTGGATACAATGGTCCTCAATATTATAAATTAATTATCAGCTCTTCCATGAATGAACTAGAATTCCAATGTCATTCCCCAACTGAAACCAATGGCTGGAGTTGGTTTCAGACTGACTGGCTGAGGGGGAGGGGGGAGGGGGGAATGAGGGAGGAGGTAACAAACAGTACAAGAAATGTATCCAGTGCCTAACGTATGAAACTGTAACCGCTCTGTATATCAGTTTGACAATAAAAATTTTTTTAAAAAAGACTGACTGGCTGTAGAGTTTGTAAAAAATGAAAATAAAGATTTATTGTTAAGTAGGAAAGTTAGGTGCAGAAAAATGGGTTAAAGAAAAAGAGAAATACAGGTAGACACAGAAATACCCAGAATTTCAAATACATACACAGAATTCTCTAGGCAGATAAACTAGACACTGCCTATGGGGAGAACTGGCAGCTGGGAGGCCAGGAGATACTATTTCCTTCTTTTTAATCTTCTAGCATTTTCTCCAAAAAAAAAAAAAAAGGAGAGAGAGAGAGAGACAGCGAATTTTAAAGATAGTAAGTAGGCAGGTGCTGGTGACTCACAGCTGTAATCCTAGCTACTCAGGAGGCTGAGATCTGAGGATCATGGTTTGAAGCCAGTTCTAGCAAGAGAGTCTATGAGACTCTTATCTCCAATTAGCACACACACACACACACACACACACACACACACAGAGTGTACATACATGTGCATCAGAAACAGAGCTGTGGCTTAAGCAGAGTGATAGCCTTGAGCACAAAAACACCTAGGCCCTGAGTTCAAGCACCAGGACCAGCAGAGAGGGGAGGGGAGGGGAGAGAAGGAGAATGAGTAGAGCCTAGGGATGAGAAAGGGTTCACAACTCACCAGGCAAGGATGGGAATCAAACAGCTGACACCCCAACTCCAGCCTGAGGGCCCTTCCCTGTCCTCTGGGATCCCAAAAGGAGAGTCCTTCATAAGCTCTCTGGACTGGGCACTTCAGTTCTCAACATAGGACAGGGACCTCTGGACTCAGCCCAGCGCCCGCCTTCATTCAGCCTCTCACTCACCAGCTGGGCTGCCAGGGCCGCCTGGGTCTCCTGGGCACTGCTACTCCACTGGGCTTGGCATCTTGGCCTCAGGCGGAAGCTGCAGGGGCAGAGATGGGGAACAAAGTCCATGAGGTGTCCAGGATGCAGGAGGAGGAAGAGGAAGGGCAAAGTGAAGGAGAGACAGATGGGGAAAGCCAAAGAAAAAGGGGGGGGGGGGGGAAGCAAGGACAGGCATGGTGGAAGAACAGGAAGAGGGGGAAGCAAATGAGTCCTGGGGGCCAGGCAGGGGACAGGCCTGCCAAAGGTGGGGGCCAGCCAGGTACTAAAAGGATGCAGGAGTGGGTGGCTCACCCCTGTGATCCTAGCTACTCAGGAGGCTGACATCTAAGGATCCTGGTTTGAAGCCAGTCCTGACCAGAAAGTGCATGAAACGCTTATCTCTAATTAATCACACACACACACACACACACACACACACACACACACACGCCAAAAGTGGAGTTATCTAGCCTTGAGTAAAAATGCCCAAGGACTGCACCCAGGCCCTGAGTTCAAGCCTCAGTACAGACACACATATAAACACACACACACACACACACACACACACACACACAATAACGGCGTCTCCCTTTGAGAGCATACTCACTCTCCCTTTCTGCTTGTCTGCTTGCCTGCTTGCTTCCTACCTAAAGCTCTGCCAAGTTTTCTTACCATTGAAAATAATGATAATAATAATAATAATAAATAAAACTATAAGGAGCTAAGACTCAGGCTTCTGGCACTCTCCAGGGCCAGTGGCAGGTATGGTGACAGGGAAGGCCGGTGGGGATTGCCCCAGGGAAGGCAATAAGAAGAGGGCAGATGGGGCGGATGTAGCTCCTTGGGTAAGGCTGCTTCTGATATGAGCCTGTCCAGAGAGGTGAGAGACATTGGGAACCCAGGGACATGGGACCCTCTCCACAAAACCTGGGGATCACAGTAGGCAGGGGGTGGAGGTAGGGCAAGGGGTAGAGACATGGGACCCCAGGAAGCTGCTCCTAAACCTGGGGGGAGATTGAGGAAAATGGGAGGAAAGAGGGAGTTTCAGCAAGCCACAGCCCCTGATACCTACGCGGCCCTTCTCTGTGGGACTGGGATGGTGGAAGACAGTGGAATGGACAGGTCCCTTGCTCAGCCCAGAGCAGTTCCCACCTCCTGAAGCTAGGGTAGGGTTAACCCCCACACTGGTGCTCAGCATAATGGCTTGGGGGGGGGGGGAGGAAGAGGGGGGAGGAGGGGGGAGTTGTAAATGTTAGCATTTCCCCTGCCTCAGGTCCTCAGCTCCTCCCATTAGCCCCCAGATCCACCCACTCCTAATCTCCCTGTCCTAGAACTATAATGGGCCACTCCCACTCACCATTAAGATCTACCTACTTCCCCTTTAGCCCCAGAGAAGCTGCCACCTGGATAAGGTGCAGAGGCCATGTTGCTCCCTCTCCTGTGGGAGCTATGGCCCCCACTAATAAACCTCCTTATGAACCTTCTTCTCCTGTCCGTGGCTATCTCTTCATGGTCCCCTGGGATGGCTGGGACATATCCTTTCAGTAAACATTTCACACTTTCCTAGTAGGTATTTCCTGGTAGGATAAGAAGACAATGCTCCCCTCTCTTTACTGAGAATTGAACTCAAGGCCTCTTGCATTCTAGGCAAGTACTCTACCATTTGAGTTATATGCTCATCCTTTCGCTTTTTGTTTTGAATTATTTGTTTGTTTTTGGTGCTTGTTCATCTGATTTTGTTTTGAGACACTACTTTTACCCAGGCTAACCTCCAACTTGAAATCCTCCTGCCTTGACCTCTAAGCAGCTGGGATTATAAACATGAACCATCATACTTTACAAATAGGTATGTTCTTAAAGTCAGTATTTTAAAAACAAATTTGGATTAATTGGTACTTCAGATGAAAATGTTGACCAAAATGGCAATGTTACTCCACGGATAGGTTTTTAAAAGGACAACAAACAAGTCTAACACGGATAAGCATGTAAGCACTACAACCTGTATGGTACATGTAAGTATTATCCCCCATTTTTGTTTCGTTTGGTTTTGGTTTTTTGGTAGGTCATGGGCCTTGAACTCAGCACCCTCGGCCTTATACCGAAGCTCTTTTGCTCAAGGCTAGTGCTCTACCAGTTTGAGCCACATCTCCACTTCTGGTTTTCTGGTGGTTAATTAGAGATAAGAGTCTCATGGACTTTCCTGCCCAGGCTGTCTTTGAACCTCAATCCTCAGATCTCAGCCTCCTGAGGGGCTAGGATTATAGGTGTGAGCCTGCAGCACCTGGCCTGTTTCCTCTGTTTTAAGAGAAAGAATGTAGGGCACAGGGAGGCTAAACACTTGGTATAAAGCATGGGCATGTAAGCTAGGAAGGAAGTCTGAATATAGCCTAAGCCTGTCTGGTCCACAGAGCAGCTAGTGGATCAAATTTTGAACATTTGAAATGCAGTCCCCAAAATAAGATGCACTGGATTTATTTTTTATTTTATTTTTATTTTTTTTTTGGCCAGTCCTGGGGCTTGGACTCAGGGCCTGAGCACTGTCCCTGGCTTCTTCTTGCTCAAGGCTAGCACTCTACCACTTGAGCCACAGCGCCACTTCTGGCCATTTTCTGTATATGTGGTGCTGGGGAATCGAACCCAGGGCCTCATGTATATGAGGCAGGCACTCTTGCCACTAGGCCATATCCCCAGCCCGATGCACTGGATTTTGAACAGCTGGATTTTGAAGACTTACTGCCGAAAAAAAAATTTTTAAATCTCAAATTTTTCCTATTGCTTACATGACAGACCACAATATTGTAGATACTGAGTTAAAGTAGCGTTAAAATTAACTATACTTGTTGCTGTTGCTTTTCTCTTCTTCCATCTTTTCCTCTTTCTTTCCTTTTATCTATCTATCTGTCTATCTATCTATCTATTTATTATTTTCATGCTAGGGACGGAAACCCAGGGCGTTGCTCATGCCAGGCAAGCACCTACCACCGAGCAGTACCCCAGCCGCACCTGTTTTCTTCAGTGTGCCTACCTACTAGTGCATTTCTATCACACCTGTGCCTCATGCTGCACTCCTATTGGGCAGAACAGCTCTGAACCACTCTCCTTGCTCCTCTCAACTTTGAGAACAAGCAGGAAAGAACACATGCCAAAGGCTAAGAGTATAACACCAGAGGCTTGGTGAGGGTCCCAACCACCCTACTGGATGGGCCAGGGGTGGGAGACAGGAAACTAACTAGTCCTCTCCGACACCCCCCAAAGAGCTGGGCCCCTACTGGGCCTCTCTTAACTTCCTATTCCTGAACTAAAGGAAGCTAGCGAAGGTCAGAAACTCTGGGACTCACTGCTGATCGTTGGGTCAGTCCTGTTCAAGGAGTTAGAAGCATAAACCCAATGCCTCCAGGAACATAACACGGGAGGGAATCCAGCAGCATCAGGCAGTGAGTGGAGAAGGGGTTGGCCTCATAGGGCCGCAGTCAGGGGAAGCTTCCTGGAGGAGGTGGCTCTAGACAAGGTTTGAAGCAGTGCAGCACTACTGAAGACGAGAATGTGTCTGCAATTCTGTCTTGTCTTTACTGACAACTGAGTTTTACAAAATTCACTGTGTATTTTTTGTGTTAATGTTGACATGTTAAAATATTACCCCCATAACCCAGCCTTCAAACTGACACGCCTTCAAATTCTGCACCCAGGGCCAAGGCATCCCAGGCTCTCCCTCATCCCTGGTTTGAAGCTGAAAAGCAAAAGTCCTTGTTCCTATGAGAGCCTCACAGACCCCGCCCCCTTAGGGAAGCTGACCCCAGCAGTGGAGAGGGCTTCCTATTGGAATAGCACAGCCACAACTGAGGGATGGCCCCCCTCCTGTCCCACCCTCCCCTCATTCTGGCTCTGCTTCTCCTACTAGCCTGGTGAGGTTCTGCCCTGCTCCACGGCCTGCTGGGGTTCCCAGTGCCCTCGAGGACCCCTGGCTCCTTACATGTCCTTCAAGCTGGTCCAGTCCTGCCCCTTACTTACTTATGGGTGAAGCAACACACATCCTCAGGGAGGAAGTGACTTGCCCAAATGCTCAGTGACATACCCCGTCCGGTCCACAGCTCCCTCCCTATCACTTCCTATACCGACACCCAGCATATGGGGAGCCCCGAAACTGTCAACTGTCTGCTGACAAACCACCTCCATCTCCCCTCAGGCAACTGCTCCAGGCTGCTTCCTGCAGGAAGACCTCAATAACTGCCCCTCAGAAAACCCCCATAATGTTCTATTTGTGGGGTATCCCGAGAGTCCTCTCTACTCTCCACAATGGAGCCCACAGTCTGTCCCTGCTCCCAGTCCAGAGGTTAAGTGAGATCGTCTGGAATCTTCAGTCCTTCCTCAGGCCTGGCTGGAGTCCCTGTCCAGTCCAAAGCTTTCAACTTTCTAGTAACTACCTCAACCCCGAGGGTATACATGTGTCTCATTATCACACCTCTGTCCCAGCTTGGCAAGTCCCTCCCGGCATCCCTGCGCAACACTGACAAGTGACACCAACTCCACTAGCCCAGCAAAAGCCCAGAGCCTGAACCCCTAGCCGGGCGCACTTGAGCTTCTTCCGTCTAAATGCCACCATGTGCCCGCCCCTGCTATGTCCCCTCCCACCCCCACCCCCATCCCCCCATCCCCCACCCCCCAAACCCCGGCTCATCCTCACGCCCGTGCCAAGGCCTGCACAAGGGAGGGACTTACCCAAGACCCTTGCTGGAGTACAAAGCGCATGTGACTGCCCCTGGGCAGCAGTGTGAGGGCAATCTCTCTCGCTAGAACGACTCCATAGGAGGTCAACGGGTAAAGAAGGAAAGATGCTGTTCCAGGCAAAGGGAGCAGAATGTGCAAGTCCAGAACAGGAAAGGACCCTACTGATCCAGAGACCCAGTGGAGCAGGAACACAACATGCAGGGAGTTTGGTGATTGTTGTTAGTCACCTGAAGGCCAGCTGACCATGGGGGGGGGGACCCCCTCCCTGGGATGGCCTCATTTGCATTCTGATTTGCATGAGTGAGTCAGCCCTGTCAGGGCAGTCAGGACAGCAGTGTATTCCGCATTCAGTTCCTCAGTCCCTGGGGCCAGAATGCCTCCCAGTGACTCCCCTAGGGCCTTTGTCAAGGAGCTCAACTCTGCCTTCCAGGGAAGCCTCAGCCCTGCAGGGGGCAGGAGGCGGGCCCAGGGCTAGCCAGAGTCCTGAGGCTGGTCCCCTCTTCCTCCTCTCCTCTCCACATCATCCTGGCTGCCCCCCCCCCCCCCGCCCAAGTTTACCAGCCAAGTAGTCAGCTGGGCAGGGCCCCTAACACTCCGACCTCAGGAAAGCCCTCCAAGATGCCACGCAGGAACAAAGAACAGTTATCTAGGCCTAGAAACCACACCCCACCCACCTGGAGCACAACCTTCTCCCCAGGACCACGTGTCCCTCCCACCCACCCAGCACAGCCAGCCCACCCCCGCCCAGCCTTCAGCCTCCCACCCACCACCCCCAACCCACCTCCAGCAACTCCCAGAGCCCCATTGCCCAATGCCCGCCTCCACCCCTGCCCCACCAGTCCCCAAACGGTACCTACCTACAGGCCAGGCCAGACTCCAGGGCACCTGCCACCCTCCTGGACGTGTGCAGGTCTCTGCGGGCTCAGGCTAACGGGGCAATAAGTCTTGGGGACACTTCCTGTAGATATGAGGAACTAAGTGAGGGTGGAGTTCCCAGCTTAGAGGGTGCAGAAGTGACATTCCCCTCCCCACAAAGCCAGCTCCCCCAACTCTAAGGTGACACATGTAACTCTCCCCCCCCCGCCCCCCCCCCCCAGGCAGAGGAACCACTGATGGGCTCCCGGGCCAAGAGGCTAAATTCTGTCTTTCAAGGCCTGGTGGCTGCATGCATATCCCAAAAGAGTCTACTAAGAAGTTCCTGCCCCTCAACGCCCTGCCACGCCCCAGGTAAGGTAGGGTCTGTCTTCTGGGGTCCTGGAGCAAGCCTAGAAGCATAAAGAGCTGCCCGGAGGCTGTGAACTCAGGCCTGACTCAGAGCCTGAGCTCTGTCCCCAGGGTGTGAGTTGAGTGTAGACTATAGTTCTGGCCCCACCACTTTGGGCCTGAGTCCTAAGCAAGTCACATCACGGTCCAGGCCCTCCATTTGCCCCTCCCTGCCTCACAGATGACCAGGACACGTGGCCACATGTGTATGTGAGGCCAGCCTTGCATGTTCTGTAGAGTCCTCCCAGGCGAAGGCAGTCACTTCCCGCCCCTCGTGGCAAGGGCAGCGCTCAGAAGCCGGCTTGCAGTCAGGCTGCAGTCAGGACCTCAGCATTCCAGGGCTGTCAGGTCTGCTAGCCACGAGTGAGTGCCTCACCCCAGCTCCTGCCTGGCACCGCTGCCTGCTGACCTCATCCACAGCCAGCAGCCGGGCTCAGTTCTTCCACTCCTGGCTCTCACCCCCGCCCATCCACCTGGGCCCGCTGGACAGTGCACAGCGGGGACATTCGCACACAGATGACCTGGTGAGAGGCGGGCATGACATGTTAACGTTTTTGCAGCAGCCCTATCATCACACTAGTAAAATAATAAGCCATAGTTTCACTAAGGACATTAATAACTAAGGGACAGCAGACATCTCTGGTCTTGCCCTAACTTGATCCCGTGTGTGTGTGTGTGTGTGTGTGTGTGTGTGTGTGTTGTAGGTGACTTAGGCCAGGAACGTGTACATGCTAGGCAAGTGTTCCCTCTACCACTGAACAGTACCCTCACTGTCCCTATTGGCATCTAGAGACTTCCATTCTGTGTGTGTGTGTGTGTGTGTGTGTGTGTGTGTGTGTGTGTGTGTGTGTCTCGGGCTTGAACTCAGGTCCTGAGTGCTGTCCTCAAGGACAGTGCACTACTTGAGCCACAACTCCCCTTCTAACCTGTTAGGTGGTTAATTAGAGATAAAGAGTCTCACAGAGCTGAGTTCTGGTGGCTCACATTCACCTATAATCCTGGCTACTCTGGAGGCTGAGATCTGAGGGTCACGGTTCAAAGCCAGCCCAAGCAGGAAAATCAGTAAGACCCTTATCTCCAATTAATCACAGAAAAAGCTGGAAGTGGGACTGTAGCTCAAGTGGTAGAATACTAGCCTTGAGCAGCAAGGAGCTTAGGGACAGCACTCATGCCCAGAGTTCAAGGCCCAGGACTGGCAAAAAAAAAGAAGAGTCTCCCAGACTTTCCTGCCTGGGAGGCTTTGAACTGTGATCCTCAGATCTCAGCCTCCTAGGTATCTACAAATTACAAGCATGAGCCACTGATGTCCAGCTGAAATTTCCACTTT
Organism: Perognathus longimembris pacificus; assembly: GCF_023159225.1. Classification (NCBI taxonomy): domain Eukaryota; kingdom Metazoa; phylum Chordata; class Mammalia; order Rodentia; family Heteromyidae; genus Perognathus; species Perognathus longimembris. The sequence continues at coordinate 12,006,875 of NC_063173.1, read as the reverse complement.
CTACAGACTTCATGTCTGTATTATTTGAAGTTTCTGAAAGTGTGTGTCATTAACATGATTAGAAGATGCAACTGTGTATCATTTACATAATTGAAGATGCAACTGTGTATCATTTATAGAATTAGAAAGAAAAGACTGGGGATACTGTTGGGTGGTAGAGTACTGTCTAGTATCCTTGAGACTGGGTTTGACTCCATCCCCACCCCAGTGCTGCAAATAATAAAAAAAAAAGGTCATTACTATTTTAAATAATGGTTATTGTTAGGAAAAAATAAATTGATAAGTCATTAGAACTGAGGTTACAGCAATTTGTTCTCTAATACCATCAATAATAAAGTAACCATGATTTCAAATATGTGCATACATTACTAAAGGAACTATGAGAAATGAAATTGCAAGCCAGGTGCTGGTGACTCATGCCTGTAATCCTAGATACTTAGGAGGCTGAGATCTGAAGATCACGGTTTGAAGGCAGCCCAGTCAGGAAAGTCTGTAAGACCCTTATCTCCAATTAACCACCAAAAAAAAAAAAAAAAAAAATGTAGAAATGGAGCTGTGGCTCAAGTGGTAGAGTACTAAGTTTGAGCAGAAAAACCCAGGGACAGCATCCAGGCCCTGAGTTCAAGCCACAAGACTGTCACACAAAATGAAAAGGAAAGAAAGAAGAAATGAAATTGCTTCTATCCCGGGCCATCTGGACTAGGGTCAGACCTACAGGCTCCTCCTGCCCCTCCCCCCCAACCCCTCCGGAGAGTCTCAAACTTAACTGATCAAATAAGGTCTCCCTCCCCAGGCACCAGGAGGCCAGCCAGCAGTCGCCTGGGACTTCTAACCCTTCTAGACCGAAAATGAAGAGACCCAGTAGTAGACATTAGACTCAAGGGGTCTGTGGCTTGCATCCACCCCACATGCATCTGACTCCACCCCAGCTCTGAGCCTCACCCAGTCCCTTCAGGCCCAAGCCCCAAGGTAGAAGATGGTCAGGCAGGGAGGAAGAGGACTCTCTGGAGTCCTGCACTTGCTAATAAATGGAACTGAGAGTAAAACATTTTATTTTTGTTTCTTTTTGAGACAGTATGGCTATATAACCCAGGTTGGTCTCAACCTTGAAATCCTCCTGCTTCAATCTCTCGAATCACATTCTTGTACATGGTGAAAGGTTTTAGTTGAAGACCTTGTGAGAAGTTCTAGCACACACTGCCCATCTTTGGCCCCACTATCCACCTGTCCCCAAAATGGGGGCAATTTGTACTTATGTCTTCCCTGCCCATCATCTCTCACCCCAGGTTTTTCACACAGGAGAGGCAAGCACTCTGAGTCACCCCAACACGACTTCTCATGGGGCTTGACTCCTCGCCGGGTGCCTCCTCCTGCATCTCGCCCCACCTGTAGGCAAGGGCACCTCGGGGCCCACTGGGCAAACCTTCAGACAGCTTACCTCCTCGAACCCGCAGTCCTAGCCCAGAGCCTCCTTCCCTGTTCCCCAGTCCCAACACTCTTAGCGCCTGCACTCAGCCTTCCTACCTTGTGGTAACCCACGGATCCCACACCTGTGGAGTCCCAGACACCTGGCCACCAGCATGGCTGGGACCGGCCTCTTGCCTGGCCTCAGTCACAAAAACACCTCCTGGGGCTGGGGACTTCCCATGGTACTTCCGCTACCACAAGGGCCACATATGGAGCATAGGAAGAGGCCTGAGGTGCCACAGAGGACTCCGTGGAGGTTCTCCTGTGTGACCACTGTGCCCTGGAGGCTAGAGACCGGGAGTGCCTAAATGAGGCTGAAACAGGAAGCTGGCTGACCACAGGAGGGTGGGTGTGCTCAGGGGTAAGGACAAAGCACAGGAAGCAGGAGGGGGCAGACCATGGTGACTAGCACCATCACTGCCAGGACTCTGCTCATGCACCTGAGCAGCCACGGGACAGCACCAGCTGTAATAGGGGAGGGGAGAGCTGAGAAAAACTGAAAACCAGGAGATCGCAGTGGGCTTCTCTGTACTTTAGAATCGGTGGCTCAGGTGACAAGGGCTTAGATGGGCCTTCTTCCCAGCTGGCCCTTGGAATGGAGAAGCGAGAAGCCAAGCAGCCCGTGCTGCTGACACCGGAAAGGGGAAGCCACTATGTTGATGGGGAGAGAGGATAGATTCTGGAGCAGGGGCTGGGCCAGGAAGGAGACAGGGAGACAGGGACAAGGCCCATAGGCCTCCAAGTTGATGTATGACCTTGGCTTCTCCTGCTATACACAGACAGCAGGCAGGGGAGCGGCTCCTGATTCTACCTTTTTGCATACCTTGTTCAGGGTCAGAAAAAGCATCCTTGCCCTATTCCTGCTCCCCACTTCAGTACCCATCCTGCTAAGGGCACCCAAAGGCTGTGCCAACAGAAACCTTACCACTACATGACTGCCTCATAACCCTCAGAACAGTGTAGAACAAGCAAAGAGCCTCAGAGAGGTGAAGAAACGTTCTCAGTCACACAAGAACCAGACTCGGAACTTCCTGAGTCCTTCTCGCCACTCCATCCCTTCAGAAGATGCAGAATGGGCCAGGGCAGGGCCCAGGCAGAACACAGGGAAGGGGCAGCAGGGAACAAAGCCCATGGGCACCAGAAAGAAGAGAAGTTGTTGGACAAGGTAAAGCATGTGTCAAGGTTCATACCAGCGGGGCAGAAGCTAAACAGTCCGCTCTGAGGCTCCTGGGAGCCCTCTGTGGCTGGGCCTGCCCCTTCCTCCAACCTCAGAGGCTCCCCAGCCACTTCCTACTGGGATGGCCCGATAAACACTGTGGGGAGTCTCCCCCACACACAAGGAAAGTGCTGGCTCTCAGGCTCTCGCATGCTGCCCACCACCCAACCAACTAATCCCCAGAGCAGGTGAGCACCACGCCAGACTCCCAAGAGTGTCGTAGATCAACCACTACCACTAAGGCAAGTAGTGATCTCCCCTACCCTTCCATAACTCCCTGTTGCTCAGAGGGCCCCATCCACTGGCTCCTGCCTCTGGTCCCTTTTCATTCCCTACCTAACATGTGAACCAGGCCAGGGCTTTGCTTACTTATACCTGTCCCTCTGCCTAGAACCTCCTTCTCCCCTTCACCCTCCCAGCTCAAGGGCCACCTTCTCTAAAAGGCAGCCTCGCCCCGGTCCTGATCACACCAGATGCCAATGCCCAGGTCTTTCACATACATAGTCAACGCTCTCACCCCCACCCTGGCAAGACCAGGGGCTGCTTCCTCACGTTGTAAGGTTGCTCACAGTGAACACCTGACTGAGTGCACATGTCCTCATTCCACACATGGAGAGTGAGTAGCTCAAGTCACACTGCAAGTCAGCAGCTCGAGTGTGACAGGAACTAGCCTCCAGCCTCTCAGGACCCAGTGTCTTCCATTCCACTGGTACCTGACCCAGCCTGCCTCCTCCAGCACTCCAGCACCCCTAAACCCACTCCTTCCGCACCAGGGTCCACTTCAGTTCTGCAGTGAGAAATGTGGGTTTTCAGGCCACAGGCAGTAGAGTGTCCTGGGATACAGCTCTGGATCTCCAGGCTTGGCTGGTCATCTCTAGAGGCAGGAGGGGAGGAGCCCATCTGCCTGAGCAGGTAGACCTTTAGACAACACACTAGATAGAGCCTGTGCACCAAGTGAGGGACTCATCCCAAACCCGCCCAGATGCTGTCATCTGCAAAAGCATCTAGTCCCAGCCCTGATCCTTGGGGGTTCCCTTCTCCACACCAGATCCAGCGAGAACTTCGGGAACAAATTTTGAAATGTTCACTGCAATACTGCGTAACAACCAGCTGAGGGTCCCCAGCAGAGACCAGGGGGCTAAGGGTCAGATAGGGGAAAGCCTTATCCAGCATGGCCCAGGGAGTGGAACTCAAACTGGTAGAGCACTAGCCTTGAAAAAAAGAGCTCAGAGACAGAGCCCAGACCAAGTTCAAGACCCATGATGGACCAAAAGATAAATAAAGGCCTATCTCTTGCTGGGCCCTGGTGGCTCATGCCTACAATCCAAGCTACTCAGGAGGCTGAGATCTGAGGATCAGAGTTTAAAGCCAGCCTGGGCAGGAATGTCCGTGAGTCTCTCATCTCCAATAAATTACTCAGAAAAAGCCGGAAGTGGCTCTCTGGCTCAAGCGGTCAAATGCTAGTCTTGAGCAAAAGAAGTCCAGGGTCAGTACCCAGGCCCAGAGTTCAAGCTCCAGGACCAGGAGGAGGAGGGGGGAGGCCCCAGCTATCCCACCCAGTGGGCTGTCCAGTGTGGAGCACACCCAACACGGAGGCAGATGGCACAGGAAGGGGCTAGGGACTAGGGACTAGCCAGGGGATCTTTGGGAAGAGGACCTGGCCCTGCTAGGAACAGGAGTCCTTCCCCAGGCAGCCTCCACTCTTTGCCTTCGGTCTCCTGAGTGCACATGTGCCCACCGCCATGCCTAGCTGGATACTGGGGGGACCCTGGGGAGAAACTGTGAAACACCCTCAGGCCTTCGGCCGAGGCTCCCTGACCCCAAGGCAACATAATGCCTCTCCTCAATCTCCTTGACACACACATGCCTCTATCATCCCGCTCTGTAGGGTCCCCCCAGCCTGGCTCTGGCTCTCAGAGACTTGATCTGGGTCTGCTGAGCCATTGTTCCTGCTGGCCTGTTGCCCAAAGTGTGACCCTAATCTTGTCCTCGGACCCAGCCAGCCACCAGCCTCTCTGGGCCTCCCCTCACTTGCACCCTGGTGTCCACAAGGATGCCACCATTGCTCCTGGGTGAGACCCCAGAGCTTTCAGGACTACCACTCAGGCCCCAGAGCTTGCTCTACAGACTCTGAAGGCAAAGTACCAGCATGGTAGGTGCAGAGAGTGCAGAGCCACAGGCGTGGGGCCTCAGACGTTTCTAGAAGCTCACCAAACTCTACGCCTCGGCATCGATCCAGCTGTTTATTGTAGCACCAGCCTGGATGCTCCGGCTCAGGGGCAATTGGGGGTGAACCAACCCAACTCTACTAAGCTTTGGAACCTGGATTTTCAGAAACTCAGAAGCCAGGAATGGCAGGCACAGCAAAACCTAGGGGAAAAAACTTCTCTTTCTGATGTCTCAAACCTCAGGCTCAAAATCTCACAACGTGGCAGTCAATGTGGAGAGAGGAAGACCGCCCCCTTCTCCTCTCACTTGCCCAGTTTAGTTGGTATGGTGCTGTCCACACCTGGGGCTCACCGGCCAGGGGTGGGGAAGTCTCCTCCGGGGCAGTGGGACACTGGGCAGGGGAGGTGCAGGCACCTAGGGGGCTAACTTGGAGCGGTTCCGCCCTGCACTGCTTCCTATCATGGGGGACTTATCTACCCCATGCCAGCCTGGCTAAAGAAGATCGGCTGGACTATCCCAAGGCCCCTAGGCAGCCAAGATGGCAGATGCTGTTCCCTTTCTGGCCCTGGATGGTAACAAAGGAGTGGCCCACAAAAAGTGAGGGCCACCATCTTTATCTTCGTCCTCATAGAAATGAAGATGGGGAGGAAGATTCTGGCACATCCCCCCAAGACAACTGTAATCACTGAACTTCCTTGGGCCCCTCTGGCCCTGAGCCACACACACACTTGGCCGCAGGTGATGAACCGTACACCGTAGCCTCTCGGCTCTGAAAATCCTCCTGCTTGTTCAGTCAGTCACTCCTATACCCTGCTCATGGCAGACCCAGGCACCATAAGACAAGCTGGCTCTTGGTTTGTTTGGGGATTCAAAACCTGAGACATCTCTATAACAACAATAAAGTAAATTTAAAAAAAAATAAGAAACCCTGGGACATGGCAGGTGGACAATATCTAAAGGAAGCTTCCAGGGGCCCTGACCAGGCTTGAGTTCCCATCTCAGCTTCCTAACGCTTCAGCTCAAAGGCCACAGACAGTTCCTTACCTTTCTACAGACCATGGGTGTCTGTATCAGCATACGGGGTCTGCGAGAACCACTGTACCACCAAAAGCCAGGAGAGACAGCATAAGAAAATGGGCTTCGGGGCTGGGAATATGGCCTAGTATCAAGAGTGCTTGCCTCGTATACATGAAGCCCTGGGTTTGATTCCCCAGCACCATATATATAAAACAGCCAGAAGTGGCTCAAGTGGCAGAGTGCTAGCCTTGAGCAAAAAGAAGTCAGGGACAGTGCTCAGGCCCTGAGTCCAAGGACCAGGACTGGCCAAAAAAAGAAAGAAAGAAGGAAAGAAAGAAAGAAAGAAAGAAAGAAAGAAAGAAAGAAAGAAAGAAAGAAAGAAAGAAAGAAAGAAAGAAAGAAAATGGGTTTCTTGGAGGTGCTCACCCCTAGTCCAATCTGCAAGTAGGTTCACCTTGTAGGCATCCTGACTCCACAACTGATCACAAGCAATGACACCAGCCAGGAAGCCCTCCAGTCTCTGCCTGTCACCCAATGGGAAGTTCCCAGAACAGGACTAGGTTCGGATCTCTTTTACTTGCACAAATCTAAAGAACTGACCCCCGGCCATTCACTTAACAATGTGGCCTCAGTTTCCTCATCTGCAAACGGGAATAGTGCTCAAACCACCAGACAATTGTCTCTTTGTTCTCAAAGGCCCTCTCTGGGCCTTGAAGGGAGAAAGGGACCCCTGAGGAGCAGGGCTGGGGATGGATGTTTCTGCAAATGACAGTAGGGCAGCTTGGGAGTGTCAGTCCTGGGGCTTGAACTCAGGGACTGGGCACTGTCCCTGAGCTTCTTTTGCTCAAGGCTAGCACTCTACCACTTGAGCCACAGCGCCACTTCCGGCCTTTTGAATCTAACCCAGGGCTTCACGCATGCTAGGCAAGCACTCTACCACTAAGCCACATTCCCAGCCCAGTGATCATGTCTTAATTATGAACTATGACCACAGGATGAGAGAGAGACACTCTACAAGACGGTCATGCAAACAAGCCGTGTACTGCAGCTCCACATTGTCTCTGCCTTCCTGACCTGTCCTGCCCAGAGCCCTGGTTAGAATGTATAGGTCTAAAGTCCGGGCTCAGAGGAGGGGGGAAGTTGACAAGATGTCATATCCTTTCTGGTCAGAGCTAAAGGCCTTGGTGTTGTCAGTGGCGGACGCTGAGCTTGTGGGGAGTGAACATTGGATATATGCCCCTGACTCTGACCTTTAGCATAGATCATCTCCCTAAATGCCTCTCTGCACAAGGCTGTGGAGGGAGCCAAGTTTGGCCTCAGGAGCTGCCCAAGGAAGGGACACTGTTCCTCAGGGAGCGTTTCCTACCACATCCCCTTCAGAACCCTTAAGGAGTCTAAAACAGGGTGGAGAAGATAGTTGGTGGTCAAGGGCCACCAGCTCTCAAGCAATTCAGGCCCCCATCCAGAACCCCAAGGGTTAAGACTGAGAGCGAAGGGCGGGGGGCCAGGGTCAGTGCTGGACAGCCGGGCCTGGAGCCCAGGGCCGCCTCCCCTCCCCCTCCCCTGGGAACAGAGGCCACTTGTTTGGGCATTGGCGGCTGGCTTTGAGCTCAGCCAAGAGAGACTGGGGTAAGAAGGGGAGAGGCCCCCAAAGAACAGTGGGGACTCCCCTCCCTCCCCTCCAACTGATACCCAGGCCCAGTCCACCGCTAGTCCCACTATTATTCTGAGCCACAGCTCATCACCTCAACTGCCCCTTCCCTTGGTTCTGCCTTTCTTTTCCCCAACACTCAGTGCTGGGGGCAAGACTTAGCCTGATTCCTGCTCCCAGCTTAGTCTTTCTTCAGTACGTGAAGCCAGGTCTTCTCACCCCACCCTGCAGAGGGACAATGGAAGCTCTTTAAGGTATGAGGACATGCAGAGTCACACAGTGCTTAGCAGCTGTCTTGGGACTTCAGGCCCCAGGTCCCAGGTGATCCAATTGTCCTCTGCAGGACCTCCTGCAGAGCTCCAAGAAGACCATTCCAGAGCATGCCAACGCGGGACTGAAAGCCCAGATTGGAAGGCAGGAGATAACCCATCTCTGAACCCTAAAAGTGCCAAAGCACTTGAGCATTTGGATGGGGAACAAATTTGAGGGTAGAAGTACATTCAACCTACGCCAAAGGCTGTCTTGATGTGTAGACAAGCAATAACGGGAGCCCAGGTTGAGGGGATGAGGCTGGGAGTGGGACTGGGACAGAAGGAGGAGGCCGGAATGCCCAGCTGCAGCCTAGGCAACTAGGCCACCTCCTCCTCACCAGTCACCAGTAGCTCCCTCCCATTTCCCTGAGCAAGTGGCCAATGGGGAGGCCCAGCCCCCAGGGCAGGGTCTAGATAATCCCCAACCAGCCCCGGACACCAGGATGAGTTCTCTGCACACACACACACCCCTCCCCAGCTAGTCCTTGCAGCCACACCCATCTCTGCTCCCCCTCCAACCCACCATCTAAATCCCGGCTTCTACACAAAGTACACCCTCGCCTGGAGGCCCCTGCCCTGGTAAACTGCCACTTAACCGCCAAGGCATCTTCTCCTCCCTAGGCCCCACGGGTCCACACTTGTCTTTGACTTTGCTGGGTTCCTTCTATCCTGTAATGATCCTGTTGGGAGGTCTCCAGAGCTGGGAGCTCTTGGCTCTCCAAAGACAGACATCACAATTGTCTCAGTCTGGGACCCTTAAACTAGTGTGCAGTCAAATCTCTCCCTGAGCACCAAGTCCACGGGAATCCACTCCACCCCCCCCCCCCACACACACACCTCAGTCTTTGGGTAAGGGAAAGCTCCCTGGAACACCAGATTTGGGGAAAGGCATAAGGCAGAGGCCCACCATGATGGCTGGAGATTACTTTCCCAGCACCCAAACCCACCATGGGAGATCTATGATTAACACACACACACACACACACACACACACACACACACACACACACACCATACTACACTCCAAGCCCGCTCACTTCAGATCCAACACACACACACACACACCCCATACTACACTCCAAACCCGCTCACTTCAGACCCAACACACACACACACACACACACACACACACACACACACACACACACCATACTACACTCCAAGCCCGCTCACTTCAGACCCAACCACCCATCCCAGCTCGACCCCATTCGGTGAGCACAGCCCAGGTCTCCGCAGCAATTGGGCCACCTCGTCCCTTGGGAGGCCATGCCCCCATTTACTGTTGTTGTGAAACCGAGGTGCTGAGACCGGAAGTAGCTTGTCCAAGGTCACTGGAGCCCCGGGGCCAGGGCCACAGGGTCAAGGGATCTGCAAACCCTCAGGGGTGGGAGGTGGGAGAAGCCGGTGGGGTGGGCGGCCCGTGCCACAGGTGAGGACAGCAGGGCGCTCCAGGTGGACCGGCTCCGGAGCCCGGGAGCCCTCTCGCCCAAGGGCGGTGGGGCTCAGCCCTTGTTCGGAAGTGGCATCCGCCAGTTCACCCTCCTCCCTCCGGTCCGGTCCGGCCCGACAGCTCACCCTCAGGGCGACCTCCGCCCACCCCACCCGGGCAGCACCGGACCCCGGGCCACCGGGCGGGCGCCCCGCGCAGCCTCGGCGTTCCTTTCTGCGGAATGGGGACACTTGAGGACACACCTGACCAGGGGGGGGGAGCTGTGGACGGGGTGGCCCCCGGCAGGCGCAACTGACCTGTTTCGAGCGCAGATTCCACGCGGGGCCCCGGGGCCCGGGCGCCGCGCCGCTACTGACTCACGCCGCCTGTGCCAACCCGCGGCCGCGGCGGACCGGCCCGGCGCGCCCACCCCGCGGGACGCTTCCGCCCGCCCCACGTGACCTCCCGGGGAGGGCGGGGAGGGGCGGGAGCCGGCCCCGCCCCCCTCCTAGTCACACTCTCCCGGATTCCTCTTCCCTGACTTTGGTCTGCCCACCCGATTGGTCCGTGAGTCCCGGCCTGGCCCGGTCCCCCGTCTCACTCCCAGCACACGACCCTCCGGCGGCGGAGTCTCCAGCTCAGAGTCTTCCTTGCCACCCCCGGTTCTGGTGAGTCTGCCCCCAAGGAGGGAACCCCACACATCCCAGGGCGAATGGGGGGGACAGGGGGGCAGTCAAAGTGGGACAACCGGACTTGTGGCCCCTCCCCCGGGAGACTTGTAGCAGCACCACCTGCTTGGAGGGTACCCCAGTTCTCTCCCTGAGTCTACATCCTCAGTGTGCTGGGTAGCGCCCTTCCGGAGATCAGAAGATTGTCACCTCTCTTCCCAGCACATACAGAGATGAGGACCCCAGGCTCAGTGGGCCCTCCCGGGGTCCTGTGTCCAAGCCACTTCTGGGGAAACAGCCCTGCTCTGGGCTTCTACTTTGCACAGTAGGTATTTGTTAAAACGGCTCTCACCAGTCTAAGGATTTCCCCTGAGAAGAGGAAGGTGTCATTAATTGGAGCATCTAGTTAGTGCATGCCAGGCTTAGTGCTGGGCAATTTATTCCTTTGCTCACAATTCTCACACTTGCTTAAAGGCAAAAATTACCACCCCGGTTTGTAGATGGGAAAATGAAGCGCTAAGAAGTTTCCAGGTTTACCCGAGGTGACAGAGCAAGAGCAGAACACTGGGCAGAGTAGGACTAGAAACCCATCACAAGGAGAGAATCCTGCCTATCCCTTCACTAGCCACCCACTTATTCTTTGGGGAAGAGTTGACTGTGAGGAGACTGTGTCTTCTGCTGGCTAAGGCCAGAAGGTTGCCACGAGGGGAGACCAGGGGCGGTCTTGGGGGGAAATTCTTGACCCCAAAGGAGTCCAAAACACTGAAAAGGAGCAGAGCACAAGGCCAAATTCTGGATCTGGCAGCAGGCTTGGGGAAGTAGAGGGGCCACAAAGACCAGAGAGGACCCAGGCCTCTCTCTAGACCTCAGAGGATGAGGGGTGGCATCTGTCCAGGGCTCCCCTGTTCCTGTTAACGCAGTCCTGAGGCATTCAATATGACCTAGGAAGGATGCAAATCTTAGCGCCTGGCCCCGGAGGAGCCTGCCACCCCACCTCCCTCCTCTGGGATGAGGAGAGGGTCAGATGCCCAGTCCATAGCTGGGAAGCAAGGGGCCTTGAGCCGGAGATGGCACAGTAGAACCCCACCTTCCAAGAAGGCAGAGTAAGGCAACCAACGGGCCTGGAATGAAGCACACGTGAGCATGCAACAATAACAAGTGGGTGATAAGAGTAAGCTCCTGGACAGGGAGGCAGGGACAAAGGTCGGGGAGAGGACAACCCCCTTCTCCCAGCGCCACACAGTGAAATGAGACGCTTTAAGGATAGGAGACCAATAACATGAAGGCGAAAACTGCAGAACCTCGCTCGAACCAGGGCAGGGGGGAAGCAGGCACAGGGAGGAGCTGGCTGAGGCTGTGGGATCGTTTATTGGGACTATGTCCAGCCAAGCCGCAGTGCCACCTGGGCCTGGAGCCCAGAGCCCCCCCCCCCGGGAAGCAGGGAGGAGGCGGGGGGAGGAAGTGTGGGAGGCTCTGCGCGCCCCGGGTTCAGCCGCAGTCCAGTCTCCTTCAGTGCAGCGGGGGCGGCGCTCAGGTGAGCGAGGTGTCGTCGTCGCTGCCCTCGCCGCCGGCGCCCCCCGCGCGCTCCTCCCGGCTCTCCGCCACCGAGCTCTCGTCGATGTTCTCCAGCGAGTCTGCGTGCTGCACCGACAGCTCTGACAACGCCAGGCTGGGCAGCGGGCTCTGCTCCGGGTGCAGCCAGGGCTTAAAGTGCGGCTGGTGCTTCTGCTTCCACTCCGGGTACTTGACACACGCCTTGTACATCTTCTTCATGGCCTGCAGACCCAGCACGCCGCGTCAGGGGGCACGGGGAGGACCCGCGCTCTCTGCTTCACCAGGCCCCCTCCAAGGCCCTGCGCCCTGCACCGCCCCCCCCCCCCCCCCCGGCTCAGCCCCCAATGTCTCCACTCGGATAGGGTGGAACCTCATACTCTAACTCCGCCCCTGACTGGTCTCCACCCCTGGTCCCCCCTGTCCCCACCCCCTTCCCAACCAGCAGATCTCAAAAGTCCCAAGGCAACTCACCTTGGGAGCCAGGAACTGGGAAGATTTATTCACCACCCACTTGGGTAAGGAACCTGTGGGGCAGGGAAGGGCGGGGTGGGGGGGTGAAAAAAGGAAGAGGAGGCCTCTGGTACCCAGCCCTATCCCTCCCCGCCCCGCCCTCTGCCTGGGCTGCAGGAAGGGGCTGGGTAGTCCTCAAGGCAAGGAGTGTCTTCCTTACTCCTTCCTACATGGGGTCCTCAGGCTCAACTCAGTCCCCTGTGTCCCTCTGCTGAGCTGCTGAGCTTCATGGAAGAAAATCACAGGGTCCCAGGTGATCCCAGGCTACTTGCAAGTTGTAATTCTGACCCAACAAACTCTACCCTGCTGCCTCTCCCCCCTCATATTGATATACACTCTCATCCCCAACTCCTCCTTCAGGACTAGCTCAGCCCTTCTTTTGACTGTCCTTCTAGACCTGCTCCCCAGCTACACAGACCCCCTAGGCTGAGTACCCCAGCCTGCCTGAACTGAAACTCACAGACTAGCTCTCTACCTGCCTCCCTCCAGTGTCTTCTCTGGCTCTTACACCCAATTCACTCACTCCACAAGGGCCAGGGAACTCAGGCCTTGGGTCACTGTGTCCACAGGACTCTGGGTGTGATCATCAAAGGTGCTCAAGACTTAACCAGCCGCTAGCCATTCAATCAATTCACTCAACCCATAGTCACTATAACACCCACCCTGGGCCGCGTTGGAAATTCAAAGACAATTCAATGGAGTCTAGCCTGTGCCAGGTGTTCTGCTGGAAGGGAATAATCCCACAGTGCAAGAAGCAGGGCTTATTTCCCTGGGCATCAGAGACAGAGAGGAGATCTGACATAGCCCTGGAGGGCTGAGCGGGGAGCAGAGGTGTAATACATGGCTAGCTGAGGGAATGGGAATGAGAAAGTATACAGATATGGTGGGGCTGAGAGACCTGGGCAGAGGCTCGGACTAGACTCCAAGGACAACGAAGTGTCACAGAAACACTTCAAGCAAATAAGAGTCACAAGTAAATACACATTTTAGAAAAATTTCCCCAATAGCTTCAGACAGATTAGGTGACTGCAAATAAAAATGATAGGGCCAGGAATGACATTGGAGGGCAAATCAGGAAGAATCAGACTAGATTTGCAAGCTGAGGAAGAGAGTGCTGAACCACAGGTGTTTAGTGGGGGTGACTGGAAGGCTGAGACTCAGGAGAAAGGGCAGGTTCAGAGCAGGAGGTGGCGAGTTCAGCTTTGGAGACAGTACGTCACAGGTGCCTCAGAGGCATCCTGTGGTAGACATACATCTAGGACGTGATGGCCGCAGGAATCTGGGTCTCAGCAGACAGAGACTTGTGGTCAGCTGCAGAGCACTCATGGGAGCGGACAAGCCCTCCCAAGAGAAAGACAATAGGCCTGGGATTTCCAGGATGGGAAGAAAGGAGAGCAGAAAAGAGCACACAGGAGCAGCCAATAAGCAGGAGCGGATCTGAGTAGGGGATGTCAGAGCCCAGGAAGACAGCTCTAAGCCTTTGCAGAGGAGCAAGCTGCTACCTCTGCCCATTCTTTTCAAACCATTGGTTTTGGATGGCAACATTCCCAATATAAAACGGCTCCTAACAGATGGCCTTTCAGACCCCTAGTAGATCAAAGCCACCCCCTAGGGCATAAGGAAGGATCCTACAAAAGGATGCTAGGGCCAAGCCCTCACCTTTGGGGTCCACCTGGGCCAGGTAGGTGATGACGCAGCTCTTAGGTCCCGTGCTCTGGATGAGGTAGCCCGTCTGGATGGACACAGCTCGGACCAAGTCTTTCCGAGGTGGATATTTCTGGGGATGTAAGGCACAGCGAAATGAGACTCAGGTGCAGGCAGAGTCAAGGTGTCTTTGTGATAGATTCATGCATGCACACTCCCACAAGTTCACATCCTCTGGCCAGGCCTGAGGTGGAGTGGGAAGAAAGGGAGGAAGTACACTTGGTCACCTTTGCCCCATCCTATTCTCTCAGGAAAGGGCCAGTCTGGGGTCAAGGCTCAAGAGTGTTCAGTGCTGGGCCTCGGTGGCTCACCCCTGTAATCCTAGTTACTCAGGAGGCTGAGATCTGAGGATCGTGGTTCAAAGCCAGCCCGGGCAGGAAACTCTGTGAAGCCCTTATTTCCAATTAACCACCAGACAAACAGGAAGTGGCGCTGTGGCTTCAGTGGTAGAGCACTAGCCTTGAGCAAAAGAACTCAGGGACAGTGCCCAGGCCCAGAGTTCAAGCCCCATGATGACAAAAAAAAAGAAGAGCATTCAGAGACATATAACCCATATCCAGACCAGCCATACTTGCCTGTCATCCCAACACGGCCCCCTCCTCAGGCAGGGCCACAGGGCCCTACTATCTCCTACCAATTTCCTGGCTCTTCTTATCCCACAGCTCAGCCAACCAGTCAACTTATTATTCCCATCCCCTAGCCTGAGAGGCCCACACTGCCCCTCCGGGTCTGCTTGAGAGCCCCAGCAGGGGGACAGTAGCCATTATCCTTACTGTAGAAAGAAACTGAAGGCCTGAGGGACTGTGCCTACCCCAAAGCCATATATAAGTCACTGTGGCAGCCTTGCTTGGCCCCTTCCTCTGCTCGCCCAGCAAGGAAGGCAGGTCTACTCACAGGGTGTTTGACTGAGTAGTTCATAATGATGTAATCAGCACCCATGGGGAGCCAGGAGCGGAGGGTGATGACATCACGGTTCTTCAGAGGCTTGGGACACCTCCCTGTGGAGGGCAAGGGACAGTTCAGCCCGACCACAGGCCCACCTGCCTGCAGGGTTGGGAGGGAGGTGCGTGTGGCAGAGGCCAAAGATTTGGAGGTGCCTAGTTAACCGTCAGCTACTCCAAATCCAAACAGGTACACCCTACCACCACAGTTCCACAGCAGGAACCAGAGCAGAGACAGAGAGAAGCCCTGTCTTTAATGTCTCCTCACGATTTCACATAGCCTACACCTGAGCTGGCCTGTTTGTACATGTGAATGCTAGTGTATGAGAGAAGAACAGAACTACTGGGGCAGCGTGTGTAAATGTGTGGCTGTGGTTGTGGACATGCGAGCGTGTGCATATTGGTAAGTGCGCTCCTGGGTGTGCCCCAAGGAAAGGATAGCCTTGGTCTCTGGCTGATTGCTGGCCCTGGGGTTGGCTTCAAGGAGGGAGGTGGGGAGGAGAATGCTTGTGCCTGCTCACAAGAATAATAGCCCACATCAGCATTGACTGTCAGGCGAGCGATGTCAAAAGTCTCGATGACGTTGCTATCCCACTTCTTTCGGTATTCAATGTCATGTAGGACATCGTAGAGCGTCTCGGCTGGCACGTCACGGCACTCCATCCGGCACTGCGGACAGACAATGATGGTTAGGGCCACAGAGGGCTCAGAAACCTGGCCAGGGGGCCAGAGGGGCCCTGAACAAGTATCAGGAGAAGGAAGAAGAGCCAACGTGGACTCACTTCTTAATCACAGCCTGCTCCAGCTCCCCCAGAAGCCACTATCCGAAGCCATCCCTATACAGCACCATCCCCTCCTCCAGAAACCTTCCAAGGAGACTTTGCCAGCTCCCGTACACTCTCCAGTCAGATGCTCTCCCACCCCTCTGTGGCTCCTCCCAAGAAGAGGCTCGCAGTTGATCCACATGAAAGCAGAAGTGAAAAACAAATGCTCTAATGCATGGTTTCTTTCCTTTTGTGGTATTCCTAACCACCTGGCTATACTGCTTGCCCTGCGAGTGTGTGTGTGTATGTGTGTAGTTCAAAACCAATCTTTAGATGTCTTTCTACTTAGTAAGCCTTGCTTATTAGCGTCACTTACTATAATATTTCCTCCCAACGACTCTACCAAAGAGAAACCCAAGGAGGAACTTGAGGCTAAAAGAGGTTAAGTAAGTTGCCCACAGACTTCAGGCTGGTAAGCAGTAGGGCTGGGATTTAACCCAGCTCACATGTCTGGAATGTAAGTAAAAACAGGACCAGGTTTCCCTAGACTTGCACTCCGAAAGATGAAACTCAGTGTTGTTCTGTGATTTTTTTTTTCTTTTACCCAAGAGCCCAACCCCCAAGATCAAGTTGCCCTCAGCAAAGGAATGAGATTCCTATAAAGTTGCCTCAAAGAGCATTCAGACAGTGCAGGGACACCACATATATTGCTTCCCCCCGCCCCCATATTTCGACCTCATAAGGGAGGAGCCGCGCCGCCTCCCTTCTCAATCCCACTGACAGGGACGGCGCCCCCCCCCCCCCCCCCCCCCCCCCCGCAGCAAGGCCATGCCACAGCTGTTAAGGATTCTAAGTAGCACAAAACTCATCAGGCCCGGCACAAACTTCAGAGTTCAGAACATAAAGAGGAACCAGCTATGTGGCACAAGACTATATAACCAGATAACTCCAGATGGGGCATTCTGCAGGGCTACTGGCCGGGTCTCTTCACAGGACAGTTTCACATTGACAGGTCAAGGTTGTAACAAAGGAACCTGGCAAGACAAAAATTCTAAGAGGCTATAACAGCCGCATGTAAAGTATGGCCTGGATTGCACAGTGATCTGGACATACCAGCTTCTAGGACATTTTTGGGTGATCTGAGTATCTGAGGTGCCGAACTTTTGCAGAAACAAGATGGCGGAGGGAAAACCTAGGTAACAAAACAGGATGTGCAATATAATTTCAATCTCACCTTAGGGAAACAAATATATGCTTAGAAAAAGGCACAAGAAAGGGCTGGGGGTGCAGTTCGGGTTAAAAGTAATGGGAAGAAAGAAAGGAGGAGGAGGGGACAAAGGGAAGGAAATTTTTAAATAAAAATTCTCCTAAGGTGTGATTCAGAGATTGTGTGCCTGCCTAGCAAGGAAGCCGTCCTGAGTTCGTATCCCATGATACCAAAAGAAGACATAGTGGGAGACCATACACCCATAGACTAATACTTTAGGAACATTGTCTAATTTTACCGTAGTGCTCTGGGAAATTAACCCTATGTTAGAAATAAGACACTAAAGTTCAAGCCGGGCACTAGTGGCTCACTCCTGTGATCCTAGCTACTTTGGAGGCTAAGATCTGAGGATCACAGTTCAAAGCAAGCCTAGGCAGGAAAGTCCGTGAGACTCTTTCTTTCTTTCTTTCTTTTGCCAATCCTGAGGCTTGAACTCAGGGCCTGAGCACTGTCCCTGGCTTCTTTTTGCTCAAGGCTAGCACTCTATCACTTGAGCCACAGTACCACTTCTGGCTTTTTCTTTATATGTGGTGCTGAGGAATCGAACCCAGGGCTTCATGCATGCTAGGCAAGTACTCTACCACTAGGCCATATTCCCAGCCCCATTAAAAATTTTTCTTCTTTATTTGTGTGTGTGTGTGTGTGTGTGTGTGTGCCAGTCCTGGGGCTTGAACTCAAGGCCTGGGCATTGTTTCTGAGCTTTTTTGTGCTCAAGGTTAGAGCTCGACCACTTGAGCCACAACTCCAGTTCCAGCTTCTTGGTGGTTAGAGATGATATTCTCAAGGACTTTCCTTGCCCAAGCTGACTTCAACCTGGATCCTCCAATCTCAGCAGCCAAATGGAGGGCCAGGTGCCGCACAACACGCAAGCCCGCCCTCCTGAGCTCTAACCAGCCAGTAGCATGTGGAGTACTTCTGAAGAAACCAGGATTTCTCTAAGTCCAAGTTTGGTTCTCAAATGTGTTATCAGTGAGTGTTAGAAGGTGTTACCTGTGGGTATAGAGGAGTGGCAAGGGACCTCACAATTTAAGTAAGGCACTCCAACCCAGGACTGTGCTTCGCCCTCAGGCCAGACTGACCTCCCCCCTCCCTCACAGGAGAAACCTTGCCTATCCCACCAATACCCCTGTCCTCCACTCTAGGATCTGAGTCACTGTAGCTATGGCAGCAGGCAATAGGCAAGTGAGCAGAGCCACCAGCCAGTGGGGCCCCTGGGGCATAAACATTACTTAGCACTTTATCCTTAAAGATAAAAAGGGAAACTTCAAAGCTTTCCCAAGCTAGAGGTAGATTCTCAAGGAGGAAAGCCAGAAGCGGGCTCCTAGGTGAGAATCCTAGCTGTTGCAGTCCAGGAAACTGAGGCAGTCCTAGGGACAGTCCTAGTCACTCAGGAGTGTTGGCAGGCATCCTCAGCTAGTGGGTAGGTTCTGGCTCCTGGCCCAGGCTCTTTCCCCCACCCTTAAGAGGCAGGGGCCATGTCAACTGCCAAGTAAGAGAAGGAAATTACATCCTGCTTTTTTGTGCTTTGTTCCCGCTCTGGGGCTGGTAGCCACACCTCAAAAGGTGTAATTCTAAGAGGCTTTGGAAGGGCAGGTAAGGAGGTAGGGCTGAGTCACTGCAGACTGCGGGCCAGGCCTATGATGGGAACCCACAGCCCTTGGGCCCTGGGCTAGTCAGTTCATTGGTCTGGATTCTAGGAGTGTCTACTGGAAACAGGGGCTGAAGGCAGTTGCTCCATAAACCTAGAAAGCCTGAAAGTCTGGTTTTGGCCATCTATCTACAGACATTTTATAGCTGAAAAAACTAGGGCCCCAGGGGGAGCAATTGTCACCACAGGACATGTCCCCAGCACTTCATTCTCTCCAAATCGCCATGACATGGATATTGGTATGGGGTTGTCCAGAACCTCTGGTATATACCTCTGGGTATTCGTCCCCCAGTATCACAGAGCCACAGGCAGAAGGGACTGGACAAGCGAGGAAGACAGTCAGGAGAGACTCATGCAGTCTTTAAAGCAGATAGTCCTACTGACCAAGCCCAGCTCTTGCCTGGAGCACAAGACTCAACTCAGGAAGGAGAGAAAAAAATGTAATTTATCAATGAAAATAGTACCTGTCTTCTGAGGATGCTGTAACTGGATGAGGCATGTGTAAGGTCCACCCCCGGAAGGGCTCCATGCAGATGCCCCCCTCCTGTTTAAGTCTGCACCCAGTACCTGCGTCACCTAGGTAGCCTGTACACCTGGAGGCAGTTACCTCCTCCTTCTCTGAGGTCACATCCAATCCACCTGGCCACACCTCCCACCTTTTCCTATATAATCCAGCTCAACATGGTCCCCACGCTCTTTCCTTTTCTCTCTTACTCTCCCTTTCCTTTTCTCTCTTTTTCTCTTCTTCCTTCCCCTCTGTCTCCCCGCCCCTCATGATGTGCAGGCTGGCAGTTTGCTCTCTCCCCAATAAACTCTTCTCGCCTAAACCACGTGGCAAATTTCTTTTCTGGTGAACCTTACAGTATGTAATATGCCTAGCACATAGTGAATGCTCAAAAAGTAACTGTTACGGGGCTGGGAATGTGGCTTAGTGGTAGAGTGCTTCTTAGCATGTACAAAGCCCTTGGGTTCGATTCCTCAGTACCACATTAATAGAAAAACCCAGAAGTGGCACTGTGGCTCAAGTGGTAGAGTGCCAGCCTTGAGCAAAAGAAACTCAGACAGTGCCCTGAGTTCAAGCCCCAGGACTGGCAAAAAAAAAAAAAAAAAAAAAAGCTACTATTGTTTGGCATGACCCCCGGAAGGCCATACATTCTTCCACATTAGCAAGGACTAGGTTAAATTTGCATGTCCCTTCTTATATTTTGGCCCTGGTGCCCCTCCCTCCCTCCTTTCCCACTCCCTTCCCCTCTCCCTCCCTCCCACTCCTTTTCCCTCTCCTTCTCCCCCCCTCTCATTTTTGTGTCAGTCCTGGGGCTTGAACTTAGGGCTTGTGCACTGTCCCTGAGCTTCTTTGCTCAAGGCTAGTGTCACAGACACAAAGGGCCAAAGTAACAAGCCACTGAAAGAGCAGAAAAGAGTGTGTCATGCAGAAGGAGGCCAGAGGCTGAGAGCACTCCAGTGCCCAGGCCGCATCTCAGTCTACCCTCGCCTCTCTCCACTCTGCTCTGAGCTCCTCTGGGAGGCATTAGAGAGACTGGGGAGGGGAGGCCTATCTGCCAAGGCCCAGGTCTAACCCAAGATCCAAGTCTGACCTCCCTAAAACCTCCCACAGAGTCCTCAGTATCCTTGCCCATAGTGTTTAGAGGACTGGGTTATCCCATAGTTCTCTTTCTCTCTCTTTTTTTTTTTTTTGGCCAGTCCTGGGGCTGAACTCAGGGCCTGAGCACTGTCCCTGGCTTCTTTTTGCTCAAGGCTAGCACTCTACCACTTGAGCCACAGCGCCACTTCTGGCTGTTTTCTCTATATGTGGTGCTGAGGAATCGAACCTAGGGCTTCATGTATACGAGGCAATCACTCTTGCCACTAAGCCATATTCCCAGCCCCTATCCCATTGTTTTCTGATTCTGGGAGTTGATACCTTCATTCTGCAGATGACTGCTAGGGAAACTGAGACTCAGAGGAGAAACATATCCTCTAGGCTGTGCTAACTTCTCAACCCAAAGTATTTCAGCAGAGCAATTACCTTCTCCCCACAGAATCAGACCCAAATGAGGGGAAAGCTATCTACCTAGGCATTTGGTCCAAAGGATCAAATCAGTCACAGTTTCAATCAGTAATTCAACCCCAATAAGCACAATGATTATTGAGTCTCTGACCAATTCATCACCCTGTAATGGTGATAAGAGCACCTGGACCATGGACCCCATGGGGGCTGAAATTTACCAAACAGTAAAGGCACCAAGGTGCTTGCTTTGCAGACATCACCTCTTATCTCCCCAACACCTGGGTGGGAATCGCCATCCCCACTTTACACATGCTGAAACTGAGGCAAGGCCACAAAGCTAACACATGTTCCTGACCCCCAAGTGTCAGTGAAACCAAACCTGCCGGTGGCTGCAGACTAACTTGGGTAGCTGGTGACTATTACACAGTGCACACTGAATTCAGAAGGACTTGCTGACCGGTGGGGCTCGGCACACCGATGCTTCTTCTGAACAAAGCCCCTGACTCTGTGTCCAGACTCAGTGGCCTCAAAGACAGCTTTTCTGAAAGCCAGCACCACTGGGGTTCTATGCTGGAAGCTCCTCCGAGAACCCTCCAACGATTACGCTGTCCTGCCAGGTCCAGCCAAGCCCCCAGACTCACAGTTTACCCGGGAACTCTGGTCTGTGTATCAGACAAGTTCCTGCCATGCTATACCCTGACTGTGTGGCCTTAGCCTGGGCAAAAGACACTGGAAGGCCCAGTGTCTTCATCTGTCAAATGGGATGAAACATCCCTGGAAGGATTAAAGAAGATTTCCACATAAAGGCCCTAAGCAGTGGGTGCCCTTCCTCCTGCCCAGCCTCCAGGAGCCTCAGACCTCTCAGGCTCTGTTGATCCCTGAAGGTGAGATACACAATAACAATCCCCACATGTCAAGATCCCACCACAGGGAGGGTGGGTGGACAGAGCAGGGGCAGCCCTCCATACCAGGACCTGCACAGATCCTGCAGTCAAGCCCTGCTCTCATCGTGCTGGACCATGGGAAGGAGTTGAGATGCACAGGCCCGCTGGGCACAACGCTATTCGGAGGCTTAGTGTCCTCCCGGACACCCCATGATATTGAGTTAAAGGAGCCTCTGCTCTTTGAGTTTCCAAGACACTCCAAGATTCCCAAGGCCCTTCCCCTTCTTCCTTCTCCTAGGAGAAAAATTGCTGCTCCAGGGCACTGACTGACATTAGAGGTTGGGGGGAGAGAGTGGAGGAAAGACATCTATGGTCCTGCCATGACAGGGAGCCGAGGCACTTCCTCCTCCTCCAGGTCTGCTCCAAATACTTCTCCAGAACTTTCCCTCAGTGGTTCCTTTCCTGTTGTCTTCAAACTTGGGCCTGCTGCCACCTGTCCAGGAAGCCTTTCCTGTTCCTGAGTTGTTTACACTGAGCACACACCCATGGCATCTATTCTCCTGCAGAACCATGGCCCCTTGATCATCCTGGCACATAGTAAGTGCTCAACTAAGACCAGCTACCTGGATGACGGGATGGACAAGTGAGCCAACAGAGAGGCTGCACCTGTGTGAGCTTCTGTAACTGTGGATGCTGGGGTCTGTGGATCACAGGGGAGATCTTAGAGTGTAGATTCTCTCTCCTCTCTCTCTGCCGTCCTGGGGCTTGAACTCAGGTCCTGACCACTATCCTTGAGCTCCTTTTTGCTCAAGGCTAGCACTCTGCTACTTCAGCCACAAGGTCACTTCTGGCTTTTTCTGTGGATGTGGTGCTGAGGAATCGCACCCAGGGCTTCGCGCGTGCTAGGCAGGCAGCAAGCACTCTACCGCTAAGCCACATTCCCAGTCCAAATGTCTCTCTCGAGGGGCTCCCACTACTGATGCCATCACCATACAAAGGGATGCATCACCATACAAAGGGATGCAGGGGTTGGGGTATCTTAGAAATAGTAAAGGGAAGATCCAGGAGAGGTTCTGGAACTTGCTTTTTGATCTTTGCTAGTAGTCAAAGAAAGGAGGATTAGCTAAACACAGTCCTACCTCCTCGGGACACTGAGGCAGAAAGGTTATTTGAGCCTGGGAAAACACAGCAAGACCCCCATCTCAAAAATAAAGAGAAGTAAAATTACGTTTTTTAAACTAAGGCATCAATTTATACTTAGTAAACTAACAGGAATATAGAAAATACCCAACCCTGTGAGGGTATGATAAAATTGTTCTCAGCCAGGTGCTGATAGCTTATACTTAAAATTCTAGTTATATAAGAGGCCGAGATCATTAGAATCTTGGATTGAAACCAGCCTGGGCAGAAAAATTCACAAGACCCCATCTCCCAAATAACCAACAAAACGTCAGGCTGGAAGCATTGCTCAAGTTGTATAGTAGCAGTTTAGTAAGGCAAGCAAGCACAGGTCCTGAGTTCAATACACACACACACACACACACACACACACACACACACACACACACACACACACCTCCACACCAGACATTCAGGTCTAGGGCTGTAGCTCAGTGGTAGAATGTGCTTAGCATGTGCAAACTCCAAATTCAGTATTAGCATCCCCTCAAAAAGAAAAATGTTACAGTTGCAGAAAAAGAGTTCCACTATTCTAGAAAACAATTTGTATAAATGTATGTGCTACCCACATGGGTTTGGCAATTTTTTATTTTTTATTTTTGCCAGTCCTGGGCCTTGGACTCAGGGCCTGAGCACTGTCCCTGGCTTCTTCTTGCTCAAGGCTAGCACTCTGCCACTTGAGCCACAGCGCCACTTCTGGCCATTTTCTGTATATGTGGTGCTGGGGAATCGAACCCAGGGCCTCATGTATAGGAGGCAAGCACTCTTGCCACTAGGCCATATCCCCAGCCCTGGCAATTTTTTTTTTTTTTTTTTTTTGGCCAGTCCTGGGCCTTGGACTCAGGGCCTGAGAACTGTCCCTGGCTTCTTCCCACTCAAGGCTAGCACTCTGCCACTTGAGCCACAGCGCCGCTTCTGGCCGTTTTCTGTATATGTGGTGCTGGGGAATCGAACCTAGGGCCTCGTGTATATGAGGCAGGCACTCTTGCCACTAGGCTATATCCCCAGCCCCAATTTTTTTTTTAATCATAAAAATGTGTCATTCAAATCAGTTCCCAGAACCCCATGACTCGTAATAATTTATACTCAAGAAACAGTAACGTAAGAAAAAAGTTCTGCTACAACGCTCATGGCTATATTATTGCATTTGTAATTAGAAAATTACATTAGGAACCGCCTGGCACACTAGCAGAAGCAGGCAGGGTTGGGTTCAGAATGACACATCATCCTAAGGCTGGCTGCTGGGTCCCAGAGGCAGTGCCCCACCCAGAACACAGGGCTCATGATAGAGCCAGCTTTGCACCCTCAGAACCTACGATAGGCTTAGTGGAAGCAGCTTCCAGAAATGTTTATAAAGTAATAACCCCAGCAGTCTGAGGAACGTCTACACATGCAAATTTAAATGAACACGCTAACACTTGTGCTGTAGTTTAAATTGCGTATGAATTATCCAGAAGCCATTAGCTCATGCCTGTAATTGTAGCTCTTCAGGGGGAGGCTGAAATGTGGAGGATTAAGGCTTGAGACCAGCCAGGGAAGGAAAATTCACTAGACTTCATGCCCAAAATTTATTTTATTTTATTTTTATCATGGAACTTGAACTTGGGGCCTGGGCACCATCCCTGAGCTTTTTTTTGCTCAAGCCTAGTGCTCTATCCCTTTGAGCCACTGCACCTCTTCAAAATGATTTTTTAAAAAGCAGGACTAGAGCTGGGAATGTGGCTTAGTGGTAGAATGCTTCCCTAGCAAGCATGAAGCCATGGGTTCAATTCTGCATAAACAGAAAAAGGAAGAAGTGACCTATGGCTTAAGTGGTAGAGTGCTAGCCTTGAGCAATAGCAGCTCAGGGACAGTAGCTAGGCCCTGAATTCAAGCCCCAGGACTGACCAAAAAAAAGCAAGACTGGAAGCATGGCTCCGTGGTAAAATACCAGTTTAGCAAGTGCAAGTACCTTAATATCAATCTTAGTCCTAAAAAACAAGCAAACAAACAACTACACAGGGGGCTGGGAATGTGCCTTAGTTGTAGCGTGCTTGTCTAGCATGCATGAAGTCCTGGGTTTGATTCCTCAGTACCTCATAAACAGAAAAAGCCAGAAGTGGCGCTGTGGCTCAAGTGGTAGAGTACACTAGCCTTGGGCACAGAGAGGCTCAGGGACAGTGCCCAGGACCTGAGGTCAAGCCCCAGGACAGGCAAAAACAAAAAAACACAAAATAACTATGTACATCTGGGAGCTGGTGGCTCACATCTGTAATCCTAGCTACTCAGAAGGCTGAGCTCTGAGGATTAAGATTCAAAGCTAGCCTGAGCAGGAAAGCCTGTGTGTGTGACTCTGAGCTCCAATTAAACACCAAAATGCCAGGTGTAGAGCTGTAGCTCAAGTGGTAGAGCATTAGCCTTGAGCAAAAAAGTTCAGGGACAGTGCTGAGGCACTGAGTTTAAGCTTTATGACCAGCACCAGAACAAAACAAACAAAAAAACAACTATGTATAAATTATCTGAAAGAAATTTACTACTTATTTACTTATTTAATGTATCTATTTTTTGTGTTGGGACAGTAGGGCTGAGCACTGTCCCTGGCTTCTTTTTGCTCAAGGCTAACACTCTACCACTTGAGCCACAGCACAACTTCCAGCTTTTTCTGAGTAGTTCATTGGACATGAGTGTCCTAGACTTTCTTGCCCAGGCTGGCTTTGAACTTTGATTCTCAAGATCTCAGCCTCCTGAGTAGCTAGGATTGCAGGTGTGAGTCACCAGCGCCTGGCCTTTATTTATTTGTTTGTTTGTTTGTTTGATGAGATGGAGGTTTCACTATGTAGTCCACACTGGCCTCAAACTCCTGAGCTCAAGCAATCCTCCGATTTCAGGGAGCACAGGTACACACCTGGATTGTCAGTTTTGGATTCTCACTACTGTTGCTACAACACAGATTATACAAGATATTAAAAAAAAATACACTTTTAACCAGGCATGGTGAGAAGCATTCAAGAGGCTGAGACTAGAAGAGTATGGTTAAAGGCATCCTGGGCTACAACAGAAGTCCCTCCCTGTCTTTAAACACACACACACACACACACACACACACACACACACACACTTTTTCTAATTAAAAGTGTTGCCTAACTGAGGCACTGGTGGCTCATGCCAGTAATTCTAGCCACTCAGGAGGCTGAGATCTGAGGATTAAGGTCAAAGCTAGCCTAAACTAGCTAAGCCTGTATGATTGTTAGCTCCAAGTAACCACTATAAAGCTAGAAGTAGGGGCTGGGAATATGGCCTAGTGGCAAGAGTGCTTGCCTCGTATACATGAAGCCCTGGGTTCAATTCCTCAGCACCACATATATTGAAAATGGCCAGAAGTGGTGCTGTGGCTCAAGTGGTAGAGTGCTAGCCTTGAGCAAAAAAGAAGCCAGAGACAGTGCCAGTGCTCAGGCCCTGAGTTCATGGCCAAGGACTAGCCAAAAAAAAAAAAAGCTGGAAGTAGAGTGGTAGAGCACTATCCTTGAGCAAAAAAGCTCAGGGACAATGCCTAGTTCAAGCCCCAGGCCCAGTACATGCATACACAGGAAATTGTTTTCTAAATCCCCAAGTCCTTGTTTCCTAGACCTGGAAGCCTAGGCTAGGCAGAGGGGACCCTGACACCACCTGTGCTGACAGCCAGGTCACAGAAATCTCTGCTGCAGAGTCTGGCTGAGTCAAGGTTAGCGTTGTGCTGGGAGTGGGAGCCAGAGGGGACCCTGGTGAAGCAGAAGTGTACAAACGACAACAGCCCCATTGGGTCACAGCAGGGACAGACAGAAGAAGAGCTGCATCAAAGCTGAGTCTTGAAGCATGTCCAGGAGAGCAGGTGGCAGCCAAATGCAAGAGGGGCAAAGGCCCCTGGCAGAGGTGCTGGCACATGTCTGGGAACTAAAAACGGCCACTGGCCAGGAAGGAGGTAGCGTACGCAGCTACACAGGTAACCTGAGTGACTCAGTGACTGAGTGAACAAAAATAAGGGTGGAAACAGAGCTGTCCCTTGGGCATGTCAAACTGTTCATTCATTCAGCATTCAGCCATCCATTCAGCAAGTGTTACTGGGTGCCAGCTGTGGGCCAGGCTCTGCGCTGTGCTAGGGGTTGGACAGCTTCATCCAATTCCATTACCCGGGAGGAGGGGGGGGTCACATCCCTTGGTAAACAGTCGTTCAGAATCAGCCTGGAACCAGTATGACCCCAAGTCTTCCTGGAGTCTGCTCCCCTAGAACCAAGGAGCCAGCCCCTGGCCAAATGAGGACCATGCTAGGGGCTTTTAGGGGAGGGCAGAGTGGGAAGGGGACGTTAGGGCTGGCTCTGCCTGGGATTCACGGAGTGGAAGGACAGAGTGCATGTGCTGGGAGCCCAATGCAAGGCCTCACTCCTCATCCTTTGGCTCAGTATTCCCACCTACAAAATGGCCAGACAGGCCTTGTGGCCCTCCCTTCTGAAGGGAAGGGGATCTGGAGTGGAAATCCTGTCACATCTCTCCAAGCAGAGCTCCTGACTCATTCCTACTCTGCCCTGGTCCCTCCCTCCTGTCTCCAGGAGCCTCTCTGGACCAGCAGCAGGCCCCAGCTCCAGCAGTGATGAGCATGCAGCTCTGCCCACAGAAGCTGACCTCCTGCTCTGGTCCTCCAGCCTCCCCAAGCTCCCCCAGGGAAGGAGTGAGAAGTCAGCTAGAAGAAGGAGAGCTGGGAGAGGCAGAGAGTGGGGAATCTACAAGAAAACCTGCAGGTGGAGGAACCGGTGAGACCAGACAGGAGCAGCTTGCCACTGTCCATCAAGATAGACGGAGGACAAACACCTTCCAAGGCTTCGGGGACCACAGTGAGTGATGTCCCGCAAAGATCAAGCGAGCGCCTGGCTTCACCTCCAGCAGCCTCTTGGGCATCATACCCTGGACAGTCCTCAGGCCTCTGAGCTCACCTTGTGCAGTGCGCCATATTATCTTCCTCCAGTGCTTTTGCCCTACCTTTCCCATACCTGGAACCCAGGCATGGTTCTGGACTCATCCTATCCATCAGTTCCCTGCAACCAGGAGCTTCCTAAAACCCAGAGCTAACCATTCACTGCCAGCTTGAAAGTCCACTCTCTCCCCGCTCCCCCAAGATGAAGTCCAAACTCCAAAATGTCCTCCCCTTGCTCCTCAGCCCTGCACCCCTGCCCCTGCGGAACTCACAGACACAGTGCTTCCTGCCTCGGGCCTGGCTTTGGGCCCCACCCAACATCTCCTTTCCCCACCACCACCTTGGAGCCTTATCACTGGTCTCCCTCAGCCTAAATCTTTGTCTCAGTACTTCTCTCCAGGGGCAGCCTCTGTCTCCATTTCTCTCTCCTCCAGGCTCATGTCTCTGGGGAGCAAGGCCCAAGTCGAACCCATCCCCAGGTCCCAGCACCAGTGCAGTGGCTGATACAGTAGTTAGAAGGCACAAAGGAGAGGAGAGGAGTGTAGGCATTGGGGCAGAGCTAGAAAGCACACTCAAAAAGAAGACCTTGAAACTCAGAGATAGGCCCCAAGGCCAGGCCAGGAGGCTACGGAGGAGGCTGGAAGGGGAAAACATGGCAGAGCCAGAGCTGAGCCCCGGGGGTGGCGCTGCCAGGAGACAGCTGAGGAGACATAATTGGATCAGAGACAACTCTGCTCCTGCAGTGAGGGGGCGTGACTCACACCACACAGAGGCATGCTAGACACAGAAACAGTCTCATACTCGGGCACAGACACAACCATAGGCACATGGGATGCCTTCCATACGGACTGACTGCGCCTTGTCAGGTTGCTAACTGGGCAGGAAAAGAGGGGATGGGAGCCTGGAACCCACCAATGGGGAGCTCAGCCTAGCCAGCTGAAGGTGTCACACACACAGCCACCCTGATCCAGCTCCACACACACAGAAAACCCAGACCTGGAATCCCCTACTCCCATCGCACAATCCTGTCCTCATAACATACGTGTAACCACCATCTGGTCGCTTCTTTAGTTGTTTGCTTCAGTTTTGCTTGGCTCCCCCATCGGATGTAGATCTAA
Source organism: Perognathus longimembris pacificus (assembly GCF_023159225.1). Lineage (NCBI taxonomy): Eukaryota > Metazoa > Chordata > Mammalia > Rodentia > Heteromyidae > Perognathus > Perognathus longimembris. The sequence goes on along the minus strand of NC_063173.1, from coordinate 11,978,446 downwards.
CGACCACAGTATCTGATCTGTGTGGTTTGATGCTAAATTCCTGGAGATGACACAGTGCTTGGCATATGGTATGTTTCTAATAATGTGTGGAATCCATGAGTGCACGCATGACTGAATGAATGAGTGAATGTTGAAGAAATAAAAGAGAGCTCCATCCCTCTGGCTATCAGGCCTCTGCTTTAAGACTTGTGGGTCCCAGGAGACCTGAGGAATCCTAAGACAGAGAAGTTGAGTGTGTCAGGAGACCGTGGGGTCGGGGGGGGGAGGGGTGGTCTAGGGAACTGGCAGCAGATGGGCATAGTGACACAAAATCTAAAAACTGAGACTGAGTGGTCAGGGCCCCATTGGGGAGACTGAGGTAGGAGTCACCCTCTACTTCTATATATACAGACTTGGTTCGTTTGCTCCAGGACACAAGAATCCTAGGTAAGTATCCAGGGCGGAGCACGCCTACTGCTTCAGGGATCGCAGGTTGAGAGGCAGGAAGGCAGTGGTAGGCTGAAGCCCCGGAAAAGAATCCCAACTGCCGTGGGGCTCCGTTTAGTGACAGGTAAGAGAAGTCTGAATCTCTGAAGGCTTCAGAACATCTAGGGCAGCCTGGGCACTGCGCGGGGGGGGGGGGGGGGGGGGGGAGGGTTGGCACAAAAAAAGCACCCAAGAGGGGTGGAGACACTTCCAGCCTGATGCCTGGTTCATGCTGCCTTGCTGAATCACCTGTTGCCAGAATACCCTCATTTGTCCAGGTCAGGGGCAAAGGAGTGTGGGGGATGAGGGCTGGAATAGGTCTCTGTTCCTATCTATGCTTGCTGTGGCCCGTCCCTTCGGGAACAGTCTGGAGCAGCCCATCCAAGGCCCCAGATCCCCACTGAGTGTCAGCCTCTGGGGTCACTGTGCCTACAGCTTTGGCTCCAGGTGGTCAAGCCACGCATGGAGACACAGGAGAGGAAAGAAAACCCAGCTGTCTCCAGTACTCACTCCTTTCTCTCATCTCTTGAAACTTTAAAGACTCTCAGCTGGAAACTGAGCTGAGGCTCGTTAAAGTTTAAAAGCCACAGCCTAGGGAGCTGAGTGTGGAGGGCACAGAGCCAGGTTGGGGGCTGACGGCTCCCCCCACAGTACTGGGGTACTCCACCCACTCTTGGGGTAGACCCCGGAGAGCTGTACATCCCTACCATCTTACAGCCCAAGCACCACACCTCACAATTTGCAAGCTGCATAGTTTGATGGAATCAGCATGTCCCCTTCACTGTTCTTTTTTTTTCTTGCCAGTGCTGGGGCTTGAACTCAGGGCGTGGGCACTGTCCCTGAGCTTCTTTTTGCTCAAAGCTAGCACTCTACCACTTGAGCCACAGCGCCACTTCCAGCTTTTTCTGTTTATGTGGTGCTGAGGAATCGAGCCCAGGGCTTCATGCATGCTAGGCAGGCACTCTACCACTAGGCCATATTCCCAGCCTCTCCCCTTCACTGTTCTTCCGAAGTCTTTCTGGATGTGGGCCCTTAGCCTGATTCCCCACAGTCTCTACTTTAGTGTAGGCTTCACAAACGCATCTTCTCCAACTATGTTTGTCTAAGACCTTGGTGCCCCAAGATCTTCAAGCTCTTTCGCCAGGCCTGGGGCTCTGATCTAGTCTTCCAATCCCCTCTGTCCCCCACATTCAACCACCCACAGCTCTCCAAATGCACTGCCCTGTCTCCTGCCCCAGGGCTTTCACACTCTGAAACTAGATGCTGTTAGACTTGAACTCCTTATTCTCTACCCAGTTCCAGAGGAATCCCTGGAGCCTCCTCCTCTGTGAAATCTTCCTTGGCCCCCATGGCTGGCAAGGTCCCATGCCCCTTCTGGGTTTCCATAGCTCCTGTGAGAGGTGTCGCTCCCGGCACCCACCTGAGAGCTCCTTGATGGTAGGGTCTGATTCCTTGCTGTCCCCCACTTTGAGCACAAAGCCGGGCAGAGTGGCTATTGGGGTGCTCACTGAATAAATGAATGAACAAATGAAGTCCTATAAGGCAGGCCTGCCAGAATTACTACCCCTGTTTAACAAATGAGAAGCTGAGCCTAAGGTGGAGCAGCAACCAAATCCTGTGCTTTTTTTCTTTTCTTCTTTTCCTTCCTTCCTTCCTTCTTCCTTTCTCTTCCCTCCCTCTTTTTTTTTTCTTTTTTTGTGCCAACCTTGAGACTTAAACTAAGGGCTTGGGCACTGTCTTTTCAAGGCTAGCACTCTACCACTTGAGCCACAGCACCACTTCTGGCTTTTTCTGAGTAGTTTATTGGAGATAAGAGTCTCATGGACTTTTCTGCCTAGGCTGGCCTTGATACAGTCCTCAGATCAGCCTCCTGAGTATAAGTGTAAACCACCAGCGCCTGGCCTGAACCTGTATACCTCCCATATCCTCATAACCAGTTAGGCACTGCCAGGAAGCCTCCTCAACACCGCCAGTCACCTCCGACCTGCCCCTTGTCTAAGCTCTATAGTCTAGATCTAACCACCAGAGGTGTGCTTGCTCTCTGGGAGCCTGGTGCCCAGGGCTGTTATGGAGCCCCTTCTTCTGGTTGTCTCTACTGTCAAGTCTGAGCTAGAGCAAGGGCAGAAATCTTTAAGGCCTAATCTTGGATTCAAGTCCCCATCTAGGAGCCTCCTTGCAGGAACAGACTACTATGGCCTAAGCCATCTATCTGTCCTGACCCTGTATCCAGCAGCGCAGTCCTCCTCTATTCTGGCTTAGGCTTAGGACAGTCTATAGAAACCACCATAGTCTCTAGAAAACTATCCAGCACTTTCCTATAGAGAGAGGGAAACTGAGCCCCAGGGCCTGAACTTACTCAGTTTAAGGCTGGAAAAGCAGACTAACTCCCACCCCTGTCACCACAGATAAGAAAACAGACCCAGAAGGGTGAAGTGACCCCCAAGGTCACATAGTGAGGACTGGGCTCTCACCCAGCTGGGTCCACTCCAGGGTGCCCTCCCACGATGACACAGCCTGGGGAGACAAGGACAGAGAGTGAAATTCCACGGGGTCCTAGGTACAAAAGGTCCAAACTGTGCTGACAACCAGGCCAAAGTGTTGAGAGAACTCAGCCCTGGCGGCCCAAGGTCCTGGGTTCTCATCCAGCTTCATCTACTTCTAGCTGTTGGCCTTGCACAAGTGAACTCTTGCTGAGCCTCAGTTTCTGCTGCATGAGGCTAATGAGTCCCCCTCTACAGGCCCTGCCCCCATTTCCCCAGAACACTTTTGAGTCTGTTAAGGGTGAGGAAGGCCCTCAGACGTTACTGAGAGTGAGCTTTTGAGGGGGAGCAGAGAGTAAGACCTAAGCCCTGGCTTGACAGCCTGGAACCCAGGGGTCCTGTGGTGCATGACAAGGGGACAGGGAGACAGGTTGGAAGAGTCCCTAGAGCTTCTGCCAAAGGAGAAGAAGAGGGGCTGCAAGAGAGGAGGTGAGAGGAAACAGGTCCCCACTGCTCAGCTTCTTGCAGCTAGAGGATCCTCAGGTTTCCAGCCATACTGTAGTCCCCTAAGAGACCTCCTACACCTGTTCTAACCCCAAGCCCGTCAGGCTCCTGTCATCCCAGCCTACTCCTCTCTCAGTGGACTGCCAAAGAACCTGTGTCCTGTGCAATAGTCAAGGATCACCCGGAATTATCCGTCCCATCTCCACCAAAGTCCGAAAACTGAGGAAGGGTCCAGGTCTTTTCCTTCGCCTCTCACATGGTAAGCCATAGAAATGGGTAGGCAGCAGACGGGGAGACGTCAGGATATGGCATCCAGGGCAGAGCTGGGCTCTGGCATCTAGCCTCCGGTCCCTCATCTTTCCCATGGGCTCTGGCACAGGCACAGGGTTCAGATGTCTTTGGAATTAGTAGGGCCCAGTGGCAGGTGGGCAGGCAACCCAGAAGGGGCAGGATGTGCCCAAGGTCACACACAACAGAAAGGGCATGACGTGCAGAACTGTATCCCAACTGGCTCTGGTTAGTTAAATGACACAGTTCCCATGTGTCACACCACTAATGACTCTGTGGGGAAGAGGCCCGAATTTGGGGAGACATAGGTTCAGGTTCTAAGCTGTCCTTTGCTTTGTACCCAGAATTGATAGTTAGCCTCAGGAAGCTAAATCTCAGGAGGCACTATCTCCTGTCCAGAGCACAGTGCAGGCCTGAGGCCAGGCCAGGCTGGAGGCCAGAAGGGAGGGAAAAGGTTGGAGATGGCTGCCAAGAGCCCCTTTACCTTGGTTCTGACTGCTAGGCACAGAACCATGGCAGCTTCCAGGGACCTCTGGCGACAGGGTAAGAAGAGGAGGAGGAAATCAATGAGGTAAATAAGTAGGTGGACCTCTCCCCCTAATTCACAAGCACAAAGTATTTTCTGCAGTGGGAGAGAAGAGGACAGAAGTTCAACAAACTACTGGACTCTTCCTTTGACCTGCTGTATGACCTTGGCAAGCCACACCCCCTCACAGCCTTTCACGGTTTTGTCATCCATCAAACAAAAATGGGATGATAAGAACATCAAGTCCTCAGGGCCTTCAAAGCTTTATTGATGGGGGTCAAAGGCCACAATGTTGCCTAAGGATGTGTACCCAAGCTGAGAGGGACAGGAACTCTGGAGCCAGGAGGCCAGGGTTCCATTCTTGCTTGACCTTAGGCAAGTACCTTCACCTCTCTCAGTTTCTTTGTCTGTAACAGGGAGACAAGATTACTATAGCTCAGGACTGGCTGCAGGGTGAATTAGATGACATTGAGGAAAGGTTTGGCTCAAAGCAAGTGCTCTTATCAGAAATAAGATTAGCTCCCAGGCACCTGAGAGTCCAGGAACCTTGGGAGGGATGCTACGAGGTCTCTACCCCTCTCCCAGAGTTCTATCTCTACCCCTCTCCCAGAGTTCTATCTACTGCGTGGAGAGGCCCAAGTCTAGAGATCTTGTTCTTAGGGATGTTCATAGTCCACCTCCTTCCAATGCCCAGGGTTTGTTCTCCTCTACCGAGGGAAACAAAGCTGGGAGTGGATTATCAAAGTAAAAGATAGGGTGAGAATTGTAAGGGTAACTCATCGGGGCCCTAGGCCTGCTTGGCTAGGATTTAGATGTCCCTGGGCTGTGCCCTGCCCCTCAGAATACTCATCAGTACTCCAAGGGAGGAAAGAGAATAGAAAACAGGATTTATATGGGGTGCTCTGGCACTAGCCACTGTGTGGCCTGAGAGAAAAGAAGATTGTGGCCCTGTCCAGAAGCCCATGTACCCCAGTTTTTTGAAGTTCCTTTTATCCCAAGTCAGACCCCTCCCTTTTGAGGGGTCTGTTGTAGCAACGAGGCCCCAAGATCTGCCAGCTCCAGTCCTGGGATGGATTGGGTTTATTTATTAACCAAGCCAGATGGAGTAGGCAGCTCTGCCCTGTTGACAGAGGGTGGGAGCAAGTTCCCTTTTCCTCCCCTTGGAGAGCCAAACCCTGATGGAGAAACTACACTTCCTAACCCTTGCCTGCCTTAAGCCTTTCTCAGTCACCTTCCATTCACTTTGTTCCTTTTCTTCCAGCAACATTCCTTCCCTATAAGTGTTGGACATTATGAGGAAGAAAGGACCTGTCCCCTGGGCTCTAGCTGGAATTCTTAACTGCTTTTCCTTTCTCTGCTGTTGGGTTCAAACACAGGTTAGGCCTCAGAGAAGCCCAGGCTTAAAGGCCTCTGCTGAGTCTGGGCAGAGACCCAGCAGGGGAGTTGTACATGTCAGATGTCAGTCCAGAGCCAGATAGCTGGGATGCAGACAAAGAGACACGGGGGGGGGGGGGGGGGGGGGGGAGGGAGAAAGAGCAGGCCAGGCTATCTGAGGCTAGATGGACAAAGCTGTAAATGATTAAGGCAAAATGAAATAGAAAGATACAGTGTCAGAGGGGAAAGGTCAGAGACCCAGGATCCTGAAGTGAGGCCAGGATGTCCAAGTTAAGTCCGAAACCAAGCCCCAGGCTGGAGAGTCTAAGGAGTCCAGTGTCCTGTCCCCTGGAAATAGAAATGCACAACTCCCCCCCCCACACCCCCGCCAATGCTCCAGGAGGACAGCAGAAGCAGGAGAGGGCAGCAAAGGGCCAGACTTCCTCAGGAACCTTCTATGCTTGAAATGTGGCACTCCTAGCAATGCCAGATGTGTCATGACCAGCTATGGAGGTTCCTAGACCAGAGGCTTCACCAGCCTTTGGGCCATCAAACTTTCTATCTGCCCTGTCAGGCCTGGGAGAGGAGATGGCTGTGCGCGGCTGATATCATCTGCAACTACTCCCTAAGCTGGCTTTCCTTGGCCCCAAGTTGCCCGCTCACCCCAAGCCTGGCCCAGTGTGAAGTTAGCAACATCCAAGCCCTCCCTTGAGTTATCTGCCAGTTATGACTGAGAGCCCCTGCTGGTGATGCTAGAAACTTGGAAATGGGGGAACTGTCAGGGAGGGAAGGCAAGAACAAGGGACTTGGCAGAAGAAATCAGCTCTCTGGCACGGAAGGGTGCAGCAGAGTCAGGTAGGCCCAGACCCAGCTCAGGCAGAGAATCAGCAATGAGGGAGAAAAAGGGATCAGTCTGCCTGACTCGACTCAAGCAAGGAGCCAGGAGGAGGAGGATTTAAGGACAGAGGTTCTGGCGACAGCCCACCTCCCAAAACAGGCAGGGCGCACGAGTCCCCGGGGCCTCGGTGGGTCCATCTGTGAGACGGGGGGGGGGGGGGGGGGGGGGGCCTTAGCTCAGCAGCCCTCCCTCGGTGGATGGAAGTAGCGCCGGTCCCAGGCGGTAAGGTGCACGGGCAGGTGCAGGGGCGGCGGCGGGCGCCCTAGGGCGGCCCTACCTTGATCTTGTGCAGGGTCCGATCCATCTCCACCGCCTGCACCCACACCGACACGCCGGCCTTGCTGTAGGTCAGGTTCCAGCCCATCTCGGCCTCGCACTCGGACCGGAAGCTTTGGAAGTCCCGGTCGTCCGGCACTTGGACACTCTCTCGGCCCAGCGCCGGCCGAGGCCCGTGGGGCTCAGGGGGGGCGGCGGGCTTCTCCATGGGGAGCGCGGCGAGGCCCGGGGCCCTGGTCCCAGGCCGGCTTTCCCGGGTCCTCGGCCGAGGCTCCGACAACGTCGACGCGGCTGCAGATGCTGACGCCACCTTCCTGGGACCTGCAAGACCGGTTTGGGGACGCGAGTCAGGGCGCTGGGGGGCGCGGGTGGGGCGGCCCGGGTCCCGGACGAGTGGAAAACTCGGGACAGGTACGGGAAGGTCCCCACCCCCCGGCGACGGCGGACGGGGACGGGACGCCTTCGGGGCCACTCCCGGGAGGGTGGGGGGTGGGGGGGGGAGGGAGCGACCGCCGCACTCGCCCGCCCGGGGCCCGCGCGCGCGTGGGGGCTGCGAGTCGTGGGCAGGTGGCCCGCGGGGAGCCCGGGGTGACGGGCGGGCGACGTGGCGACGGGACCTGCCCCACTAACTCGGCGGCGCGGGCTGCACGCGGGACGCGCGCGGCGGGGAAGGGAAGGGGCGCCCGCGGCCGGGCTGCTCACCTGTGCCCGCTGCTCCGCCGGGGCCCGCCGGGGCCGGGGTGCGAGCGCCTCCGCCGCCGCCGCTGCCGCCGCCGCCGCCGCCGCCGCTGCCCGGGCGACCGGGGGCCGCGCGGGGGCCCTGGGGTGGGGGTGGGGGGGAGGAGCAGTGGGTCCCGCCGCCCGGCCCCGCCCCGCGCCCCGCGCCCCGCGCGCCCCCTCTCGCCCGCCCACCTCCCTCCGGGCTGGGCTGCGGGCTCCGGGGCTCCGCCGCCCCGCTCGGGATTTTCCAGGCTGCGGAGGTAAAGCTGACGGGAGCGCCGGGCCCCGCCCCGCCCCGCCCTGCCGGGTCCTAGCGCCCGCCCCGGGTCGGGCGGGGGGGAGACCCCGTGGGGCCGGGGTGGTTGCCTTCGGGCTACGGCTTGGGGTGGCCGAGCGGCGTCGCGGGGGCCGGGCGAGGAGGAGGGGCTCCTCGAGAGCCATCCTGGAAGTTCACCGCGAGCCCCTTCTCTCCGCCGCTCCCCCACCCGCCCAGGTACTCACTTTTGCCACAGCCCTATTCACACACGGGCTCCATAACGCTCCCGAGCGCCAAAGATGGGCATCCCCCACGCGCGGACCGCCAGGCTCGCGGCCCACCGCAGCTCCCAGAGGCAGCCCACACGCACCCTACCCTTTTCCCGGTGGGGATGCAAAACCCACCACTCTCCGAGGCTCGCAGGCCGGCCTGGCTTGGGGGGGGGGGGGGAATCTTCACTCCAGTCTCACTTCCACCTGGGAGTCTTAACCAGCACTCCTTCCGTCCCAGACTCCAGCCTTGTCCACCGCCACTTGTCCTCAGCACACCTAGACGCACAGGCCTCTCCCACGGACTAGGAAACGACTTCTGGGGCTCCCTAGTCCCTTCCCTGAAGACCTGACCTGAGCTCTATAGCTTGGGGAGCTGGGGGGGGGGGGCGTGGAGGGGAGGGCGGATAAGTCCACCGGGCTCTTCAATCACCCCTTCCAGCCTGGGAGCCCCTGGCCTCTGGGTCCTAGTGCTAGTTCTATGTCCATCTACTCTGTGTGAACCCAGGAGTTCAACTTCTCTGAGGCCAGGCCAGTATGAGTGTGGCCACCTGTCCCTATCACTGGCCATAGGCCACAGGGGGGGACCTACGATGAGCTCTTCTGGACGGGCAGCTAACAAAGTCCAACAATTTCTCTACACTGACCCAGTGTCAGAGCCCAGGTCTCAAGCCTTCCACCCAGGGCTCTTTGCTATGCCTTCTGCCCTCTCCTCACTGGGCCTCTCTACAGAAGGACGGTACCTCCTAGTTTCACCATCCAGAACTCGGGGAGGGGGTGGGAGGAAGAACAGCTTTCTTACAGGTGCTAAGAGAAAAATGAGGAGTCAGCATGATGGGTTCACAAATAGAGGTGTTTCTTCCTGAAGGGCTTAGAGCTCTGAGAGGTTTGTAAATCAAGACCAAGCTAAAAACTGCACGGGAGCAAGCAGAGAATCATGATGGTGAAGTGCCTCCAAAGGGCATTCTGCAAAGTGAGTCCTGTCAAATGAGGTGCAGGTTCCCTTGTGGCTTGAGTGATTTAGATCCCCAGGCCTCCCGGCTGCAGGCTGCAGTGCGGGAGGAACAGTCAGATAAACACACACACACATACACACACACGTTTAAACTCACATTGTTTTAGCAGTGTCTGGGAATGAGTAGGTGGAGGAGGGGCGGCTCTCAGCTTGGGAGACCCAGGCTCTGACTCTGCCTCCTCTGTCACTGGTCCAACTAAAGCCACATCACTGCCTTCCTCCCAGCCTCAGTGGTTCTAGCTGACACCATCGTTCCCAGGAGACCTAAAGAGGCCCCCAGCAGAGCCAAAGCCTGCTCTGTATACTGTTGTCTCTGGGATAGGCCATAAGGAAAAGAGCAAACAGCACTTGCCTAGTGGCTCCTGCCCTTGCCAGGCCCCAATAATAGTATCTCACAGATAGGAGGCAATGAGGTACTAAACCTCTCATGTTTACCATCTAGCCCAGCAGGGGAAGATAAGGCTGAGGTGACAGCGGGAGGGGGGGGTGGCTGGGAGGGCAAGGGAACAGAAGGACTTCTCCACCCCAGAGTACTGATCTGAGGGACAGAAAGAACCCCAGGAAGGTACACATCATACCAATCAAACTATCACTCACATCTGAACACAGATTAACTCAGACCGAATCCCTTGGGCTCATCCTAAATTCAGCCCCCGCTAGCTGTCCAGCACACAGGCAGAGACTATCTCTCCACCCTCATGACTTTGCCCTTGCAAGCCTCCCTCCCCCAGGTATTTTTATGTCCCTGGCTCTAAGGCTCTTGACAGCCTCTAGAACATGACAAAGTAGATCCGTTCCCTGTTTCCAAACACCCTGAGCAGCAGAGATAAAGCCTATAGCTCAGAGTGAAGTCAGGAAGTGGGGACAGGTTTAGGGAAAGAGTCTCTAGAAGAGCCTTGTAAGTGATCACAGCCTAGTTGTGGACCTGGGTTCAAATCCTGGCTCGGTCCCTTCTTATCTATATGATCAGAAGCGAGTGATGTGGTGTCTCTGAGCTTGTTTCCACATCTGGAATAATATTATACCCTAAGAATTATTGTAATGAAGAGTTGCATATATTCTAGTTTACCAAACTTATCACCAGATAGGTATCCCAAACTATAACTGGAAGTAGGGTAGGGTAGGAAGGAATACACTGTCCAGAAAAGTATAGTCAAATCAAAATATTAAGGTAACATCTTGATATGATTGGTAAGATTATCATAAAAGAGTAGACCACAGAACTAGGTAACAGTGGCTCACACTTGTAATCCTACCTACTCAGTAGATTGAGATCTGAGGTAGTTCAAAGCCAGCCCAGGCAAAAAAGTTCATGAGATTCTTATCTCCAATTAACCACAAAAAGCTGGAAGTGGAGCTGTGGCTCAAATGGTAGCGAGCTAGCCTTGAGCACAAAACCTCAGGGGCAGAATTCAAGCTCCAGGATCAGAAAAAAAAAAATTAGACCACAGAAAATGCTAGAAAAACATGACACCTGCCACGCTAATTTTACCCACTGCTCAAGAGCCTAGCCTCTCCACACAAGGTCGATGAGATGCCTCTGTGAGCCCCTGGCTCCTGTCTGGGTGGGTGGTGTGTGTGTGTGTGTGTGTGTGTGTGTGTGTGTGTGTGTGTGTGTGTATGTGTGTGTGTGTGTTAGCATATATATGGGAAGGTGCTTAGTAAGCTGAGAAGCTCACAAGGGTGTGAGGAATCATTACCCAGGGTGCAGAAAGAATATGGCTAAGGGCCATAGAAGGCCTGGAATCGCACTGCAAGCCAGAACCTTAGGGGGACCTCCTGTGACTCTTGGACTGGGGAGCCCAAGAGGGATCTAGAGTTTCACACAACCTTTGTCCCCAAGAGCTACTGGAGCAGGGGTCACCGGGCATTTGCCTGGTCCCTAACACTCTTCAACTCTCTGTACCAACCTAAAGACCCTCAGGATACTGTCTTCTAACTTCGCTGCTACACGTGGAGAGAACCAAGGCTAGCTAGCAAAGACAAGCAGAGATGAAAACCCAAGTCTCCCCACTTCTAACCTTGCCCCCGTCCCATTACATACTACCCCTTGCACTTGAAGTGGGGACTGTGGCAAGTGACCACCTTCTCCCAGCAACCAGTGCGTTCAGGACAGTGAGAGCCTACAAGTCTTGACTCTTTTTTTTTTTTTTTTTTTGCCAGTCATGGGTCTTGAACTCAGGGCCTGGGCATTGTCCCTGAGCTTCTTTATGCTCAAGGCTTGCACTCTACCACTTGGGCTGCAGCACCACTTCTGGCTTTTTCAACTCATGTGGTACGGAGGAATCGAACCCAGGGCTTCATGCATGCTGGGCAAGTACTCTACCACTAAGCCACATTCCCAGCCAGTCTTGACTCTTTTTTTTTTTTTTTGCCAGCCCTGGGGCTTGAACTCAGGGCCTGAGCACTGTCCATGGTTTCTTTTTGCTCAAGGATAGCACTCTACCACTTGAGCCACAGCGCCACCTCTGGCTATCATCCGTATATGTGGTGCTGAGGAATCGAACCCAGGGCTTCATGTATATGAGGCGAGCACTCTACCACTAGGCCACATTCCTGGCCCAGTCTTGACTCTTTCTTAGGTCACTTACTCACCATCTAGCCAGCTGGATCTCCCTTCTGGGAGATGAGAAGATGCCACACTGGCCCCTTCTCCCCTGCCCCCTCCACAGTGGTAACCCTGCCTGCCAGCTTGGGTGGAACAGTTCTCAGGTTGTCCTGGGCAACTGGGCAGTATCCTGAGGGCACTGTTCTAGAAGATAGGATGTGACTTGTGTGATGTCATGAGGAAGAAGCAGAATGGGGTGGGGTTCTACCTGCCCTCAGGAGGGAGCAGGGCACACTGGCTTGGTCTTGAGAGGGGTGTGTCCTTTACAGTGGCAGTAGGAGCTGTGGTCCAGTCCCACATGGTCCTGGATCTGTTTACCCAGGGTGAGTCTCATGGTTCTCTTGGCCTCACTGAGCAAACAGCTCAAACCTGCCTGCTAGAGACTCAGAAAGTCATAGCCACTAACCCAGTCAGTGAGCATCCATTTCCTTACTCCTCCTGGTGACACGGTCACAGACACATATCAACACCCCGAGGTCTTGTCACAGCCCCAGACAGATGCCCACTATGTTCATCACATACATGGCCAGCCTGACACAGGCACATATATGGTCACAGACCACAGAGTGAAGATGCCAGGTCAAAACACAGGATAAGCTGGGTACTGGTGGCTGACACCTGTAATCCTAGCTACACACACAGGAGGCTGGGATCTAAGGATCATGGTTCAAAACCAGCCTGGGCAGGAAAGCCTGTGAGACTCTTATCTCCAATTAACCACCAGAAAGCCACAAGTGGTGGCTGTAGCTCAAGTGGGAGAGCACTAGCCTTGAGCAAAAGAACTCAGGAAAAGCACCTAGACCCTGAATTCAAGCCCCATGGCTGACCAAAAACAAACAAAAAAAAAGAAAAGCACAGGATGCCTCGTGACACCTAAATTTCAGACATGTAATAAATGTTTTTTTCTTTTATTTCCTTTTTTGGTATTTCTTGAGACACAGTCTTTGGGAAGCCCAGGCTGGATTCCAACTCTTGAACCTCCCGCCTCAGGCACCTGAATATTGGGATTACAGGCATATATCACCATGCCTGCCATGCAGAGTGTTTTTAACTCCATCTCACATATTTGATGAATCTGGCACATCACATCCTAGGTACTGCCACACCCACACCACCAAATATTGAAGCACCAGAGTCACACACCAGTTCCCACAGAGACTTCAGGCACTTGCTGTGACAGGAATGTGCACACTATACACACATCAGTGGTGCACGAGCTGTCCCGTGTGTGTGTGTGTGTGTGTGTGTGTCTGTGCATGTGCATACATGTGTGTGCATGGTTCTGCACATCGATTCTGTGAGAAGGTGCTGGGCGAGGATGGGTCTACCATACTCATGCTGTCTCATCTTCATAACCACCAGACAGATGGTTGAACAGAGCCCATCAGTCCTGTTTGATAGATACAGCCAGGCCAGGCTGTGTCCCTGGGTACTCCCAAGGATTCAGGCCAGCAAGCATTCAGAGGAACCTCTCACCTCGGAGGATGGCCTTCTGTTCTTTCCCATTACCCAGGGGTGATGTGAGCTTTCTCCAGAGGCTCTGCCTAGTTCCAGGTGATAAAAACTGCCATGAGTCAGGGCCTACGGCTTTGTTTGGAGTTCCTGCCCAGCCTGAGCACAAAACCAGGAGAGAGCCTGGGGTCAGCCGTTGGATCTGTGTCTCTGACAGGAAATCCCAGGGCTCCTGCAAGGCTGCATTGACTCAGCAAAGGGACTGAGGATGGAACTGAGTTCCAGGAGGCAGCAGGGCTCAACAGACATTGTCTGCAAGGGTCTCCGCATGCAGGCATGGGGTGGCATCCAGGTTCTGCTCAAGTACTGCCTACCTGTACTTCACTAGGCCTGCGTTCCTGTCAGCATGGCAATGACCAGAGGAATCTACAGGGCTGAGGCTGCAGGGCACAGGAAAAGGATCCATCAGTTGTGAAGTTCTGCACATATCTGTCTATGTGTGTGTGTGTGTGTGTGTGTGTGTGTGTGTGTGTGTGTGTGTGTGTGTGTGTATTAGACTCCCCTCTTACCCCCATGCTCCACCCTGGGAGTGTCCTGGGCAGCAAAACTCTGCAAAGCCTACAGGGAAGCCTAGAGTGTTCATACTGGGCCTGGAGGATGGGCTGAGAAGGATGGGAGAGGAGCTGGGCAGATGAGAAAAAAGTATCCAGCTCAGCAGTCCAGGAAAATAGCTGGGGCCAGACAGCTTAGAACCTCATACTCAGCGTGTGGTCTCACACAACTCACTTAACCGCTCGTCTCTGTTGTCCCACTTCTAAGATGAGTAGCCTGATGGAGTGTTACAAAGCAACAGTGAGTTACTGCTTATGGAGTGCTTCAGCCCAGTGCCTAGCCCACAGTGAGTGCCAATAAATGCCATCAGTTCCCCTTTCCTGAGCCTCCTTTCCCTCAGGCCTGGCATCTCTCCACAAGGCAGGGCCTCCTTTCTTCCTCCTCCTTCTGACCTGAGCTAACCTGGCACCTGGAGAGGGTTGAGAGCGAAACCCAGATGGGTAGGGTGGGTGTTCCCCTCCCTCCTCCTCAATTCTGGAAAGAGCTGCAAAAGGCTTGGTGGTCCGCCTATGTGGGAGGCCTCAACGGCATTAGCCTTTGATGCCCTGTCCTCAGCGTGGGACAGCTGCTGGTGGAACAGCACGGGCCACGCTTAGCCACCAGCAGCCAGGGCTGAGCTGGCCCACCCCAGGGGGGCGGCTGGGCTGGTTCTCAGGACTCTGGGAAAAGCTGCTGAGGGTGGGCTTCCCTGGGGCTGAGGGCTTCCCTGGCCTAAGGTTTATTCTACGGTCAAAACTCCATTCCTGGACTAGATTTAGTTGCCATGGGGCACTGCTGTTCTGGGGACTCCTGCCAAGCGCTCCTTTGTACCCCTGGCACCCTGGGTCAGCAGGCATCTCCAAGTCCTCCCTCGGGGAGGCTGCCTCCTTCAGCACTGTCTAAATTTAGGACTTGGCTCTGACTCATCCTGAGACTGCTTTGCTCCCTCCTCCAGGAGTGTGCTCCCACGGTATTTTTACCCTTTGCTGACTCAGATTGATTAGTAGGACCCCGGAATCCCCCCTCGCATGGGCCCCAGGCAGTACTGTGCTTCTCTCCTACCACTTCCCATACTTCTCTCTCCTCAACTTCTCCCACCACCTCAACAAGAGCTCAGGGACCAGGATGAAGGTGGCCACAAAAGCACTTGCTCCAGCCCGACTGCTTGTGGGGGAAGGGGAGGTGGAGCCAAGCACTGCCCCTTCTTCTTAGGCTGCCAAGCAGGGCCCTGGCTGAATGAGACGTCTCCATTCTGGACTACACTCCCTCCCTCTTTTGTGCGGGGATCCCTGTGGGTTACCTTAATTGGGCTGCTCCTCTTCTGGAAATACGGAGTTTCAGTCAGGCTTCCACTAGGGAGGCTTGGACCAAAATGGAAATTATCACTGGGTTTTGTCTCCATCTTCAAGCAGGGTGAGATGCCTCAGTGCTGAGTGAGGTATCTGATACCTAGTGAGTCCTGCTTCCCTCTCTGTTTCACCACCCTTCCTACCCCAACTCTGGTTCCTTTCAAGGGATCTGGAATCTGTGGATCTTCGGTAACCTTCCTGGACTTCTGCCCTGTACCAAGGAAGAGTCACACAATTCCGCGCTCTGATGGCGCTGGAATGAGCCCAACGTCTAGCTCTGGTCTGCCCAGGGCTATAATATGCAACTTGGGGCAAGTCACCCTAACTTTGACCATGGTGAGCATGAGACATCTCTTCTCTGCTAGGCTCCCCATGCTAGAGAAGATGGGGGCCTGGGCCACCAAGAAATGTAAGCATGGGGGCATGGGTACTGCAGATAAGCAAAAGATAAGATAGAGGTACTGCAGATAAGCAAAACCTCATCTACAGCCTGCCTCAACCTGTCTTCCCCAGAAACAAGGGTGGCCAGCATTTATGTAGTTCTTCCCATGTGCCTGGTGTGGTTCAATGAATTAGACAGTTCTCAACTCATTTAATTTATAGTTACACCTCAAGACAGACCAGGATAGGATTTGCCATCCCCACAGACAATTGGAAGGCTCAGATGGAGAGGGTCAGTGAATGGTGAAAAACCAGGGCTGACGGCAATGCTGGCTTTTATTCACTATCCCTAAAGAAGCACTATTCAAAGTATACATTAGACACTCGTAAATGTTTGATGAAGATGGTGGATCACTGCCATGCAATGGAAAGATCTTTATCTTATTCCAGTTCTATCCTAGCTCCCGTATGTCAGTAAGAGAGTCTTTTTCCTTCTTCAGCCTCAGTTTCCCTGGCTGAAAAATAAAAGTTATGTGAAAGTTAAAGAATATTTGGAGGTGAGTAGGATTTTGGATTTCAATGTCTACAAACACTTTTCCTGATTTCTGAGAAGGCCCCATCCGCAATCAGACCTCAGGGTCTCCTAGCCCCCTACCCCAAAGAGCTCCCAGAATCCCTAAAGGCCTCCAGAAACAGCTGCATATAATCCAGCCCTTCAACTACAAAGGACAGAGAAAGCTTCACTTCCCAAGAGGGCGTGGCCATGGTGCCATCTCCCCGCTTGCTCCAGTGGCTCTAAGGCCACAGCTCAACATACAACACTTCCTCCCCTCCCTACCCAGGTCACAGCCCCAGCTAGAGTCACCTGAGCACCAGTGCCTCCTAGATTCAGAAACAGACCAATGCTACCCCCCCCCCCTTTCAAACTGTGTTCCCTTACTACTGATCCCTTATCTGTCATATTTGGACCACTAATCTTAAGAAGTGGAATCTGTACAGCTCCAGCAGCATTGTTCCCTTCCTGTAGAATTTTCCAGGTCTCCTCAGCATTCGGCTTCTTGTGTTCATCCCAGGGAGCAAGGCCCTCCTCCATCAGGCTGAGGTTGGAGGGGAGAAGCATTGCAACTGTACCTCTCCTAAGCCCTCTAAGCACAGGCCTTCTATAAGCCTACATCCGACAGATACTGGTCCTTGAGGTGCAAGGCCCAAAGGCAGAAGGACTGGACTCTAGCCCTTGTTCCCACATTACTGAGATCTGGAGCCAGTTCCTTCTCCCGTTGAGGCCCTCAGGTTTGCAATTTGCAGAAAGAGAAAATGACTCTCTCAGTCTCCAATGACCAGACTGTAATAATCTTTTGCCTTCATAGGCTGATTTGAGAATTTTGTTTTCATCCCTGGATCTCATGTGATCCTCTCAACTATCTAATCCTGTCTATAAACGAGATAGCTTTAAGTTCCCAAGGAAACCGAATTACCAAAGTCATACACAGCAAGTGAGAAGCAGAGGCTGGGCCGACTCCTCCCGGGTCTCTGGTCCTTGACCCTCAAGTAATGCTTCCATTCCAGCTGTGTACCCTTCTCTGACCTGCTGTCCCCTTTTGTAAAAGGCCCGAATGAGGATCGAATTAGGAGAGACAATGAGGAAGGCTGTGCTTTGCACACCGTGGGAGAGAAGCACAGCCCGTTACCGGGGTGTCTCCCCACGAGTGGATCCCAGGGTGGTCTGGCCGCGCAGGCGCTCCGCGATGTTTACCGAGACCACAAGGCCTCCCTCAGTCTGCGCACGCGCTTCGCGGCCAGGGAGCGTGTCCCCAGGCTCCGGCGGACGGTCTTCGGGCAGTCCGAACACCCGGGAGGCTGCTGCCGGCCTCTCAGCGCTGCTTTCCAGTGCTGGGGTTGGCTCCGCGTGCGTGGAGGCATCTCTTCAGCCCCGGACCCGCAGGAGGCACAGCCGGGCCACCACCCTCCCTCTCAGAAGGACTCGGTCGGTTGGAGCCCCAGGCGCCAGTTCTGCAGTCCGTCGCCACTGGAACGGCTAGAGCAATGCCGCATGGGTTTTGTAGTCCGTGGCTTTGGTTTCTTTGGGGCCGGAGCATTGCAAAGAAACTACGATCCCCAGAAGTCCAAGGGTCAGAGCAGCAGAAGGGCCCGCGCGGTGCATGTTGGGAGATGGAGTTTGGAAAAGAGAATGTTTGAGGCGGCTGGGAAACCTGTCTCATCAAAAGATCCAGCGTTTTGACAACAGACTTCTTTTCAAATGGTATTTCCACTGGTTTGGGTCAGCGACCTTACATTATGTATCTAAAACCAAACAACTACTAAACATAAAGAGGTCTAGAATAGACCTATCAGTGGATAGCTCAACAGCTATGTACACAGGATCATATAAGAGGAGGATAAGCAAAAACAACTCCAAGAGAAGGACACAGGAGGATTCTATTGCTGATATTACATTTAAAGTTCTAGGTGAATTTCCTTTGGCGTATGCTACGTGGTTACTGTATATGATTTTGGTACACTGGATATTGTACATATGCCTACCTGATCTACGAAAGGGAAAGAAAAATGAGGGTGTAAGATATCACAAGAAATGTACTCGCTGCCTTATTATATAACTGTACCCCTTTTGCACAACACCTTGTCAACAAAATTTAATTAATAAAAAAAATCTAGCGTTTTGAACCTGGGCTGGTTATGTTTGTGTTAGACATGGCTAGCCTAAGGACACAGTGGCATCATTAGGGCTTGTGTCTAAGAAGCAATCCTACTCATTAGCTGATTGCATATTACACAGGACTGTATCCCTATCACTCTTTGGAGAGAATAAGCACACAGGCCTGAGCCTCTTATTTTACTGCTGTTACTTGGAACTTTTTTTTTTCCTTCACAAGTAGAAATGTTCTGCTTCTGCCCCATCTAATATGGCAGCTATTCGTCTGAGGCTAATGAACATCTGACAAGTGGCCAAATGCCAGGAAGAATTTTTTTGATTTTGATTTTTTTAACTGAGCCCCATTGTACACCTGTAATCCTAGCAGGGAGGTGAAGGCAGGAGGATGGAGAGTTGGAGGCTAGCCTGTGAAATGGAGCGACCCCTGAAAAGCAACCAGACCACGCTTTGTCTCAAACCAAGGTTCGTTTATTGAGCAAAATGACCAGCCGAGGTTAACCCAGCTCGGGAGTGAGTAGCCCTGAATCTCAGTAGGAGGGGATTTATAAAGGCAAGCAAGATGATTCACAGAAGCAGAATTTAGCAGTTAATGTTTACAGCAAGCGAGTGAGCAAGCAAGCACTTTTACAGAAGCCAAAAGGTCGCAGTTAGCTTTATCTTAACAAAGAACAGGTATGGTCATCTCCTGTTGTTCTCCCTTTGTGGTGTAGCTGCAGTCTATTGTTCATTGGGGAGGCGGATTCTGGGAAGGCAATTTGGTAAATGATAAATCTTAGGAGGCCATTCTGGTCCGCCTGGTGTTTGCAGGAGTTATAATGAAAAATTCCCTGAAAGCAAGATGTGAATAGGAGAGGTGCGGTCATTCCAAGAATGGTGCAGGTTTAGAAACTACTATGTTTCAAACACTAAAACTCCAGGCATCCCAGTTCTAGGGCACCTTAGGAATCCACGCTCACACTTCATTTCACCTGGACCACCTAGCAAGCCCTCTTCTCAAAAGCCAAGGAGTTGCCAGGCACAGGTGGCTCACACCTGTAATCCTAGCTACTCAGGAGGTTGAGATCTGAGGATCAACATTAGAAACCTGCCTCAGCAGGAACGACTATGAGACTCCTCTCTCCAGTTAACCACTGGAAAGTCTGAAGTGGAGCTGTGGCTTGAGTGGTGGAGTGGGCACCTCGAGCAAAAAAGCTCAGTGATAGTGCCAAAGCCCTGATTCAAGCCCCAGGACTGGCATGTACACACACACACACACACACACACGCGTGCAGGTGTGGTTGCCAGGTATTGGTGGCTCAGGCCTGTAATCCTAGCTACTTAGGAGGCTGAGAACTGGGGATCAAGGTTTGAAGCAGCCAGGGCAGAAAGGCCTATGAAACTTTAGTGTCCAAATAACCACCAAAAAGTTAAATGTGGAGATGTAGTACCAGTGGCAAAGCACCAGCCTTGGGTGGAAAAGCCAATTGAGAGCCCTAGGACCCAAGTTCAAGGTCCAGTACTAAGACATACACACACACACACACACACACACACACACACACACACACACTAAAAAAACTAAGAGATGGACATGGGGCTTAATGAAAGAGCACTTGCCTATCCTGTGAAAGGTCCTACTTAATTGATACACTTTAAAATAATTTTAATTTAAGCATTTTTTTTTTTTTTTTTTTTTTTTGGCCAGTCCTGGGTCTTGGACTCGGGGCCTGAGCACTGTCCCTGGCTTCTTCCCACTCAAGGCTAGCACTCTGCCACTTGAGCCACAGCGCCCCTTCTGGCTGTTTTCCATATATGTGGTGCTGGGGAATCAAACTGAGAGCTTCATGTGTAGGAGGCAAGCACTCTTGCCACTAGGCCATATTCCCAGCCCTTTAAGCATTTTTAATTAGCCACCTACCATATTGGGTAGCTCAGTAAACTAGACTTATTTCTTATTTATATACTCAACACTAACAATAACACCCCTTGTTTTATAACATTCACATGTCAGTTTCTCTATTTACTCACAACATCAGTTTTTGTGGACTTTTCCCCCTCCATTGTTTGTCCCCTGAAACCTAAAAAAATTAGTTTGGACTATAAACATCTCTCTTGCTGTTCATTAGTCTGGAGTAACAGACACAGAGAAAGTCAGCTGTAAAATTAGCAGGAAATAGTATTCTTCCCCAGGACATACTGCAGCTATAAAATGTCATAATTGAAACAGATGGTAGAGTCTCGTCTCCCCTAGGAATTCTGGAGCAAGAGTCAAACATTGTCAGAGCTTTGTTAAAAACATTGTTAATGTGAACGGCAAGCTGTAATTTTCATTTAAATAAGCTATGATGTTGGGGGCTGGTATGATCTGCCTTCCTAATTGACAGCTAGACCATTCCCTGGTTCCCTGGCTGCTTTGGAAAGACTATCAGGCAGACAGCCTGCAGCACTACCCTCATGCCAGAACTGGCTGCTTGGAATACTCTATGAAATTACTTGAGGAAGCTACCAGACAACCACAGCCGCTTGCTGCAACAGTAGCAATAGAACCCTGACATAGATCCTGACCCAAGGCAGTGGTGGAAATGGAAGTGGCAACAATCACCATGATGGCAGCATAGTGGTAAGTGATGGGAAGCCAGGAGTAAGAAGCCAGGAATAAGGACTGTGGGCCTCTGTTTCTGGAGAAAAACAACAACAACCCTGGAACATTGGCTTCAACTCTCAAGCACTATGGATCCTGACATCCAAGTCCTAGCACTTGTTGCTGGGCAAAGGGTCCTGGCATCCAGGGCCTAAATGAGAGTACCAGCTCCAGAGAGTGCCACTTACTGCTGCTTGTTTTTGTATGAAGCTGAAGCTGGTTAAGGATTACAAAAACTGTCTCGAGCTAGGTAGTGAATTTTATTTCCAAGTTTAACTTTGGCCTAATTGTGGGACTCCAATCTGTAAAGATGTTACATAGCAAAATTACAAAACTTATAAAACTTAAAAAATTAATGAAAACATAAGGAAAAAAAATCAAGACACAGTAGCATATGTAATCCCAGTATTTGGGAGGTTGAAGAATCACAAGTTTGAGACCAGCCTGGGCTTCATAGTGAGAGCCACACAAAACAAAACAACATAAATGTCACCTATTTTCCACCCCACTTTCAGAGCCCGTAATGACTTTTTCCTTTGCATTTGGTGGGATACCTTGGGGCTCCTCTGCTGATTGTCTGGGTCATTACAAGGCACCTCTACACCTGATTTCATGTTTTTATCCATGGAGATCAATGGCTAATTGGGCTGGGACAATGATTTCTTTGCATCTTCTAGCTTTTATCATACAATAGTTTTCCATTTCTGCTTTCTCCTAAACAGTAGAAGCCTGTTTTCTCTTCTGTGCCAGACCTGGGGCTTGAACTCAGGACCTGGGCACTATGCCTGAGCTGCTTTTGCTCAGGCTAGTGCTGTACCACTTGCGCTATATATAGCTCCACTTCTGGTCTTTTTTTTTTTTTTTTTTGAGATTAATTAGAGGTAAGAGTCTCATAGACTATCCTGCATGGACTGGCTTTGAACCATAATCTTCAGATCTCAGTCTGAGTAGCTAGGATTACAGGTGTGAACCACTTTGCCTGGTTTATAAGCCTGTTTTTGGTCTGTGAATTCATCTATTCAATATAAGTAGAAATACATAACATGTCTATGTCTGACTTATTTAATTTAGCATGTTCTCTCTCTCTCTCACACACACATTCCCTTTATTTCTTTATGAGACAGTCTTGCTGTGTTGCCCAGGCTGGATCCTTCTTATAGCCTCTTGGGTGCTGGCATTACAGATTAGAACCACCATGCTTGGTTTACAGCTTCATTCTTTTTTGTGTGTGCCAGTCCTGGGTCTTGAACTCAGGGCCTGAGCACTGTCCCTGGCTTCTTTTTGCTTAAGGCTAGCACTCTGCCACTTGAGCCACAGCGCCACTCACTCCCCGCCTTTTCTGCTTATGTGGTGCTGAGGAATGGAACCCAGGGCTTCATGCGGGCTAGGCAGGCACTCTACCGCTAAGCCACATTCCCAGCCCCTCCATTGGATTTTTCATGTCACAGACCCTCTGCATTTGTTCCCACCACGGCTAGGGTCGTCCTCCTCGCTGGCCCTCACCACCCCGCTGCGGACACCACCCTTGGGGAGAGCGGGATCTTACCGGCCTCCTCTGACTCCACACGCCGGCGGCTTCCGGGTCTCCGCAGCTCCGCTTTTGAATTCCAGTCCCGCTCGGCGGGGTTAAGGAAGGCGGGCCCTGAGGCCCCGCCCCTGGAGCGCACCAATCGGCGAGGGGGGTGGCCGCCCCGGGGGCTCCGGCCCCGTCCCGCTCAGCACTCGGGATGGTCCTGGAGGCCAAGCCTCCGCGGTCAACGTGGAATCCCAGCGGCACGGGCCCCGGGGTCGCTCCCGGCCACGTGTCGTTCAAGTTTCTTCCCCACTCCGACACCCTCCCCCCCCCACCGCGTCCTTGGTACTACCCGGGGATTCCCCGCCGCCTCCGTGACGTCACGGAGTCCCCGGAAGCCCCGCCCCTCCCGGCCGCGCCTGCTCCGCCCCGAGGCTCGGGCGGGAGGTCGCGGCCATGGCGGGGCTCTGCGACCCCAGCGCCCCCGCCGCCCGCTGGAAACGCCACATCGTGCGGCAGCTGCGGCAGCGGGACCGCACGCAAAAGGCACTCTTCCTGGAGCTGGTGCCGGCCTGTGAGTGCGCCTGGGGGGCCGGAGGAGACGAGGCCTAGGCTCGGGGAGAGGGTTTGGCCCATTACTTGGCACCCAAGTGCACCAGCGCCTTCTCCCTGTCCAGGCCACCGGCCTAGTACCCATCTATTTGGCCCCACTTCCTACTGGCCTGGATTCCTGCCCCTTCCACCCCAGGCTCTGCTTCGAACCCCTGTTGGGTGGAGAGACCCCTCCTCTACTTAGTCTCAAGGTTGGGTTCCTCCACCTACGAGATGGGTATCTTAGATCCAAGTGGGCTTTGCAGGGTCCCTGGCGCCTCACCCTCTGGACGGCCCCCAGGGTGGGTTCTGGGTGAACTCAGACAGCGTGTCTGGAGCAGACACTGTGGGCCTGTTCAGGCAAGGAGCGAGCCTCTGAGCTTCAGGGTCTGCTATTGGTTGGCGATGTTGGGGGCAGGTTCATTGCAGTCTGGACTGGGGGATACCCTACCCTGAGGGGGTTTCAGGCTTTGCTGTGGAGCTGGGGCTTGTCCGGGGAAAGCCAGTCTCTCTCTTGATTAGTTCTTTCTCGGGGAGTTGGTCAGGAAGATGTGTGATGGTTCAAGATGGGATTAAACAGGTATGCAACTGTGTGTGGAACCTCTCTGGTCACCTGGGGTTGTATATTTGGAGTTGAAAGTCTAACCTAATCCTGGCTGCTTCCTCACTGGGGGAATAATTTTGATCTTACTCTACAACCAAATCTGCTCGTATCCCGAGCAATTTCTTTAGAGTCTTCCAGGGATTGGCTCTCTCCTTCTGGGTTGTAATCCCACACTTCCACGGCAGCTTCATTCTCCACTGTCTGAAACGGACCGAGCTACCCAGTGTGAGGGAGGAGGCACCCTAAGCCCCTATCTTTCGGAGCTGAACGTCCAAGGGTTTGGAGAGACCCAGACTGCTCACATTGGACCCACCAAAGGTCTCCGCATCTCTGAACCTGAGCAGTTCGTGGCCTCCAGCTGCAACGTTTCTTGTCAGTTAGGCATAACGGGACTTGTTCAGATTTGCAAGGTGGGGGAAGCAGTGCAGCGTCTTGGGAGCTAAGGAGGAAGATTTGTGGGGGAACCAGACGTTAGGTAAGGTGATAGGCAGGGCACTCCCGTGTGGAAGAAAACTGACGAGCTGTCTGGGCTTACCACCCCTTCAACCTGCTGTGGCAGTTGTAAGAAAAGAGGAAGTGACTGTGGATGGGGTGGGAGGTGTTCAAGGGTCAAACCTCAAAACCTAAGACGATCTGTTGGATATTGCTCAAGAACTTTCTACTGTGACTTGGGGAGACGTTCTTTACCTTGGGGAAGTTAGGATTACTTTATTGCAAAGTTAAGGCCCTCAGAGAGGAAGTGACTTACTGAAGGTCCTGGGCAATAGATACGTTTGTTTCACCATGGTCGGGAGGTCAGGCCCTGCCTTGGCAAGGCTGAGCCAATCTCTGTGCCCCAGCTTCCTTCAGAACTCTCTGGAGGCCCGTCTCCAGCAGTGGTGGGCCTTCTGTTTCTGGGATACCAAACCTTCTCCTGAGTGGACCTGGGGGCCAGTGCCGTGAAGGCAGTGCCAGGGATGAAGGTCCTGGAGAACTGTCCACTCAGCCCTTAGCAAGGGGCAAGGGCCAGTCCCCCACTAGCTCTCCCATTCTCACCATCTCTGGGCCCTGCAGCGCTCTAGTCAAAGGTATGCCAGGGGTCTGCTGGAGAGTGGTTGCTTCTGCTCATGCCCACCCTCTTGTACCCCCAGATACCCATCTCCTAGAGAAGGCCGAGCTGCTAGCCAAGTTCTCAGAGAAGCTGCAGCCACAACCAAATGATGTCACCCCCAGCACCCAGCAGGGCTCCTGGTGAGTGTATACATCAGGGTTACAATGGGCTACTTGTGCCTGGTCCTGGTTCTGCCGCCCATGCTGTGTTCATTCTTGGCCCTTAGCTTCCGCTCAGGAGTGGTGAGGGGAGGTAGCCCTGGAGCGCCTCCTGAGCCAGTTGCTTAGAATCTGCTTTCTCCTATCCTTCTGTGCATCTGCCCCTCTCCTTCCTCTCCCAACCCTGCACTCCCTTCCCTTCTCGGTCTTCTCCCACCTCTCTGTACTTGACCTGATGCCTACAGAAGGGGTCTTGCTACTGGATCTAAAGAATGAAGGGCCAGGCGCCGGTGGCTCACAACTGTAATTCTATCTATTCAGGAGACTGAGATCTGAGGATCACCATTCAAAGCCAGCCCAACTAGGAAGGTCCGTGAGACTCTTATCTCCAATTAACCACCAGAAAGCTGGAAGTGGCACTGTGGCTCAAAGTGGTACAGTACTAGCCTTGAGCTGAAGAGCTCAGGGACAGTGCTCAGGCCCAGAGTTCAAGCCCCATAACTGACAAAAAAAAAAAAAAAAAAAAAGAAGAATGAGTGAAGATATTAAGAACCAGAACCAGGGCTGGAAATATGGCCTAGTGGTAAAGTGCATGTCTCCTATACATGAAGCCCTGGGTTCGATTCCTCAGCACCACATATATAGAAAAGGCCGGAAGTGGTGCTGTGGCTCAAGTGGTAGAGTGCTAGCCTTGAGCAAAAAGAAGCCAGGGACAGTGCTCAGGCCCTGAGTCCAAGGCCCAGGACTGGCAAAAAAAAAAAAAAAAAAAAAAACAACAAAAAACCCAGCACCAGGAATGGGTTGAGATTTTGGATACTGGGTTTCACTGTGTAGTCCAAGCTGGCCTCAGATTCACAATCCTCCTGCCTCTACCCTGAGTGCTGAGATTACAGTGTGCATCGCCCCATCTAGCTGGCTGGTACTTTCTTTTTTGCCAGTCTTGGGGCTTGAACTCAGGGGCTGGGCACTGTCACTGAGCTTCTTTTTGCTCAAGGATAGTGCTCTACTACTTGAGCCATAGCACCCCTTCTGGCTTTTCTAAGTCGTTTATTGGAGATGATAGTCTTGCAGACTTTTCTGTCTGGGATGGCTTTGAACCATGATCCTCAGATTTCACAAGCATGAGCCACCGGTGTTCAGTGCTCTAGAAGCACCGACCATGGCAGGTCTTTTGCCAGGGAAATAAGTTACAGTCGGGGTAATCCTACAGCAGAGAGGTCACGGGCAGCTCATTGCTGAGACTTGCTTTTTCTTTGGCTTCCAGGCTCTGTGTTCTCCAGGAAAAAGTTAATGGCTTTTCAGGCTTTTAGTTGGACACCCCTGGGAGGGCCTTTGGGTGCTGGGGTGAATGGAGGAATCATGAGCACTACTCTTTGATTGGCAGGGAGGTCGGCGGGGAGGAGAAGTCAAGCTCTGACTCAGACCAAGTCTCATCACTAGCCACTCTGAGAGTAAAGTGGCAGGAAGAAGAAGAGGGGGTCCGGCTGGTCTGTGGTGAGGTAAGCTGTACCAATTCGGAGGCATGGTCCAAGGAAGCTAGCACGTGAGTGGTACACGCTAGTTGCTGCACTTCTCGAATCTAGTGCTGCAGGCCACTGAGTGAGTGATTCCCCTAGTGTATATCATGCCTTGGCTTGAAGCTGGGCAGAGGTCAGAGTTCCCCTGCAGACAAGGATTAAGTGGACTCCATGGAAGGCTGGAGGGAGTAAAGGTGTCCAGGAGCCTGTTCCTCATTTCAGATAGCTTAGCCTGCTCTGCTTACTCCCTGACTCACATCCTCATCCCTTGCCAAACCAACTCCCAGTTTCACAACGAGCTGGTGCTCAAGACGTTTGCAGATTGACTACTGTTAATATGGCCCATATGCAAGCGCCTCCACCTCACAAGGACCTTCTCTGTGTCTGTTGGTTTCCCTTGGCTGTTGTTTCTGAACTTCCTTCGGTGCTTTCTTCCCCTTCTCTGTGTCCCCAGCCCTTACAAACAGGTGTTGTTGACTGTGAGTGGGCCCGTGGCTCTGAGGACCTTAGGGATTCTTCTTGCTGACTCCCATCTCCAGTGCAGTCTTCTCTTCTGAGCTCTGGACTCTCTTTCCCAGCTTCTTGAACATGCCATCTAAATCATGACCTCCCCCATAACATGGCCAACACCACCACACAAAAGTTGGTTGTTGGCAGGGGGCTAAGCATGCTTTTAGCTAATTATCCTCAGCTTTATAGTGGCAGAGGAGGAACTGAGGCCTAGACAGGAGAGCCTGGATTTGAACCTCCACCCTTATAATCCACCTTCTATGATCGCTGTTCACTTTTTCATTAAGTTTATTGACAATTGATATCTTCAAAGAAAAACAGGAAGTGCAACCTTAAACAAGACGTGGCTCTAGGTAGTTTCCACAGGAGGAGGCTCATGTTCAAGTAAATACATGTCCACTTACAGCTGTCCAAGTCACCTGCCCGTGCACATGTGACACGGGTGAAAATTCCATTCAGTCTCTTCTCCAGAGCTATTTTTTTTTTTTTTTGCCAGTCCTGGGCCTTGGACTCAGGGCCTGAGCACTGTCCCTGGCTTCCTTTTGCTCAAGGCTAGCACTCTACCACTTGAGCCACAGTGCCACTTCTGGCCGTTTTCTATATATGTGGTTCTGGGGAATTGAACCCAGGGCTTTATGTATACGAGGCAAGCACTCTTGCCACTAGGCCATATCCCTGGCCCCTCCAGAGCTTTTTATGGCTGCAGTTTGACAATGGTATAGCATTTTTACATATATAGATTTGTGTCATCCTCAAGAAACATCACTGTTTTATCACTTCAGGATCCCCTTATTACCACCTATTTTCAGTCATACTTTCCCCTCCAACATCTGTACCCCCTTGTTCTCTACATGTGTCTGTTTTCTACATGTATCATTTGAAATTTGAAAAGTATCAAATAAATATGGAATGACATAGGACAGATGAAAGCAAATGTCAGGTGAGGAAGTGAAAGCAATGATTAGTCTGTGGTGAAATGATGAATGTTATAACTTGAGCAAAGTTGGCGCCTGCCCTGTAGGTGCAGATTCCTCCCAAGCCCTAGCCCCCTGGGAGTGATATCTAGACAGATGGGTCTTCTCCGGACAAAGAGCCAGGAACAATTTAGCAACCAAAGCCCCCAGCCTTGGTGATTGCCTGGGCTAGAGGTGCTCAGTCTGTGGCTCTCAGGTTCCTCTTTCCACATTAATGGGTGCAAACTTGGCTTAGAGTCTATCTCTCCCACTGACTCCACAGTACCAAAAGAAAGAAGTTGGAATTCTTCCTTATGGCCTTCCCCGCCCTTGGCTTTCTGTTGCAGAAAGTGAGATGCAGGGTTCAGAGATTCCCCTTACCCAACCCTGGGGCTGTTGGAGCAGACCCAGAATTCAGCCTGGACCTTCTACCACCAAAGACCAGCCCTGTTCTTGCTCTGTGAGATTTGTGCTGGGACAGACGGGGTCAGGGATGATGGAGGAAGCTAGTGTCTGGAGAGGTGGGGAGTAGAGCTCACATGTACCAACCCATCCTGTAGACCACAGGTGCTTTGCATGAAGTGTAATGTACTTAGGTGGCCTGGGCTCATACATCAATCAGCCTTGCCACTTAGCTGTGTGACTCTGAGGAAAGTACTTAATCTCTGTGTCAGTGTCCTTACCTGTAAAACGAGAATGGCAGTGCTTCCCTTTGGTGCTATTTTGGGGATTAAGCGAGTTAATATGTGTAGAGTGCTCAGAACAAGGCATGACACTTGTAAGTGCTAGATGGGCACTCCCTACTATCTGACACATCACTTCTCATAACAGCTCTGAGAAGCAAGCACTCATTCCCAGTTTCCAGGTGAGAATTCCTTTTGCTCAGAGGTTAAATGACTACCCCACGGTCACAGAGAAAGCAAGTAGCACTACTACAACTTAGAACGCAGAAGCAGACTTCCGATGTAGATCCCCAAACCTTAGGCAATGTCTTAAACACCCATCGGAGCCTCAGCTTGTCAGAAAGAGGATGGCAGGGGTGTGGTGGCAGGCTGGATGCCACCGACCTTTACGGGCCCCAAGGGCTGGAGCACTACCGAGGCGCCAGTGCTCACCTGTCGGGCCCTTCCACCTACCTCACCAGATGGCCTACCAGGTGGTGCAGAAGAGCGCAGCCCTGGGCACCATGCAGTCAGAGCTGGAGGAGCGGCAGGGCAGGTGAGGAGGGCCCTCCTGCCCCGGGAGAGGGCATTTATAGTGTGTGCCCAAGGACTTGCCCCACAACCCCAGATGCCCCCCCCCCCTCCCCGGGCATGTGGGTAAGGTCAGAGGAAGCCAAGGGACAGGGTTCCGCGGTTTGGGCTTTTAGCCGGGGACGGAGGAGGAGGAGGCTCGGGAGCCATCGCTGTTGTCCTGACCCTCCCTCGGGGCCCTCCCCAGGCTGGCGGCTCTGGAGGCCCGCGTGGCGCAGCTGCAGGAGGCGCGGGCTCAACACGCCCTGCAGGTGGAGGCTCGGCAGGCGCGGAACGCCGCGCTCCGAGCGGACTACGAGGCGCTGCGCGCGCACTCGGAACAGCAGGAGGCGGCACTGCGCAGGCTCCAGGAGGAGGTGCGCGACCTGCTGGAGAGGCTTGTGCAGGGCAAGGCGCGGGCCGCTGCCGAGCGCAACCTGCGCAACGAACGCCGGGAGCGGTGAGGGAGCCGGACCCCGCCCCCCTCGTGCCCCTAGGAGCAGGCCCGCCCCTTGTGGGAGGAGCCTAGCTTCCCCCCTGGCCTAAAAGAGGTGGGGGCGTGGCCCTCTCGCGCCCACTTCGGTTGCAAGGCGCCACTTTTGGCCTTTGAGATGGTTTTCTCCCTGCCAGGGCCAACCAGGCGCGGGTGTCCCAGGAACTGAAGAAGGCTGCCAAGAGGACTGTGAGCATCAGCAAGTGAGGATGGGGAGGAACCATGTGGAGGAACCTTTGTGAGGGGAACCATGCTACTCACCCCCCTCGTCTTTGCCATCCTTATACCTGGGTGCACACCCGCAGTTCCTGTAAGATAGTCAGAGATGTGCCGTCGTCAAAGCCAGCGTGCCTGGCCTGCTGGGCACCTCTCATTGGAAATTCACACCTTCCCTGCCCTATGCCAGGGTAGGGAGGAGGGCTGGCGGGATGCTTGGTACTTCCTGAACTTCATTTTCTTTCTCAGGAGCCCAGACACCCTAGGTGATGGGATCAGAGAGGAGACTGAGAGTCAGGCAGCTGAGCCTGAGTCCCTGGAGAGGGAAACGTGTGAAAAATGGAAGAGGCCCTTCAGGTGAGAACTCAGGTGGTTGTCCTAGAGCTCTGAAACAGCCAGTCGTCCTGTAGGATCTTGGGGCCTGCTGTTGGCTTAGGGAAGGGTTGACGAGAGGCTGACTGGTATGACCTCCAGTGCCCGGAGTCAATTGGGGGCAGTGTCCCTGAGCCCTCCCTCTTTTCCTTCCCAGGATCTGAGCTCTGAGGTGGGGAATAAGGCTTGTGAAGAGGTGTCACTGGGAAGGAATCAGAGTCCCAGGCATGTGTGTGTGCATGGACATAGGAGAATGTGTAGCTGTGTGCTCATACTTCTGAATCTTTGAGTGCCCCTTCATTCGGTCCCCCTTGTCTTGAGTTGCCTGTCATTAAAATTGCTCCTTCTGGCCCCAGTCCCCAGCCTGACGGTTCTTGTAGGTGCCATTGCCCAGGCCCTGGGATGCTGATGGAACCTTGGGCGGCAGGGTAGTGAGACCTGGTTCCCAAAATTTTTATTTTTTGCCAATCCTGGGGCGTAGACTCAGGGCCTGGGCACTGTCCCTGAGCTTCTTTTGATCCAGGCTAGCACTCTTATCACGTGAGCCACAGCACCACTTCTGCCTTTTTCTGTTTATGTGGTGCTGAGAAATCAAACCCAGGGCTTCGTGCATACTAGGCAAGCACTCTGCCACTAAGCCACGTTCCCAGTTATAGTTCTCAAAGTTTTTTGGCCATCCAAAACCTTAGCTGGGGGGCTGGGGGTATGGCCTAGTGGCAAGAGTGCTTGCCTCGTATTCATGAAGCCCTGGGTTCGATTCCCCAGCACCACATATACAGAAAATGGCCAGAAGTGGCGCTGTGGCTCAAGTGGCAGAGTGCTAGCCTTGAGCAAAAAGAAGCCAGGGACAGTGCTCAGGCCCTGAGTCCAAGCCCCAGGACTGGCCAAAAAAAACCAAAACCCCAAAACCCAAAAACCTTACCTGGACATTTCTGGGGCTGCTCGGCAAGCTGGGGCTTCTGCTGTTTACTGACTCAGTCTTGACCTGCTCCAGCCAGGAGCCCCCTCTCACTTTCCCCTTAGTCGTTGGTCCAGTCTCTTAGGAGGTTTTTTTTAATTGTTTTTCCCAGTCCTGGGGCTTGAACTCTGGTCCTGGGTGCTATTTCTGAGTTCCTTTTGCTCAAGGTTAGTGCTCTACCACTTGAGCCACAGTGCCACTCCTGGGGTTTTTCTGTGATTAATTGGCGATAAGAGTCTCATGGGCCTTCCTGTCCAGGCTGGCCTCTTCCGTGATCCTCAAAATCTCAGCCTCCTGAGCAGCTAGGATTACAGGCATGAGCTACCAGTGTCTGGCTTCTTAGGAGTTTTTTTTTTTTGGCCAGTCCTGGGCCTTGAACTCAGGGCCTGAGCACTGTCCCTGGCTTCTTTTTGCTCAAGGCAAGCACTCTGCCACTTGAGCCACAGCGCCACTTCTGGCCGTTTTCTGTATATGTGGTGCTGGGGAATTGAACCCAGGGCCTCATGTATACGAGGCAAGCTCTCTTGCCACTAGGCCATATCCCCAGCCCCTCTTAGGAGTTTTTGTGGGTGATCACTTAGGTGAGGCACTTTTAGTCATCATGGTGGAAACTTGGGGAATTACTCCTTTCCAAGTCCCTCCACCCTGTTGGGTTGGTTCAGGTCTCACTTCTGGTTTTCAAGGGGTCAAGTTCTTGTTCCAGGCTCCAGAAGTCACAGGCCTCCAGGTCTCCAGCGAAGTCTGGGGATGAATGACTGCTGTTTGCGTGCCCACTGGCTAGGCCCTTAGCAGTCTCTCATTCTGCCTCAGGTCTGCCTCGGCCACCTCCCTGACACTGTTCCGCTGTGTGGATGTGGTGAAGGGGCTGCTGGAGTAAGTGTGTGTGTGCATATGTGTGTGAAGGGTTTGGTTATGTCAGGCTTGGTGGGCGTGTGTACCTCCGTCTGTCTGTCATATGGTGCCTGTTGTCTGTGTGTGAGTCTCTGTTGCCTCCTAGACGTCAGAACCAAGTCTCTTCCCAAACTTACAAGGTCCTTATTCAAGGTCCTCCCAGGGAACCAAGAGCTCCAGCCTGGAGCTGGATGAAACATTCACTCAGTTGGGAAACTGGTGACCAGAAATGCCTCAGATTTGTTCAGTAACACAGAGCCAAACAGTGGTGAGGCCAAGACCGAAACCCCAGCCTTGAGATTCCCCTGCCTCCACTACTCCTGTGCCACGCTGTGTACTACTCCTACATCAGCGCAGGGTCACACTCATTGTCCCTGAGGGTCATGTTCTGTCAGCTGCCATTTCTGCTTCCTGTGGTTGCCGCCCCAGGGGAGCTTGGAGCCCTGTGACAGATCTTGCGGAATGCCTTCTGACCCCCTTCTCGTACCTCTGCAGCTTCAAGAAGAGGAGAGGTCACTCGGTTGGAGGTGCTCCCGAGCAGCTATACCAAAGCATCCCAGTGTGTGTGGCCGCCCGACTTCCAACCCAGGCTCAGGATGTGCTGGTAAGGGAGCGCTGGGCCACGCGCTTGGGTCCTAATAAGAGGCCTGCAGACGCCAGGGGTGGCCCGGGCAGGCCCGGGAAGCCAGGCTGGACTCCGCGGGAGCAAGGCTTCGCTTTTCCAGCTGTGCTATGAGGCAGAGTTGCTCAGCAGGGGATTTGGCTCCGTGGGCGGTTGCTGCTGGGTCCAGGGTTGAAATTCAAGGTTTGGACAGAGGCCTGGGGTGGGATATCCAAGTCACACATGGGAAGGAGGGGGGGGTGGGTTACTAACCTCCCGTTCCCCACAGGACGCCCACCTCTCTGAGATCAATGCTGTTCAGTTTGGCCCCAGCAGCAGCCTCCTGGCCACTGGCGGGGATGACCGTCGTATCCACCTCTGGAACGTTGTGGGAGGTAAGGCCCTTTCCCGGAGGCCGACCCGGAGTGTTCTCTGCAGGCCTCATCTGCCCATGCATGAGCCAAGGAGTCTTGGATCGTTTTGTTTCCTCACCCGGAATGTTCCGTGGGCATGCACAGAGACTTGGCTTGCTGCTCCAAAGAAGCCCTGAGCCGCTCAGCTCTTGGGTCAGGCCTGCAGGCCGGGGAGGGCTCAGCTTGGCTCGTCCCTGTCTGAAGCCCCTTGGCATGAGTTACTGTAGCGCCAGGCTTTGAGGAGCATGTCCCACCAGGACCCCCTTTTCTAGTATCACAAGCTCCTAGAGCTCAGTGAGCTGGGGTCAATGGTGGATCACTTGTTTTAGCATGCGCAAGACCCTGGGTTTGATCCCTAGTAACACACACACAGACACACACACACAGACACACACAGACACACACACACACACACCCACACACACACACACACACCCCCCCCCCAGCTCTGCTTTATTGGTGTTGAGTTAGAGCCTCATCTAGGCTTCCTAGAAGAGACTGGTCTCCAGCAGGCTGGCCTCACTGCTGTGTGAGCTGGGGACAGTCCCTCCTCCGTGGTCCTCCCCAGCCATGTCTCTGAGTGGCCTAGCTACCCCTGGGACCCTCTGCTGAAAGTTCGGGGAGGTATGGCTTCCACTCAGGTCCTGGGACCGACGCAGCGGTTCTGTCCTTTAATCCAAGAGACTGACCTACCCGCTCTGGCTCTCGTTTATCTTGTCGGGCTAGTGACTTCATTTCCTCCTTTCCCTCTCCTGCTCTCCCCAGGTCGCCTGGAGGCCAACCAGACACTCGAGGGAGCTGGTGGCAGCATCACCAGTGTGGACTTCGACCCCTCGGTGAGGAGACTGCCCCAGTGGCATGACTTGACCCCCTACCATGCCCACACTTGGATGGGGCGCTAGGGCCTGAGGGGCCGTTGTAATATCCTAGAACTGGGCCCTGGGGTTGCCACACCCCTTTCCCCGGGCCTGAGGCTCCCCTGTCCACCGTGGTGACCTGAGGCATGGGGGGCTCTGAGGCAGTCTCCACCCCAGGGTGCTGGTGTAGGGACTTCCCATAGTCCAGGCATAGACTCAGTTCAGCCCAGGTTCAGGCCCAGGCTCCGGTCCTCTCCCATCCCTCCTCCTGTCTCTCCAGGGTTCCCAGGTTTTGGCAGCTACTTACAACCAGGCTGCCCAGCTCTGGAAGGTGGGAGTGGCACAGTCCAAGGTGAGGACTGACTGGGGAGTCTGACTGGGGGTCAAGGGTCATGCCTTAGGATTGGGAGTGGGCACGCATGCGGGTATGCCCTTGATACATACTTGGGATGGGGCGGGGCAGGAGACACTATCTGGACACAAGGACAAGGTGACAGCTGCCAGATTCAAGCTCACAAAGCACCAGGCGGTGACTGGGAGCCGAGACCGAACAGTGAAGGAGTGGGACCTTGGCCGTGCCTACTGTGAGGCCCAGCCCGCCCTGCTGCCCCCGCAGGCCCCGGGATTCCTGTCTGTACACAACCTCTTTCCCTGTCCCTCAGCCGTGCTCTCCCTGTTTCCTGGGGCTCATGGGTTTAGGGTAGGAGCAGAAGAGGTGGGGTGAGTACTGGGTGGGGAAGACTTGGGCTCCCATCTTGGGAAGCCGTCACCCCCCCCCTGCACCTCAGTGTCTCCATATGTGCAGTGGCCTAGCTCCTGACACTGCCCCTTGGTCCCCAGGTTCAAGAACCATCAATGTCATTTCCTATTGTAATGACGTGGTATGTGGAGACCACATCATCATTAGTGGTCACAATGACCAGAAGATCCGGTTCTGGGACAGCAGGTGACAGTGTGGCTGGGGGTGGAAACCTAGGGTCAGGGCCCTGGAGCTCTTTTTTCCTTTCTCCGGCTTTGACAGGGAAGATCACCGTGAAGGGTCTGGGGAGGGGCCTGGCAGTGTCAGCTGCCACCTCTGCTGGGCATAGTCCCTTGAGAGCCCAGCACGCCTCAGGAGCTGTGTCACCTTCTTAGTGGCTCTCATTCAGCTCGGAACTCTGCCTGATGCTTACAGCCACGTTTCCATTTCAGTCCCACTCTGTGTGTGTGTACGCGTGTGCGCGCCAGTCGTGGTGCTTGAACTTGGCCTGGTTGCTGTCCCTCAGCTTTTTTGCTCAAGGGTAGCACTCTACCACTTGAGTGACAGTTCCGCTTTGGCTTTATTGGGTGGTTAGTTGGAGATGAGTCTCTCATAGCCCAAGCTGGGTGTCAGTGTTTCAGGCCTGAACTCAAAGCTACTCAGGAGGCTGAGATCTGAGGATTGTGGTTCAAAGCCAGCCCGGGCAGAAAAGTCCCTTTGAGATTCTTATCTCTACTTAACCACTCAAAAACTGAAAGTGGAACTTTTGCTCAAAGTGGTAGAATGCTAGCCTTGAGCAAAAGAGCTGAGGGATGACATCCAGGCCCTGAGTTGAAGACTTGCAACCGATTAAACAGAAAAAGAAAAAGAAGTCTCATAGCCTTTCCTGCCTAGGCTGCTTTAAACCACAATCCTCAGATCTCAACTTCCTGAGTAGTTTGGATCATAGGCAGAAGCCACCAGTGCCCAGCTATTTCTACCACTTTTTGTCTTTTAGTGCTGGTCCTGAGGCTTGAACTCAGGATCTGGGTGCTGTCCCTGAGCAGCCTTTTGCTCAGGCTAGCATTCTACCAACTGAGCCACAGCTCCACTCTTAGCTTATTTGGTGGAGACGAGTCTCAAGTTTTCCTGCCTGAGCTGGCTTTGAACCGTGCAGCCTCCTGAGTAGCAAGGATTAGAGGCAGGAGCACTGGTGCCTGCTTTCATTGCCACTTTTTAATGAAAAGCAAAAAACCAAAACCCAAAAAGCCCAGCACTGGTCTTGATTGGTTTACAATGGCAGAGCCAAACCCACTGCCTGGCCCCTGCAGGCTCACACCGGCTGTTCCTCAGCGGCTGCCATGTGGTATAGCCAGTCTTTTCACTACCTTTTTTTTTTTTTTTTGCCAGTCCTGGGGCTTGAACTTAGGGCCTGAGCACTGTCCCTGGCTTCTTTTGCTCAAGGCTAGCGCTCTACCACTTGAGCCAACCTCCATTCCTGGCTTTTTCTGTATATGTGGTGCTGAAGAATCGAACCCAGGGCTTTGTGCATGCTAGGCAAGCACTCTACCACTAAGCCACATTCCCAGCCCTCCCTAGCTGTTTTCAGGGCTTATTTTAGTGACCCCAGGGTTTCCAGGGCCCCGATCGGTCTGTGAAGTTCCTCAGCGGCTGGTGTGGCTTCAGTAGGGAGGGGGAGCAATCGGGCCCGGGGGGCCTCTGGACTGTCAGCTGGGAGAGCAGTTGTACCCAGCTCCTTGTCAGGGGTGGGGGTGGGGTGCAGGCAGGCTGTTCCTTATTTGCCCCTCCCCTCCCCCTCCTCAGGTTACCCAGTTGCACCCAGGTCATCCCTGTGCAGGGCCGGGTCACATCCCTGAGCCTCAGCCGGGACCAAATGCACCTGCTCAGCTGTTCCCGAGACGACACCCTCAAGGTGATCGACCTGCGCGTTAGCAATATCCGACAGGTGTTCAGGTATCAGCGGAGGCAGCTGGCCTCTAACCCTGGGCGAGGCTCTGGGGGGCCCTCCTTGAGGGGCTCTAGACCCGAATCTCTCCCTGGCAGAGGCGGCTCTTGAAAGCTCCTGGCGGGGGCAGGCCTGGCAGTCACCCCGTTCTAACTCGGGCCCCGTCTGTCCTCAGGGCTGACGGTTTCAAATGCGGTTCTGACTGGACCAAAGCCGTGTTCAGGTGTGTCCTGGAGTGCGTGTCTTGGCTGGTGTGGCCCTTGCACGTGTGCTCTGGGGTCTGAACTCCGTTCTCTTGCTGTTGTGGCCACTGCAGTCCTGACGGAAGCTATGCACTGGCCGGCTCTGGGGACGGCGCCCTCTACATCTGGAACGCGGACACGGGGAAACTGGAGAGCAGCCTCCGGGGGCCTCACTGGTGAGCCTGGCTCCCACCTCCCCCCCTGCTGGCATGTCCCCAGCACCTGTCCCCAAACCTCCCACCTGCACTCAGATCTGCCTTCGCCACAACCCCAGCGGCCCATCTCCACATGAGATGAGGCACCCGGGCTGCTGAGGGCAGCGGGGAGCAGGGTGGGTGGCGGGCCGCCCTGCCGCCCGCTGAAAGCCGCCTCCCTCCCCTCAGCGCTGCGGTGAACGCCGTGGCCTGGTGCTCCTCGGGGAGCCACGTAGTGAGCGTGGACCAGGCCAGGAAGATGGTGCTCTGGCACTAGGGCCACGACTTCCCGCCTGAACTGGAGCTCTGGCACGAAGCCTGCGGACCTGGAGCCATTGCCCTCTGCCCCGCAGGGCCCGAGCCAGTGGGGTGGGAAAGGAGCAGGGTTGTTGTTGTTTTTTTTCTTGTTTTTCTGGATTTAATGAATGAAGGCCTGGCAGGACCTGGCCCGTTTGGTTGTAAATCCAAATGTATTTCCTCACTTCTCCCCTAAGTGGGAAACCACTGGACTGTGTCAGTCTCTGTGGCATTTGGAGGGAGACCTTTGGGCTGGGGTTTGGTCTCTTCCTTCTGCACAGAGCTGGGGCCTAGCAGCCTCTGACCAGGAAAGCTATTCCATCCCAACCATGGAACAGCATGAAGAAAGGCACAGAGACATCAATGTCAGTGGCTGTTGGGGTCCACAGGAATGTGACATTTGGACCAATCTGGTCCTCAGGCCAAACCAACATAGTGGGCTTCCTGCTGAGGAAGCCAGGATAGACGGGTTGAGGTGGGAGCAGAGGGGCCGCAGGGACAAAGGGGGTCCCTAACAAACCAGAGGGACATCCAAGTACTTGCTCTACCAGGCCTGCCTTGAGACTGGGGCAGAGCCTTGCAGGAGGAGAACACAAGGCCAGGCCTGAGCCTGTGGCTTCTTTTACACTGGCATCAAATTTAATCCACACAATGAGCCTTTGGGTAAGAGGTAGAGCCAAAAGAGCCAGGTGCCAGTACTCCCTTCTCTCTCTTCTTTTTTGCCAGTGCTAGAGCTTGAACTCAGGGCCTGAGCACTGTCCCTGGCTTCTTTTTGCTCAAGGCTAGCACTCTACCACTTGAGCCACAGCACCACTTCTGGTCGTTTTCTATATATGTGGTGCTGAGGAATCCAACCCAGGGCTTCAGGTATACGAGGCAAGCACTCTTGCCACCAGGCCATATTCCCAGCCCCAGTACTCCCCCTTCTCTAGCAGGCATGAACCTGTGGAGATAATGTCAGTCAAGTGGCAAAACCCAAAGTTGGTTCCCAGGTTACTCCTGGCCTGGCAGTCTCCTGGACTCTGGCTGTCATGTCCCTGCTTGTAGTCTGTGCTCTTCATGATTCCAGATTCTTGGGGCTGCGGTGTGTGCCAAATGTTCCTTGCCATCCCCACTATCTTCCTCCTGTAGACTTTTCTGCCTGAACTTTTTATTTTTCCCAGTCGTGGGGTTTGAACTCAGAGCCTGCACTGTCCCTGAGTTGTTGTTTTTTTGTTGTTTCTTTTTGCCAGTGCTGGGGCTTGAACTTGGCCTGAGAGTACTGTCCTTGGCTCTTTTTGCTCAAGGCTATACTACTTGATCCACAGCACACTTTAGGCTTTTTCTATATATGTGTTGCTGAGGAATCAAACCCAAGGCTTCATGCACGCTAGGCAAGCACTCTACCATTAGGCCATATTCCCAGCCCCCCTTAGCACTTTTGCTCAAGGCTAGCACTCTACCACTTGAGCCACAGTACCACTTCCGGCTTTTTCTGTTTATGTGGTGCTGAGGAATCGAACCCAGGACTTCATGCACGCTAGGCAAGCACTTTACCGCTAAGCCACATTCCCAGCCATTTTCAGTTTTTGAGTGGTAAGTTAGAGATAAGAGTCTCATGGGGACTTGTCTGCCTGGCCTGGCCTGGGACTCTGATCCTCAGATCTCAGCCTCCTGAGTAGCTAGGATTACATACAGGTACAAACCACCAGCACCCAGTGCATGAACTGACTTTGAGCCATGAGATCGTCAGATCTCAGCCTCCTGAGCAGTTGGGATCACAGGTGTGAACCATCAGCACCCGGCTCCCTTGCCTTTCAGAGCATATCTTACACGTGCTTCTTTTTGGCCAGAAAGTTCTTGTCCTTCCCAGCTGGCCACTGGAATTTATCCTATATCATCTCCCTGCTGACAGCCAGCCTTTTCCTCACTGCTGAGTGGCAACCTCTACTCCTCAACTCCTTTTGTCTGTCTCCTTCCATTTTAAGAAGTCAAGAGGCTGGCTCTTGAAAGATGAGAACCAAGTAGTCCCTGGGGTCAGGCATGGCTAAGAGAAATAGCAGGAATGTTCACTGTTAGAAAGTACAGCCTAACAGCCTAAGGTGCCTGTTCCAGCATTCCTGCCCTGGCCCCCAGTGGCCACCAGGGGTCGCTAGCTGCCTATTTGGCTGAGGCTATTTGCCTGCTTCTGTGCAGGGATTGGTGGCTGGAATGGGCAACACTTCCGGTGGATGACTTGGGATGCCAGCCCTGCTTCTGTGCTCCCCAGGGGTTTGTTCCTTCTCATCTACAGATGAGAAAAGAGCTGGAAAAGAGTTGGCATTCATAGGGTTGGCAGCTCACACAGTAACAAACAGCCAGAATCTAGGAAAACCTGGCTTGTATCATTACAGGACTTCAGTTCTCCACTTAAAATTTGTGTCTTTCAGCTAGCATCACAGCTGGATTGGGACGTCATTACTTGTCAGAATTTGACCTAAGGCTCTGTGAAGTTGGTCTGTGAGGCCCCTCCTCCAGTCCAGTGGCCCTTGCAGGGATACTGCTGTGCCAAATGCTCAGCTTTGAGTCCAACCTGACCCTGCCTCCCCCCCCTCCCCCCATCTTTTCCTTTCCATTCTGGATCCTGAGCATGGAGGGCTGCTGTCCCTTCAGGTGGCTAAAAGAAAATAGAAATCCGGGGAGGCTGTTTCTAGCCATGCCATCCGGGCAAATCCCTGTGTTTTGGTTATACCTTAAAGGAGTGTAGCAACGCCGCACTTAGGTGATCCAGGAAACACTGTGATCCACTCTTGGGGACAGCAACTCCTCTGCCCCGCTCAAGGCTTCTTTCTGTTTTGCAAGGGGCAAATCTGGCCACCCATTCAAGGAGTTGCTGGCCCTCAGGGAGCACACGTTAGGGCCACACTTCCTGAAGGAAGAGGACAGCCTGGAAGGCTTGCTCGCCTGGGCAAGTACAGAGGAAGCACTGAGCACGACAGCCATGCGGGCCAGTACTCAGGTGCTCAGGCACTGTCTGCCTGAGTTTGGGACCATAGTGAAAAATGTAGGGACTCGTGTCCTTGCTATGTAAATAAACTGAGGCCACAGAGGGGATACAGTCACACAGAACTGGGAGAGAACTAAGGACTTGTGCTTCTAGTTGGCTGAAACTGGATTCAAGTTCTGAGAAGCTGGCCTGGTGTTGTGGAGGACTAGTTCTAGGTTCTGTCTCTTGAGCGATCTTGGGCAAATCAATAGCTTCTAGATTCTTTATCCCCATCGGTGAAGCTTCCCACCTCACGGCTCTCGGTCTCTCAAAGGTGACACAAATCGCATGCGGGCTGTTTTGTAGGTGAGTACTGTTGCCTTGTCTTACCCAATGTCAGACCTTAAAGGGCGTGAGCATTCAGGGAGAAGAAAGGACAGGAGTCCTTGGTCTGGGCTCCCACTGTCGCTTGTCAGCTGCCAGTCATGGTTTAAGACTACTATTTGGAGTCTCCTTCAGTAGGTATGAGCCCCCAGTGATAAGGGCGGGGCTCCAGTGCCCTGCATGTGGTGTAGGGCAGTAAGGTGGCTGACTGGAAAAAGAGTAGTGAAAATGGTCTTGAGAAATCCTGACACCAGATGTGTACACCCTTGTGTGACCCACGCACAGCATGTCTAGGTACAGGATGTGCTTCTGTTCTCTGCAAGTACATCCACTGATCAGAAAACCTTTTGTTCATTGGCATGTTATCTGGTTTGATTATCTTGGATATTAGAAAGTTGGTATCACCTTTTCATTCCCCCTTCACAGTTGAGGGAGGCCGGGTGAAGGGCTGAACCTGAGGTGGCTTAGCATTCTGCCCCCAGGCCTCCATACGGGAGCGAGTGGCGGAGAGTGTGTTAGGCACACGGCACCGAAGGGCTATGAGCCATGGCTTCCTT
Source organism: Perognathus longimembris pacificus (assembly GCF_023159225.1). Lineage (NCBI taxonomy): Eukaryota > Metazoa > Chordata > Mammalia > Rodentia > Heteromyidae > Perognathus > Perognathus longimembris. The sequence goes on along the minus strand of NC_063173.1, from coordinate 11,937,432 downwards.
TTTTTTTTTTTTTTAAATCATATTTCAGGACAAAACATTCCAGAAAAACATTCCCAGACCAGAGCTCTCAGAAACAGAGAAGGCAGAAGTACTATGTGTGTTTTCTTGGCCACTGAGACCAATGGAAAATAGTCCAGGAACAAGACGCTCTTTGGCATTCATATAGTTCTTGGCAGCTCAAGCAGTAACAAAATAAACACAGCAAGAGTCTAGGAGGAAACTTAACTAGTTGTGTCAGATTGTAGGATTTCAGGGAAAATTTCAATTCTCCCCTTCCTAATCTAAAATTGAGGTAGCTTGGTTCTATTCTGCCACACACTCACACACACATACACACAAACCTTGTTGTTGAGCACTGGTGGCTCACGCTTGTAATCCTAGCTACACAGGAGGCTGAGATCTGAAGATCACAGTTCAAAGCCAGCCCAGGCAAAAAAGTTCCCATGAGACTCTTTTTTTTTGCCAGTCCTAGCGCTTGAACCCAGTGGCTGAGCACATCCCTGGCTTCCTTTTGCTCAAGGCTATCATTCTTCAGCCACAGCACCACTTCTGGCCTTTTCTGTTTATGTGGTGCTGAGGAATCGAACCCAGGGCTTCATGCATGCTAGGCAAGCACTCTGCCACTAAGCCACATTCCCAGCACCCCCCCCCAACGATGACTCATCTCCAATTGACCACTCAAGAACTGGAAGTGGAGCTGTGACTTAAAGTGGTAGAGCGCTAGCTTTGCACGAAACAGTTCAGGGACAGTGTCCAGGCCCTGAGTTCAAGCCTCACCACCGACAAAAAACAAAAACTTATTAGTTTTGTTATTTCGGGCTGGCCTTGACTCACAACCCTCTACATCAGCCTCCCCAAGTGCTGGGATCACAGGTGTGTACCACCAGCTCTGGCTATGAGAAGCAACTTAAACAATACACATGCAAACCCAGCACCAGTGGCTCACGCTAGAAATCTTAGCTGCTCAGGAGGCTGAAATCTGAGGCAGCCAGCCTGGGCAGGAAAGTCCATGAGACTCATCTCTAGCCATAAGGGAAAAAAAAAAAAAAGCCAGAAGCAGAGCTGTGGTTCAAGTGGTAGAGCACTAGCCTTGAACAAAAAAACTCAGGCACAGATCCCCAGACCCTGAATTCAAGTCTTAGGACCAGCAACCCCCCCCCCCCCAAAAAAAAATAAAAAATAAAAAAAGGCTAAAGTTCAGAGCAGATAGATTTTGTCATAAGACCGCCTGAAGAGGACTGGCAGTAATGCGAACCAAACCCAAAAGCTGTGTGGCTGGGACCCTTAGACACAGCAACACAACCTACAGTTTGAGGTTGTTTTGTCCTAGAGGTTGAGTCCAGTTGCTTGAATTCAGTATCTTGGCACCCCATTAAGTCCATGTTCTCAACATAAATCTGCTCTCAAATATTGTGTCCTTTCCCATTTCTATTATGAGGTTCTATTCTGCATTTAGAAAACAAATGATGCAGAACAAAAGTTGGATAAGCCTTTGGTAGCCAAATTATTTCATTCTTTTTAAAGTTCAGTGGTGGGTTGGGAATATGGCCTAGTGGTAAAGTGCTCACCTTGTATACATGAAGCCCTGGGTTCGATTTCTCAGCACCACATATATAGAAAAAGCTGGAAGTGGCGCTGTGGCTCCAGTGGTAGAGTGCTAGTCTTGAGCAAAAGGAAGTCAGGGACAGTGCTCACACCCTCAGTTCAAGCCCCAGGACTGGCCAAAAAGAAAAGTTAAGTGGTGGCAGGGCTAGGTGGAGGGGCTCAGAGAGGAAGGGCTCTACGTGATATGTTCTGAGTCTGTGGCTTGACTGCATAGTCAGTTTCTGTGGTAAAGGGAGCTGAAATTTAGCTATGACATTAGGGAAACTCACAGACTATACCTCCAAGGTCAACATTAGACTAAAATGTGAGCAGCTCCCACTGCAGGGAAAGCAGGAAAATGGAAATATGCACTGTCCTGACAGCCTCTCCCAGATGTCTGGCTTGGTACTTCACATACATTCTTCCCACAGGCCTGTCACCTGGGTTACTGTGAAGACTCTGGGAGGAATGATATTTGTGGAAACCACATCGTGCTATATGCTGTACATGTCCTTCCCGGATTCATAGCTGCTTCTCAGGTTCCAGAAGAGGATGCTTGCTGATGACCTATTCCATGGCTGTCAAGTAGGGGCCAGGATTATTAGCCCAGCCCTGCTAACTTCCAACTCCACGCTGTTGTTTTAGGTGCATGGGTGAAAATGTAAATAGATATAATTCTTCTGGATGCCAATTTGACAAATCTACCCAAGGCAAATGTACACATAACTGATCTGACTTTCAAATCCCACCTTTAGAAAATTACCCAATACTAACACTGGAACAAATGTATAAAGAAGTATGAACAAAGATGTTAACTTCATTTGCTAAAAGCAAATGGCCAGATATAACCTAAATGTCCTTCACTAAAGAAGCCAACAAAAACAGCCATAGAACAAACAAAAATATAAAGTAAAAGGATATCAAACTGAATATATTTAATATCCTCACCAATTTATAAACAAGCAATATGTAGACAGTTGAGTTTTATGTCCTGAAAGATGGCTAGGAGAGTCCATGGCCTACACCTCCAGCTCCAGGAAAAGGGAGAAGGGGTGTGTGGTTCCTCTTCACCAAGGACCAAGCCTCCTGGGTGCGCCTGGCTAGAAGCCTGAGGGACTCAATTGGTAAGGAATCCGCTACTCACACCTGGAACCCCTAGGATCTCCTTCCCCATGATTACTCTTCAGGGTGGAGTTTTAAGGAAGTGGCCAGTGGCCGTGCATCTGGAATGAGCGTGCATCTGGAATGAGCGCTTCCTGGAGGCCAGCAGTCACATCCCCGGAGGGCTTCAGTAATTCTACCTTGGCTCCACCAGCACCAAAATACTTCCCCCTCAGCTCCTCAGCTATCACCCCTCCCTTTAGAACAGGCCTCTTTTATGTACCTGTTTTTTTCCCCCAGTGGGAAAGAACCTTGAAAGCAAAGACCAATATTTCTTTTCGTCTCTGCTACCTGGGATATCGCACAGTGAGCAGTGGCTTGAGAGCTTGTCTGGAGGTTCTAGCAGGGGAGCACAGCTACTTGTATACCCTTGACCGAAGACTGGTGGTCCTCCTCTGTCGGGGATGGGAGGGAGGAAGGGGACACCTGCCTAGCCAGCCTGGCCAGCCAGATCAAAATCAACCCTGGCGATCAAGGGGGTGGGTGACAGATGTCGCAGCCAGATCGCCCTCACATCCAGGGCAGTGGCTTAAGGCGGGCTCAGGTGTGTCTGTAACAAGCTTGCCCCTGTCCCTCCCTCGCCCCCCAGGGCCATTTAGCAAAGTGTTTTTATAAAGACCCTTGGAAAACTTAATTCTGATTTTTTATTATTCAACATTTTATACATAATAAATACAAACTTTTTTTTACAGCCACTGTAAAGAAAGCACATCTGCACACAGGCTCTCTCTGAGCCTCACCTGTGCGTGGTGGCGCTGGGTTACATGGCCTGGAGGGAGGGGTTATTTTTTTAAAAAGGAGGCATATTTTTACAACTTTGTGTTTTTTTTAAAATAAAATTAGCAGCTCTTCCAAAAAATACTTTAAAATATAACAAAAGATTTGAAATAATTCTCTGAGGTTGTGAAAAACCCAAATTCAAGGACCAATTTGGCTAGCTAAAGAGAGAGCACAACAAGACCTGGGTGGCGAGAACTGCTCTACTATTTAATAAGCACTTTGAAGATATGGAACATAGGCAAATTTTTAAGTCTTACGAAAGCCACCCTCTTAATTTTTAAACTTAAGAATAAGTTTGGTAAACACAAAAGACCTCAAACAGATCAACAGATTAAGAAATGCGGGGGAAAGAAAAAAAACAAAACACCAAAAAATCATGGAGAAAATCGTCAGCGAGTGCTGTCACCGAAGGAACAAGTGACAACGGAAAATGTCTTCGGCTCTGACCTTACTTTTGGTCAAAGGTCCCATGGGGACATTTGGCGAGCACTTTAAGTTTTTAAAGATTCTTAGAAGGCATGGAATTTTCAAAAGCATAATATAATGTTTGGATTAAGTTCTGTTTGATTTCCTAACAAAAATAAACAGGAGCTGGCAAATATCCCTTAGTCCCTAGGTAATAGGCTCCCTACCTTCCGTGGTCAGGGGAGCTCATTCTAAGCCACCCAGAATGCGTGTCCCGGCGTCCATCTTTTCTCATCCACTTCTCTTGTGCAGGTGTGCAGTCCTTAGTCCTTTCACACAGGAAGCTAGTTTCCTTCATGGGCCCACAGGGTCTTCCTCCCAAGGGAATGGCAGGGCAGTGGGAGCTGAAGCTGAATTTTCCATGGATGACTGCTGGTCTGCACCAACCACAATCTGGGTGTGTGGGCCGGGACACTAGCTTGGGAATAAAATAATGCCTCCCCAGTAGAGAAGCTCAGTAATGTAGGCATGTGTCCTCAATATATCCACACATTCAGACTCTAAAGATACTGGTCAGAAAAGTATGCTGTAAAAAACGAAGATGAAAAAATACCCCAAAGACAAAAAGAACATTAAACCGCCTCATTTCAGATCTGGAAGTTCCCTTCCAGCTTCAGCCATGGCCTCCTTTCTATTATTTATGTGATGGGCAAGACGTGGCTACTAGTTCAGCCCCTCCAGGTTAGGCCCCTAATACTAAATGAATGGCATAAATATTAACACAAAGGACACTGTTACCATTTAAAACCTGTTAGTTGTGGAGGAGGTGTGCGTTAATGCGGTTGGCGCTAAACTCAGGGCAATCAGTCCCTTTCTTCCCAGTCAAGTTTCACTCATCTTGGGGATGAACCTTGGGGAGGAGCCAGCCTCCCCTGAATCCTTCCTTCTGTTTCCTTCTGTAGCCAACATTATCTGATTAATACTTAATCAGATGAGCAAAAGCCACTTGAAGAAAGATGAGATCTTTGCCACATCCTTGTGGCCACAGTAATATACTGTACGAATGCACATGATCGGTAATTCTGTGACTGTGCCCTGGCAGGAGGCCTGGTTTTGAGTCTCATATAAAAACGGGCCACTGTTAGGCATGAGGGCTGCTCGCCTCTCTGCTTCTAGGACCTCTAGGATTTGTGCTATGGTAGGAGAGATGACATAGAAACAACAAAAAAGGCACAAAATATTCAAAACATGGGAGGAGTCCACCAGGCCAGCAGTCCAGAATCCTCCTTGGTTTTTCTCTGTTCAAGAGTCATCATCATGCAAAGGTGCCTAAAAAAACAAGACTGGCCAAACTCCAAGCCTGGCCTTGATTGTAGCAGTAACGGAGGGTAAAGCCATGGTCACACCAGTGTGATCTCCACATCCTCCATCTTCTCAGCTGGCCTCCGGTGGTTCTGCGTGGGAGGAGGGGGAGCTGCCCTGACCTGAGCAGGAGACAATGACATGGGGGTCAGTCAGCTTCCTGACTCAATTAGAACATCTGCAAACCCAAATCATTCCTCTGTTCAGGATAGAGGCAGCACCAGGGCCCAGGAACTCTGAACCCACATGATCCAGTCTTCATTGTCTCCCACCCTGAGAAGCAAGTGCTGCTCTGGGTGAAGTATCAGATCAAAACATGGAATAGTGGTACCTAGGCTGAAAACCTCATGGGCACAGGGGTTGCTGGAGCTCAAGGCCCTCCTCCAAAGCCAAGGCCTGGAGTGGCAGCCAGGAGACAATGCATGGAGAACTGAGAATGACTCGGGAGAAGGCTGCAGGGTAGACAGGACTAACAGTGAAGTTAAGACACTTGCCTACAAAGAGTTCTTTGGTGGATTGCAAAAATTATTAGACATATGATATGATGACTCAGATAACAGTTTGAAGAAAAGACAATCTAGGAGTCTTTTCTTTGGTCAGTTGTGGGGCTTGAACTTGGGGCCTGGGCACTGTCCCTGAGCCTCTTTGTGCTTAAGGCTAGTGCTCTGCCAGTTGAGCCACAGCTCTACTTTAGGTTTTTTTCAGTGGTTAATTGGAGATAAGGGTCTCACAAGAGTCTTTCTGCCTGGGCCGGCTTCCAACCGTGATCTTCAGATTTTAGCCTCCTGAGTAGCTAGGATTACAGGTGTGAACTACTGGTACCGGCTGACTCCTAGAAGCCTTTTTCATTGTCTTAATGAGAGCTGATGTTAGCCTGAACGGGAGTGGCAAAAATGGTAGAAACAGAACATTGGAATGTTTGGAAACTGTCTTCTAGATAAATCCAGCAGGAGCTAGTGTTGACTCCTGAGGGAGGCAGGGCAAGGGAGGTCTCAGGACAGGTAATATGGAAGAAGGAACATGGATAAGAAAGAAGGCAATCAACTTTGCTGAGTTTGGGGATCCAGAACTTAGAAGATTAGATGCCCACAAGTCTGAATCTTAGAAATCTGGGAGCTGCTAATATGTAAAGGCTTCTCACGGCCATGGGACTAAAAGAGATACTTAAGGAGGATGTGTTCAGCTACTTTAACAGAAGTAGCCCAGGGTTAGAAGCATGAGAACTATCAGCAGAGATGGACAGAGATAGACAAAGAAGCCTGCAAAAGATCCAAGGAAAGGGAGGGTCAGAGAAGTAGAAGGCAAGTCAGGAAAGTGTGGTAGAGCAGGCAAATTAGTTCCCCTCACTCAATCCCCTCTTCCCACCAGCCCAGGCTACCACTGCCTCTTGCTTGCACCATTGCTTCAGTTTCCTAATGGCTTCTGATTTTGTTCTGTCACCTTCCTTTACTCTCCACTTAGCAGACCCAACAATGTCTGTCTATCATCTGTCTGTCTATGAGACAAGGAGGTGTCATTACGTAGCCCAGGGTAGCTTTGAACTTGCTGGGACTAACAAGTGTACACCGCCCTAGCTGACTGGCAGCAGTGTTTTACAAACGCAAGGCAGTTATAACACTGTTCTTCTCACCATCTTGCAATGGCTTCCTGTCACAGTTAGAAAAAACACCCAAGTTCCTAGCAAAGTACTCACGTGCATTACCTGCTAAATGAATGAAGCCAGTGGTTTAAAGAATCAAGGTATCAAATGCTGATAAAGGGCTAAGGGAAATAAAATCAGAGTACTGTTGGCTTACCGGTATGGAAGTTATTGGCCTTGGTGGTGGGATGGAACTGAGTGGAATAGTGAATGGCAAGCAGAGGCTAGTTATTTATCAGAATATATTCTTGGGAATATATTGCTATATATTTGTTCTACTGTCTTATTTTTATGTCCCTCAAGGAAAAAAATACAAACCTAGGAAAACAGATTCTTAATAAGCTTACTAAAATAATTTGCTTCATAATTATGCCACTTTAATGGTATAAATACTCCTTTAGAGCAATAATCTTCTGGTCTTACTATGGCTCAATAAAGAAAAGTTGCAAAGCAGATGTCAGTAAGTTGGCTAGATGACTTTAGAGCCTCCTTTTGCAAAGGCTCTTTTTACCTCCCCAAACCCTTTTCTGGCAGAATCAGTGGAGGACACTGGAAAACATGTTTCTCACTTTTGATTTGGAAGAACTATGCCATCTATAACCTTGCCAATTAATTAGAAAACTTACAGGGCGTAGTTTGCCGTATGAGGTGTCAGGAGTCTGCCTCGATGCCTGTGAGAACACTGGTGATTCGACATGGAGGCTGTTTTCTAAAGAGAGAACCAAAGAGACTCAGTGTTTTTGTGTTGCTGATTTAGATTTCTGAGGTAAATCCACCTTCAGACTGTCAGGAGGACCCTTACCATTTGCTGATGGAGACCGAGGAAAGAACTGTGAGCTCCTCTTATCTGGGCTGGGGTAAGGGCTGCTGGGAGGCTGGTCATACAAGGGCAGCGGAGGCAGGGCGGCGTTTGGCTTGGGAGAAGGAGAGATCTGCAGCAAGGGAGGCAAAGTTAAGAGGAAAGAAGGAGAGCTTCAAGAAGGACAGCCTGGCTGCTGCTTTGCTGGTTAGCCCAATGTGCCTTTTCTCCGGAGCTAAGTTATAAGTGTTAAGCTTATCAACCTCTTTAGAAGCAAATGGGCCTAAAATAACCACCCAAATACACTTCTCTGTCACTCTTAACTTTCCACTCACAGATCTCATTATGAGCTACTGATTACAGTTCATTTTTCTTTCTTTTAATTTTATTAGCATAAATTAATCTCACAAATGAATTTCACTGTGGTATTTACACATATGTATAAAATATACTTGTTAAAGTCATCCCATCTACATTCTTCTTTTTTTTTTTTTTTTTGTCAGTTGTGGGGCTTAAATTCAGGGCTTGGGCCCTGTCCCTGAGCCTCTTTGTGCTCAAGGTTTTACCACTTAAGCCTCAGTGCCACTTCCGGTTTTTCATTGGTTAGACACAGGAGTCTCATGGGACTTTTCTGCCTGGGCAGGCTTCCAACCATGATCCTCAGATCTCAGCCTCCCGATCGTAACCTCTGAAGTAGCTAGGATTACAGGCGTGGGCCACCCTGGCCTACATTACTTTTTCTTAAAGATTTTATCCTTAAAAAAAATCTTGTTTAACAAGTTTGAACTCAGTTCTCTGTACTTGCTAAGAAGAGGCTCTATCATTTTAGCCACACTTTTAGCTAATTTTAGTTTATCTTAAACAGTTACCAAGTTAAAACATTCTTTAGTATTTTTTGGGGGGGGGTCAATATAACAAACCAGTCAATTCAGTAAGCTGAATGAAGAATAAAATACAAACAAGTACTTTTTGAATGTGAAGATAAAATTGGGATAAATAACTGACTTCCTGAGTTTTCTACATGTAAGGCTAAGCAGTCCTAATTACCATGCAAACAAGACTGATAAATGTGTTCCTTACTCCTCTACCTGCTAATAAGCCTGCTATGAACTGAACCCAATGCAGAATTTCCTGTAAAGGCATTTGTCCCTACATGGAGAAAGCCTAGAGCACCTGAGTGTAGGATGGAGGCTCTCACAGTAAGGGAGTCTAGCTAAGGGTTGTACCACATAAATCAACCAGAGGGGGCTGGGAATGTGGCTTAGTGGTATAGTGCTTGCCTAGCACGCATGAAGTTCTGGGTTCCATTCTTCAGCACCACATAAACAGATAAAGCCAGAAGTAGTACTGTGGCTCAAGTGGTAGAGTGCTAGCCTTAAGCAAAAGGAAGCCAGGGACAGCCCTTAGGCCCTGAGTTCAAGTCCTAGGGCTGGCCAAAAAAAACAAACAACCCCAAAAACTCAACCAGGGGTAATATATTCCCTCTGGTTTCCTTCTTTTCCCTCCCTCCTTCCCTCCCTCCCCCCCCCCCCCCCATCCTGGGGCTTGAAGTCTGTCCCTGAGCCTCTCTGTGCTTACAGCTAGAGTGCTCAGCACCACTTCCAGCTTTTTCTGTTTATGTGGTGCTGAGGAATCGAACCCAGGGCTTCATGCATGGTAGGTAAGCACTCTACCACTAAGCCACATTCCCAGCCCACCCTCTCTGTTTCTTTTCCTTTCTACCAAACCAACGTGTTATATACAATTTAGTATTTTGGTACATGGATTCAGGTGACAGAAAATGGGAGAACAAGACAGGTCCCTGACTTCTGAGACAAGTCTCTGGTTTCCTAAATTCAGTTTGGCAGACCTCTGGCAACCACGGATGGGATGAGATAGGAAGGCAAAGCAGACTCTATAGACCATTTTTGCCTGGATCAACAGACCTCCTGGCCTAAGTTTTTTATCTTCTAATTCAGCCTTCTTCTCTTTCATGTACCTGAATTTCTTTCATCCATGGAGTGTCACCATTCTCTGAGGCTGAAAGTTCTTCTACTAGCACCGATGGGAAAACTCCAATCCGCCTGTTGAACTCCCCTTCCCAGAAGCCGTCATCATCTTGGTTTTCTTTGTTCAAGATACGGATGATTGCTCCCTCAGGAAAAGACAACTCTTCGTCTGTCTGTCCCTCATAGTCATAAAGTGCTTTCACAAAACAAACTGGGGAGGAAGAGAGAGACAAATCTGGTGAGAACACTGGCAGTGGACTGTGCTGCAACCTCTCGTGTGTTCCCATGACAACTAAAGAGCATCACACAGGCTGGGTGATGTAAAGTAGTACTGTTTGTACCCACTGAATATCAACTTTATGGTTCTTTTGTACAGGACCCATGTGATTGAATACAGGAAAACATTACAGGACAGGGAATCAAATGCTTTTTAATCTCCCAGGCAATACAATTTAGTCTAAATGTGACCAGATAAAGAATGCCTTGTTTAGTCTTTACCACTGGCATCTCCATTGAGGCTGCCTGAAACGAGCTCTGCTTCTGTGGAATTGCTGGACGTGTGTGACCGGCTATCCAGAGCAGCCAGGGACTGCAGCATGCTCAGCAGGCTGTTCGAGGTGGGAAACTGGAGGTACTTTTCTGGCACATAACCCACTTGGCCAACTTTATTCCGAGCCTGGGTAAAACACAAGTACAAAACAGGTTTGCATACACGATTTGGACAGGACATAACAAGAACCAAAACAAACTCCTAAAAATGTCACAAGAAGGGGCGATATGAGCAAAGGAATATACCTTTACCCAGTCTTCCATATCTCCATCTTCAATCACTTCTAACACCTCATGTTCCTCAATGGTCAACTCATCTGGTTGAGAAGCCTGCAATGTAGGATGGTCATGGACAAAATTAAAAACGTTAGATAAAGAGCAGATGTGAGCTGGTCCTAACAAAAACCAGAGACCAAAATACTGAAATGATTTTGAGAAGCAAAATATTTAACATGGCAAAACTCTCATAATGAGATGAAATTTTACTTTAAAGAACTAAACAAAACAAAACTGCAACAGAAACTGGATTCTTAGAAGGTGATGAGGTCCAGTGAGCAAAGCACCATGATAGAAGCAGAGGACTTGGGTCCAGCTGTCCAGTTCATGTGCCAGCGGTAAGCTATGTGGCCTGCTGCATGTCTTCCAAATGACCACCCTGCCGTTGTCGGGAGGATGGAGGAGGCAGTGTGGATGAACCGTGATTGTCTGGAAAGCACAGGCACAGCAGGCACTGGAATGAAATGGCTGCCAGAAGCTATTACAGAGGTGCATGCAGCAAAATGTGAAGTGCTGTATGCATGGATTAGACTAGCTCGAGCAATGAGTGATCTGGAAGTACTGCAAAACAGTGGACAAAAGAAGAAAATTGAAGGAAAAGCAATGACTGAGAGGAGTCAAGGTTCAGATTCTGCTTCAATCTGAGTGTGGAAACTGGCTGATCCACTTGGGTGCTTCTGTCCACACTGGGACTGATGTACTATTCCTGCTAGCACCAGCCACTGGATGTGCCCTCAAGACTGCGGAGGAAACTTACAGAGGCTCCAAAGAGGCATGGGAAGTCTTGGCTTTCTAAAGAGACTTGCCTGTCACATGAACAGGCAGGGACTCCCAGGTTACCTTCTGGCTCTCTAATAAGCACACATAAAATATTTCCCCAAATCCCAAGATCAACTAATACTATCATCTGAGACCATATAGTTTTTCAAATCTCAAAGTGTAAACTATCCCCAAGTTGCACAGGCAAAAAGACAGTTAGAAGGTAACTTTCTAAAACCCACTTCCCATTTCATGAACATGAAAAACATTTAATCAAAACTCAGATTCTGGATGATGCCAGAATCATAGCTCCTCCTCATAGCTCCTTAGACAAAAACAGTAAGGCCTGGGAGCTGTGGCTCATGCCTATAATCCCAGCTACTCAGGAGGTGGAGATTGGAAGGATTTTGGTTTGAGGCTAGCCTGGGTAAAAAGTTCTTGAGATCCCTTGTCAACTACTAACAAGCTAAGCGTGGTGGCACATGTTCTCGATCCCAGTTATGTAGGAGGCTGTAGGCAGAAGGATCCTGGTGCGGGCTGGCCCCAGGCAAAAAGATCAAGATACTATTTGAAAAAAGTGAAAAATGGCTGGAGGCATGGCTCAAGTGTTAGATGACTGCTAGGCCCTGAGCTCAAACCCCAATAACCTCCCTCCCCCGCCACAGTTTTGAAGATAGATGACCAGAAAATACTCCAGGCCTAAATTTTAAGTAAATTACTTTAAACTTCAAAATTTGAAGAATTCACTCATTTACTACTGATTTCTTTTCCAATGGAATTTCTTTACTATTCTGCAAACCATACTTGTACTGAGAATAGTGGCACAAGCCTGTAATCTCAGCACTCAGGAAACTGAGGCAAGAGAATTGAGAGTTTAAGGACAGACTGGAGTACATAGTAAGGTCCTGTCTCAAAAAGCCAAAAAAGGGGATAAGAAAAAGTGCAAAGGCACACTAGGGTTTTGTGATTGATAGTCAGGCATTCTGTCACTTGAGCTATGCTAGTAACTCCTTTGTTTTAGTTATTTTTCAGATAGTGTCTGGAGACTTGTCCTGGAGCTGACCTATTCCTCCTCTTACCTATTCCTCTCCTATATAGCTGTAATTTACAGGTGTGTATCACCATGCCCAGCTGGTGTGTGTGTGTGGTACTTGGGTTTGAACTCAAGAGCCTTGCACTTGTTGGGCAAGTGCTTTACCACTTGAGCCATATGTCTAACTTCTAGTTTATTTATTGAGATGAGGTAGCAATAACTTCCTCAGGCTAGCCTTGAACTAGGATCTTCCAGAGTAGCCAAGAACTACCATGACTAGCTAAAAGTCACTTTTCTAATAAAGACATTTATGTGTGAGAGCAAAGCAAGAAGGGCAGATTACTTTTAAACATGCTGTTGCCCTTGTGAAAATGATATGGAGGCCCATGTAAGTTGTCCAGACTGGCAGCACTGGCTGTCCAACTGATATAGGGACCATGGGTTCTCACACTGGGGATGGATTCTTTTACCTAACAAGGTCCACCTCTGCACTCAAGACCCACAGGTCCCTGATGGGTGGGCCTCTTAAAGCTTTGGACCAGCACATTCTTCCCTGTCCTCTGACATACTATACTCTTCCTTGCCTCTGTGATTCTCCTGGCTATCCAGTATTTTTGCTCTGTTCCATCATTCCTATCTGATGACAGGCTACTGCGAGTGTAAGTCCAGCTTCATTTTAATCTGTTTCTATGTGTAAGTGGACATGTCTTTTAGCCTCAATTTTCCTTTGCCTGGCTCAGTGTTTTCTTCTTACAAAAAAACCTCTCATTAATATAAATTTCCATAATTGTTACAATAATACTGTGTTATGTTGTGATCAAAATTTAACTATTCTCTTCTTGGACTCTCAACTTTGAGCTGCTATAGAGTATATTAGAATGAAAAAAACTGTATCTAAACTATCTATATTGTGGTTCATTTCCTTAGGATAGATACTAATAGGATAAAAGTTATGAACCTTTTCTTATGATCATAAAAAATAGTCTCACCAGATGAATGCAGGCCTTTTCTGGGCCATAGGAATCATAGTTTGGCTTCAAGTCAGTCAGTGTGTCTGTCTCACATATATATGTATATATGTATGTGTATATGTATACATGTATATGTATATATGAATGGATGGATATATAAACACATTTATTTATTTTGTATTGGTACTAGGGCTTAAATTCAGGGCCTCATGTTCTCATTTAGCTTTTTCACTCATAGTACTCCTATTTGAGGCCACACCTCCACTTCTGTCTTTTTGTTGGCTAACTGGAGATAGGAATTTCAAAGACTTTTCAGTTTGAGCTAGCTTAGAACCTCAGATCTCAGCGTCCTGAGTAGCTAAGATTACAAGTGTGAGCCTATGGCACCCACCACCTACTTCCATCATTGTTTTGTGTTTTTTTTGCCAGTTCTGGGACTTGAGCTCAGGGCCTGGGTTCTGTACCTGAGCTTCTTTTTGCTCAAGGCTAGCACTCTACCACTTAAGCCACAGTGCCACTTCCAGCTTTTTCTGTTTATGTGGTACTAAGGAATTGAACCCAGGGCTTCATGCATGCTAGGCAAGAAATCTACCATCAGGCCAAATTCCTAGCCCCTTCTATCATTTTTGAATGTATCTTTCTATTTATAAAAAGCTTTTACTTATCACACAGCATGCTAACACAGTAGCCTTGTATATCTCATGCATAGTGCATCATTTTCTCTTGGGCTTGATTTAATCTCACATTGCTTTGTTTATCATGGTCTGACAAACAGTAATAATGCATGTTTACTACATAGCTTAAGTGTGTAGTAGGCTACTCCGTCTAAGGCTTATATAAGCTCACTCTTATATTTGCCTGATAATAAAATATTTTAAGGCTGCCTCCCTCAGAAAGAATTCTCATCATTAATAACACATGACTATGTAGAGTAAGTAAAAGAGAGTAATGGGACAAACAGTAGTGATTAAGGAGTTGGAAGTCTCTTTAGGCGGTTAGGGGTGACCTCAGGTAGCACTATTTGAGCTGAGCTTCAATGACGAGAAGTAGGCAGCAATCTAGGCAGATGGAAGCTCAAAGCCAGTCCAGGCAGAAAAGTCCCTGTGAAACTCTTATCACCAATTAACCATCAGAAAACTGGAAGTGGTGATGTGGCTCAAGTGGTAGAGAACTAGCCTTGAGCTAAAGAGCTCAGGGATACAGCCTAGGCCCAGAGTTCAAGCCCCAAGACTGACCAAAGAAAAAGATTTATTGATATGCCAGGCACTACACTAAGTACCTGGCTACTGAATAATTACTTTGTTACTTATTTTAATTATAAATTAAGTAATAAATAACATCATTTTAAATATTATTTAAATTATATTTATCTTCACATTAACCCTACAATATTATCCTTATGATATAAAGAAACTGAGGCTCACAGAGACTGGGGGATTACTGTAGGGTATTTGAACACAAGTAATCTAATATACTAAGTAGACACATTATGAGAGGCTGGGTAGAGAGTTGCTACAATCTGCTATCTGCAATATGTTGGAGAATACAAACCTTGTAGGAGTAAACAACTTTGCAGGTGAGTGGATAATTTCTTAAGGTACCAGAAGGGCTGGAACTGCTGTCATCAAAAACATCCATATTGTCTTCAAACTCTTCTCCTTCTTCTCTTTCCATGTCTGCATTAAGCTAAGAAAAACAAGAAGACATTGGCTAGTTGCTTAGTTCGAGAAAATGGTGGAAAACAAGAAGAGCACTGAAAATCTGACTGCTTCAAAATGTTAATTTAATTCAACTGTACACAAAGGACCTTGTTACTTGCATTTTTCATGTTATAAAAG
Source organism: Perognathus longimembris pacificus (assembly GCF_023159225.1). Classification (NCBI taxonomy): domain Eukaryota; kingdom Metazoa; phylum Chordata; class Mammalia; order Rodentia; family Heteromyidae; genus Perognathus; species Perognathus longimembris. The sequence goes on along the minus strand of NC_063173.1, from coordinate 11,922,288 downwards.
GGCACATTTTGAAAATCGAAAGTATGATGTCATCTATATAAGAAATAATTTATCAGTGTCCTTTCACTTTTTACAATTACATGCTGACCAACAAAGGCCTCATCATTTTAATTGACAGTATCAGAAAGCATTGAATAGTGACAGGGATATGGAGAAACAGTCTTTCACTGATGGCTGGTAAAAATGTGAACTCACACACCATTTTTGGAAAATACACTGCTGAAATCCAAAACATATGACTTGATATAGTAATTCCACTTTTGTGAAAACATCACAGCAAACTGCAATTACCAGGATATAAGACTTCATTCTAAGATGTTTTCTCCAACATTTCTTTTTTTTTTTTTTTGGCCAGTCCTGGGCCTTGGACTCAGGGCCTGAGCACTGTCCCTGGCTTCTTCCCGCTCAAGGCTAGCACTCTGCCACTTGAGCCACAGCGCCGCTTCTGGCCGTTTTCTGTATATGTGGTGCTGGGGAATCGAACCTAGGGCCTCGTGTATCCGAGGCAGGCACTCTTGCCACTAGGCTATATCCCCAGCCCCAGTCTCCAACATTTCTTGTAGGGGCAAAAGTCTGAACATGACCACCTATCTTTTCATCAATGTGGGGATGTTTGAAGTATGATATATCCATATTGTAAATGAATACAACCCATTAAGATGAGTACAGAATAGAAAGCCTAGAAATAAATACACACAAACAGTGTTAAATGGTGGTAAGAATCTTTCAATGGGGAAAAAAACTGTTTTCAACAAATGTTAGGAAAATTGGATATTTATATGCAAAAGAATGAAGTTGGAGGGCTGGGAATGCGGCTTAGCAGTAGAATGCTTGCCTTGCATGAATGAAGCCCTGGGTTCAATTCCTCAGTACCAGATATACAGAAAAAGCCAGAAGTGGCACTGTGGCACAAGCCTTGAACAAAAAGAAGCCAGGGACAGTGCTCAGGCCCTGAGTCCAAGCCTCAGTACTGGCCAAAAAAAAGAAATGAAGTTGGAAACTTATCTTACATCATACACAGAAATTAATTGAAATGGATCAAAGACCCTAAACATAAAAGCTAAAACTATTAGCTGGGTGTGGTAGTACACACCTGAAATCTAAGAACCTAGCACTCAGGAGGCTGAAGCAGTAGGATTGTGTGACTGAAGCAGCCTAGGGTACACAGAAAGTTCAAGGTCAGCCTGAGATACATATAGAAACCCTGTCTCAACAACAACCAACTTATAAACCAGTGGATCTCCTAAAATGGGATAGAGGAAAGTGAGGGAAGAGGTGAGACTGTCCTAAATTAGAAATGTGTTCATTACCTGACTTATGAAATGGTAACCTCTCTATATAACACCTTAATAAAAACAATAAAATTATATTAAAAAAGAAAACGGTTTTGAAAAGCTTCAAGAAACTGGACTTGTTAATGATTTCATAGATAGGACACCAGAAGCAAACAAAAGAATCAAACAGATAAACTGTACCACTAAAATAAAAAAATTGTAAACATCAAAGGATGGCAGGATGACAAAGCAACCCACAGAGTGAAAGGAAATATTGAAAATCATGTATCTGATAAGACATTAATATTCAGAATGTCTTTTATTTACTTTATTGCTATTATAAAGGTGATATACAGAAGTACATTTGCTTTCCTACAGTGTCTTCTGTTCTCTCTCTCCCAGTCTCTTCTCACCGTGTCTACCATGATTTGTATAGTTCATTTTTTTTTGGCCAGTCCTGGGGCTGAACTCAGGGCCTGAGCACTGTCCCTGGCTTCTTTTTGCTCAAGGCTAGCACTCTGCAAACTTGAGCCACAGCACCACTTCTGGCCATTTTCTGTATATGTGGTGCTGAGGAATTGAACCTACGGCTTCATGTATACTAGGCAAGTACTCTTGCCACTATGCCATAGTCCCAGCCTCTGTATAGGTCATTTTCATCTATGTCCAATGAGTTCCACTGCTTCACTTTTTCACCCCTTTTCTCTCCAGTCCTGTATTCTCCCTCCAATTTTACCAAAGTTATACACTTGAATATACCAACGTAAGGAAAAGAAGACAGAATCATAAAAAAAACTGAAAAAAGAAAAAAGAAAAGAGAGGTCTCTTGTTTCCATGTCTTGGAGCTGGTTTTGATATGTATATTACTTTATATAAATATGATGAAACACTTAGGCATTGCATCACTGTGTTTCTTTCCTAAGAGTATCCTCTTTTGGTCTCACAATATTCAAAATATTTAAAGGAATTACTTATGTAATTGTAACCCCTTTGTACATCACCTTTGTTGGTGTTGTTTTGTTTTATGCTAGTCCTAGGGCTTGGACTCAGGCCTGAGCACTGTCCCTGGCTTCTTTTTGCTCAAGGTTATTAGTACACTGCCTCTTGAGCCACAGCGCCACTTCTGGCTTTTTCTGTGTCTGTGGTGCTGAGGAATCGAACCCAGGGCTTCATGCATGCTAGGCAAGCCATCTACCACTAGGACACATTCCCTGTCCTGTACCTCACCTTTATAATAACAATAAAAAATAATTAGAGGCTGGGTACTGATGGCTTATGCCTGTAATCCTAGCTACTCAGGAGGCTAAGATCTGAAGACTGTGGTCAAAGATAGCCTGAGCAGGCAGTCTGTGAGCCCCTTATCTCCAATTAACCACCAGAAAACTGGTGGCTCAAAGTGTAGAGCACAAGCCTTGAGCAAAAGAGCTAGGTCAGCACCTAGGTCCTGAGTTCAAGCCCCACAATTGACAACAAACAAACAAAATAAAACAAAACAAAAACCACCAAAACAATTAGATTAAAACTCAACAATAAAAGACAATAATTAAAACAGAGAAAGAACTTGAATAGATACTTCTCCAAAGAAGATATATAAATGTTGAAAAGGCACAGGAAAAGGGATTCAAAATTGTTCATTATTAGGAAAACACAAATCAAAACTACAATTAGATACAATTTCCCACTCATTCAGATGGGTATTAATTTATTAAAAAAACACCAGAAAATAGCAGGTTATTTATGAGATGTAGACAAACATTAGTATAGTGTTATTTATTTATAGTAGCCATTGGTTGTACAAAGAGGTTTTCACTGTAATAGTCCCATAAATATATGCAATGTATTCTATTAACCTCACTCTCTTTCCCTTGTCCTACTCTCCTCTTAAAACAATTTTTTTTTTTTTTTTTTTTTTTTTTGGCCAGTCCTGGGCTTGGACTCAGGGCCTAAGCACTGTCCCTGCCTGGCTTCTTTTTGCTCAAGGCTAGCACTCTGCCACTTGAGTCACAGCGCCACTTCTGGCCATTTTCTGTATATGTGGTGCTGGGGAATTGAACCCAGGGCCTCATGTATATGAGGCAGGCACTCTTGCCACTAGGCCATATCCCCAGCCCTCCTCTTAAAACAATTTCAAAAGGTTTCATCTTTCTATTTTCAGTCTGGTATTTTCTTAAGAATTAAACAAATATTTCTGAAATTCCACTGAGTTATTTTCCTAAAAGAACTGAAAGCATGGTCTCTAACTGGTATAAACCAATGTTTGTCACAGTAGCATCACTCCAAAAGCCAAAGGAGGGAAATACCAGAAGTGCCCACTGACAGATGAGTGTAGGACAATGTATAACTGTAACCACTCTATACATAATCTTCACAACAACAATGAAAAAATAGTATATATATACATATATATATGTAATGGAACATTATCTAGTCCTAAAAAAGAAGGAAGTTCTGACGTGTCATCATACAGATAAACTGGGCATTATACTAAGTGAAATAACCAGTCATAAAAATGTAACACTATGATTTCACCTATGTAAGATATCTAGAATAGTCAACCTCATAGAACCAAAGTAAAACGGGAATTTTCAGGAGCTAAAGGTGTGAAATTATTTAACAGGTACAGGGTTTTAACTTTTTCTTTTTGGAGGCAGTGTTGTTCATTCAGTCATAGTCGAGGCTGTCTTTTTGTTTGTTTTTGCCAGTCCTGGGCCTTGAATTCAGGGCCTGAGCACTGTCCTTGGCCTCCTTTTGCTCAAGGCTAGCACTCTGCCACTTGGGCCACAGCGCCACTTCTGGCCATTTTCTGTATATGCGGTGCTGGGGAATTGAACCCAGGGCTTCATATATACAAGGCAAGCTCTCTTGCCACTAGGCCATCTTCCCAGCCCTCCAGGCTTGTCTTGAACACTCAATCCTCCCACCTCAGCTTCCCAAGTGCTGGAGTTCCAGGTGTGAGCCACCACTGTAGGCTTGAGTTTTACTCTTTTTTTTTTTTGAGGGGGTCACCCTCTGTATACTGTATGAAAACTATGAAATGTACACAGTGTTTACTTTTGGGAATTCACAATCCAGAGTGAAGGCTTCTAAACAAATGCCAAGTGCAGAGGGCCAGTAGAGGCAGGTGAGAAACTAGGGAGAAGGGCCAGATGGCTTGGTTACACTTTTAGTCAAGAAAATGGAGGCTCTCCTGAATAGCTAGCACTGTTTTAAGGGTGATTCTCCTCTTCTGTTTTTTCCTACCATATATATTGCTTCTACTAACAAGTCCCTGAAACATTTCCATTTATAACTTACTGAAAATTCTTCATAGCTGAGTAAGATAATCTTATGCCTCATTTACAAACTATTCATCTATGGTTAGTCTGATCAGTGGCTATATAGTTTCTAATCTAGATTTTTTTTTCTGTCAAGGAGCTTGAACTCTGGGCCTGGGCTCTGTCCCTGAGCTCTTCAGATCAAGGCTAGTGTTCTACCACTTAGAGCCACAGTGCCACTTCTAGTTTTCTGGTGGTTAATTGGAGATAAGAGTCTCATGGACTTTCCTGATGGGGCTGGCTTTGATCTGCAATCCTCAGATCTCTGCCTCCTGAGTAGCTAGGATTACAGGTGTGAGCCACCAGTGCCTGGCTTCAAATCTAGATTTCTTAAATGTCTGACTGATGAGTTTATTATTTTTTCAATAGAATGCTGTATCATGTGAAAGATAAAGGTCACACTCTAGAAACTTCCACAAACGATCTTTAAACATAGTTTCATATAGTTAGGCACTGTTTTCAGATTCTAGGAAAGATTATAAGCCTTTAAAAATAATGGCATCATAAAAGAAAATAAGAAAACAAAATAGTGATACATTAAAAAAAAACTGTGGGTGCAGCAGGTTTCCAAAAACACATATGGAATGTTAACGACTATTGGGTTTTGGCACTGTGAATCAGCCCAAAACATTTTATCTTGGCAATCCAGCCTGATACTAAACATTCCTTCCTTTCTCTATTTTGAGTTTATTATTTGATCTTCATGGAAGGACTGAAAAGCTGCCATGACAGCAGCAGGATCATTGCTATATACTTCTGCACTGTTCCAGCAGCTTTTCACAGCATGGCATCTCAGGGTAATCTCTTCTGTTCCCTTTTCTAGCGTCTTAATGTTTTCTTAACCCAGCATTTTTTTTTTTTTTTGGCCAGTCCTGGGCCTTGGACTCAGGGCCTGAGCACTGTCCCTGGCTTCTTCTTCCCGCTCAAGGCTAGCACTCCGCCACTTGAGCCACAGCGCCGCTTCTGGCCGTTTTCTGTATATGTGGTGCTGGGGAATCGAACCTAGGGCTTCGTGTATCCGAGGCAGGCACTCTTGCCACTAGGCTATATCCCCAGCCCCTTAACCCAGCATTTTTAAAAGCACATTCTTCCTCTCATATCTTAACAACTGCTCTCAATCCTTTTTCTCCCTGTCACTTGCCAGAACAGAACTTCAATCATAACAATTCTTCCTAGCTGTACTAACATTTTTCCTTCCTTACATGTGGTAAAATTCTTACTCTTATTGCAAGGGCAGTAAGAAGACTTTTTCAGCCAGTTGCAGTAGCTATCTTCATGTATCCAGCAAAATCTCCTCTGACAGATATCATTACTGTGAGTGTCGCAAGAAGGAGCAGAGGGCCTGGAATCTGGCAGATATGGTGTGTATGCTGACTATGCCAAGTACTTGTGTGAGCCTGGGAAACTTCTCAACTCCAACCATGTCACCTTTCTAATGAAGATAATAACTTCTTCACAGGGTTATCATAAGGCTTAGTGAAACAAAATATTTTAAACCCCAAACACATACTTGATGCAAAGGAGACAATAAATCATAAGCATGCCTTTCTCTTCATGAGGCAGAGAGAATCTAAATAAAAGACTCTAATACCCAATAAAAACGAAGACATCTGCTTATAGAATCTTGACTGCACAGAACACCTGAACTCTACCTGGCCAGAGAACTGACCACTGTTAACCTCATTCCATTTACAATATAAGAGTTTCTGCTTCCAAGCAAGATGGAGCAGTAGGGACCAGATTTGAACTTCCTACCAGAAACAATGGAAAGAAAACTTCAAGGGCTGAGGATATGGCCTAGTGGCAAGAGTGCTTGCCCCGTATACATGAGGCCCTGGGTTTAATTCCCTAGCACCACATATATAGAAAATGGCCAGAAGTGGCGCTGTGACTCAAGTGGCAGAGTGCTAGCCTTGAGCAAAAAGAAGCCAGGGACAGTGCTCAGGCCCTGAGTCCAAGCCCCAGGACTGTCCAAAAAAACCAAACCAAAACAAAACAAAACAAAAAAAACGAAATTACAAAGCAAATTAGAAAATCAAACCAGGGCTTTGTATACACTAGGCAAGTGCTCTGCCATTGAGCTACACCACTAGTGTTTCGTTTTTTCAAGACAAGACCTTAGTATGTAGCTCAGACTGGCCCTGAATTCTTTCAATCCTCCTGTAGCAGCCTCCTGAGTCCTGGAATTATAGGCATGTACCACCAAAAGAATAGTCTCAACTGTATTTTTATAGATTAGTAATGAAGAACAGAAATTGAAATTTTAAGAAATCAGCATCAATAACTATGAAGCAGAGAAAGTCTGACAAATTTATTTATATCAGTGTCATATTATTTCCCTTTCAGTTCCTTCTGTTATCTCCTCCTCCTCCTCCTCCTCTTTGGCAGTTCTGGTGCTTGAATTCAGGGCCTGAGCACTGTCCCTGGCTTATTTTTGCTCAAGGCTAGCACTCTACCTATTTGAGCCACAGCACCACGTCTGGCCTTTTCTATTTATGTGGTGCTGAGGAATCGAACCCAGGGCTTTGTGCATGTGTGGCAAGCACTGTACCATTAAGCCACATTCCCAGCCCCATGTGCAACTTTTTTTTTTTGCCAGTCCTGGGGCTTGGACTCAGGGCCTGAGCACTGTCCCTGGCTTCTTTTTGCTCAAAGCTAGCACTCTGCCACTTGAGCCACAGCGCCACTTCTGGCCATTTTCTATATATGAGGTGCTGGGGAATCGAACCCAGGGCTTCATGTAAACCAGGCAAGCACTCTTTGCCACTAGGCCATATTCCCAGCCCCATGTGCAACTTCTTATAGCTTAAAAACAACATTGGAGATATTGTACATTTTGCAGGGATAATCTATTATTTCAATAATTTATAATAAACTCATTATAAAAACCCATTTTTTCTTTTCATTGGGATTAGCTCAAACCAAAAAACTTATTTTCATACTTCAAGATCAAACCACACTACACTGTTAGGAAGTAAAGAGTCGGCTGAGAACAAAACTGGTATATTTTAATTTGGTTAAAAATACTGCATCTTGGGGCTAGGAATATGGCTTAGTGGTTAAGTGCTTGCCTTGCACGCATGAAGCCCTGGGTTTGATTCCTCAGCACCACACAAACAGAAAAGGCCAGAAGTGATGCTGGCCTTGGAACATGAGATCCTCCTGCCTCGGCCTTTCAAGTGTTAGGATTACAGATGTAAACCCCACAAAACCATCACAACTTATCTCTACACAATTCTTCAAATGCTCTAAGGAAAATCCTACAATAAAGCCAAATGTCAATGTGCCTTTGGATAACAGCTGGGGGAAGTGGCTTAAGATAGCAAAGTCATGTAGACAGTGTCAGCTGTAGCCAGAAAATCTAAGAAAAATGAAATAGATAGAGTAAAACTAAACCATTTTCAAACAAAGGTTTACAGATCCCATTAACTTTACTTCTGGGAATCTACATTACCAAAAAAAAATTCTATATGGAAAAAAGAAATCATTTCTTGGTATCCAAGGAAGAAGGGCTCCAGGAGTAGCACTTGTGGATACCACAATCCACAGATGCTCAAATCTCTTAAATAAAATAGTGTAGTATTTAAATATAACCCATGTGCAACCTGTCATATACTTTAAATCATCCATAGATTACTTATATTATCTAATGTAATGTAAATGCCATGCAAATAGTTATTATACAGTATTGTTTAGGAAATACTACTAAGAGAACAAAGTCTGTAGATATATTCAATAAAGGTGTTAATTTTTTCCCCAAATCTTGTTGCTCTGTTATTGGTTCAATCCACAAATGCACAAGGACTGGTTGTATGTATTAAAATGTTTTATACATTATTTAGAATATTGAAAATCTGGTAGCAATCTAAATATCCAGTGAATAATAGAAAAATTAGTCAATTCTGAAATACCTTTCTAATATAATACTAAGCAGACACTAAAGTGATAATTATGAAGATCATCTAGCAATGAAGAACTTTAGATTGAAAAAATGTACAAATTTAACTTAATTTTATGTATGTCTAAAAAAGAACAGTAAAATGAGGAGTACCTATTAAAATGTTTGCAGGCATATATATATGCATACATATATTTAAAATAGTGAAGAAATATTATCTATAGAGGAGCTGATTATTTGCTTTTCTAAAGTATTTAAAAAATTTCTGTAATACTAGTTATATAGCTTTTCTCTATTTTTATAATTTAGCTTTTTTCTATTATAAGATTAATATAATTTCAAAAATTAGGTTGAAAACTATATATAGGTTTTGAGTAAGAAACAGCAGGAGAGTAGGAGAAAAGACTGAGGGGGTCATTGGCAGCAATCCAATCCTAGAAGCTTCATGTAGGCTCCAGTTACCTTCAACTAAATATCAGCATCATTGGACTGCTCTCCTTTTAGATTGCATTGCTACATCCTGGGGTTCTTTTAATTTATTTTCTTCTCATCCTATATTCTGTACCATGGCATGAGAAAGAAGACAAAGAGTTCACACCCAAGTATAGTTTCTTCCTTATTCTATAAGGTAAATAGATTACATACTTTTAAAACATGTATCTTCCATAAAACACTTTTTAGTTTATTCTGTTAATGTCAAACAGTAGTATTAATCATGTTTTCCAGATGACTAGTGCTTTTGTTGGCAGCTATAATGGAAGAAAATATTTGGTTGCCAGAATGTGTTATTTTTGCTTCGTGTTCCTCAGCCAGTTAGCTGTCAGAATAAAAAGATACAATCCTCTCTAAAAATTATTTCAATGTTAGTTAAAAGCAGGTTAAGCCACTACTGGGGCTTAATTAAGATATTTTTACATTACTCTCTCTTTTATTCATATTATTGGTATATCTCCCACAAAATAACCCCTCCCCCCCCCCTCTCTCTCTCTTTTTTTTTTGCCAATCCTGGGCCTTGGGGCAGACCTTGGGTCTGGGCGCTGTCCCTAAGCTCCTTTTGCTCAGCACTCTATCACTAGAGCTACAGCACCACTTCTGGCTTTTTCTGAGATTAACTGGAGATAAGAGTCTTACAGACTTTCCTATGGTGGAGCTGGCTTTGAACCACAATAGTCAGATTTTGGCCTTCTAAGTACCTAGGATTTCAGGGGTGAGTCACCAGTGCCTGGCTAAAATATTCCTCTTATCTGAACAAAGGTCTCCATTAAGATTAGCTGCAAGAAGAGAAACATGGGATAAGACTCCAAGCCCCCTCTCAGAGAGAGAGATGTCTCCAGATAAGCTGGTGTCTATAGGCCACTAGAAAAGTTAATTCTGGAAGATCTTTCTAGTATAATACTATACAGACACTAAGAGGATGACTATAAAGGACATCCAGTGATGAGGAATGTTAGATTAGGGAGAAAAAACCCAAATTCCTTCATTTATACTCAGGAACCCTTTTCTTCTAGATCTCTTGCTAAAATTCCTCACAAACTACCTCAACTGACATTTTCTTCATGAGCCAAATTTCTTCTCTAGTTTTCTCCCTTTCTTTTCTCCTCCTCTCCCATCCCTTCTTTTCCTTTTTTGGTGGTATTAGGAGGCTGAACTCACGTCTCACATGTAGGAAGGTGTTCTACCACCTGAGCTACTCTTCCAATCCTTTTTATGTTGGTTATTTTTTGGAATCGGTTAGCTCCGACTGCAAACTTTCTATTTATGCTTTCCCCTGTCACTGGAATGACAAAGGGTGCATTACCATATCCAGCCATTGGCTGAACTTTTTCTTTTTTGGGTGGGGGGAGCTAGGCTGACCTTGAACCACAATTCCCTGAGCTTTGCCTACCAAGTAGCTAGGATTGCAGGCTAAATTAAAGCTACCATAACCAGCTGACACTGAGAGTTTCTGAAAATACATCATAGAATGAGGAGATCTTGGGGTTGGGGAGGATTTTAAAGTAATTTAGTGTAACATTTTCAAAGAAATCTAGAAAGAAGTGACTTTTTTCCAAGCTCTGCTGGAAGAGTGAGAAGTGAACAATTTTGAGTTTGCCACACAATGGCCCAGTTATACACTTCTAAATATCAATAAGATCTATAAAGGTCTGTCTGTTCTCCCAGTTCGTAAAGTTTAAGGAGACCAGCTTGTAAACTTTAAGGAGAAAGACTAATCCTTGTTCATCTGTGATCTGTCCAGAATCATATTAAGTGAAGTGAGCCAGACCCAAAGAAACATGAACTCTATGGTTTCCCTCATAGGGAATAATTAGTACATCTCTATGACAGACATAGCAGAAGATCATCATAATAATATGCCCCTATGAACACATAGATAATGCTAAGCGAAATGAACTCCATGTTATGGAAATAAGTGGTATATCATTGTTGTAATTAATTTTAACATACCATGTGAAACGGCACCTTTTTTTTCTCTCTCATATTCCCTTCCTGTGGTTTTACTCCTGCTATTACTGTAACTGATCTTAGTACCCTGGATGCTGTATAGATGTGTATTGGAATCAGGGAAGGGAAAGGGAACAACAAAATTGAGAAACAAAGGATAAAAAGACAAACCATTGCAATAGTAATACTTACAAAACCAATTGATATATTGGTGTAAACCAACTGCACAACTCATGGGGGGGGGAAGGGAACTGGGGAGGGAGAGACTGGGGGGGGGGAGAAATGAGGGAGGAGGTAACAAGTTGGATAAGAAATGTACTTGCCTTACATATGAAACTGTAACCACTCTGTACTTCACCTTGACAATAAAGAAGAGGACAGGTGTCACCTGTCTACTCAGGTGATTTAGTCAGAAATCCAGCCCAAGAACAATCATGGGTTTAGGTACAAATAGGGTAAGTTCTTCTAAATACAAAGTCAAGTGGATAGGGTATGTGTGTATGTGTGTGTGCGCGCATGCACGTGCTCATGTGAGCGTGTTTTCCCTAGCGGGTAGTTTATAGTGAATAAAAATAAATCTTCAATTGTTTTTCCTTCAAATGTACAACCACACACAATCATTAAGTGTGTAAGTACATTTCCACTAGAAAATCAGAATCCTGTGTACAAAAAAATTCACAAGTTCCCAGAATGCTTTAAAACTCTGTCCAGGGGCTGGGGATATGGCCTAGTGGCAAGAGTGCTTGCCTCGTATACATGAGGCCCTGGGTTCAATTCCCCAGCACCACATATACAGAAAACTGCCAGAAGTGGCGCTGTGGCTCAAGTGGTAGAGTGCTAGCCTTGAGCAAAAAGAAGCCAGGGACAGTGCTCAGGCCCTGAGTCCAAGCCCCAGGACTGGCCAAAAAAACAAAACAAAACAAAACAAAAACTCTGTCCATTTCTCTAGCAAGGATGCCTTATATCTGAAGGTCACAAACATTAAAGAGGCACTATAAATAAATTTTAGCTTTTAGTTTACCACTTTTCTATTCTTCCATCCATACATTCATTTCTTCTCTCAATAAATATTTACCTACTTGGCACCAGGCACTTTTGTATGCAGAGCAGTAAACAAGGAAGACAATCAACAAAAGAAAACTAAGCAAAGAAACACACACTGGTAAAGAAAATAAACAAGAAAGTGGTAAGTGGGAGAAAATGAGGGAGGGGGTAACAATGTTTAAAAAGAAATGTAGCACTACCTTACTTTGTTAACTATAACCCCCCCATCATACCTTTACAATAAATAAATTTTAAAAAAGAACAAAAAAGAAACAAGATGACCAAGAGTAATAGTAGGGGAGATGACAATAGGAGTTACTGACTAGAAGGAATCACATCCCCACCTGTGTAATATCAAGGAAATCATTGTTTTTTTTGGAACTCAGATCTCTAGCATGAGAAACAAAGGTTGAGCTGGAAGTTACAGAGTGGAAAAAGCTGAGGTATGAAATCAAGCTAGGGCCCTGGTATTATCTGTCAAACCCTATCTGTACTGGCACACCCAGTGACAGGAATGAGAGAACCCTTGGGGACTGAAATTGACTTTAGAGTGGATCCACACACTAGTAAAACATGTATTATAACTCTCTACATGCTTTATTTTTTATTTTTGCTAGAGAAGACCTCTGAGAACTTCAGAGACACTCTATTAAGTTTCCTATTGTACTGTTTCTATTCTATTATTTGCTTTATGAATACTGAGTTTGGCAGGCATTGGTAATTCATTTAGTAATAGTCATTCTTTACTGCACATTAAAACACCCCAACTAAGTTTAAAATACCCTGTACTAAGTTTAAATCAAGCCACAGACTAAAGAAAACAAAAAAAACAAAACAACAAACCCAAACCATTAGCAAACATTATCTTTTAAATTTTGGTTTGTTTTGCTTTTGTTGCCAGTCCTGGGGCGTGGACTCAGGGCCTGAGCACTGTCCCTGGCTTCTTTTTGCTCAAGGCTAGCACTCTACCTCTAGAGCCACAGTGCCAATTCTGGCTTTTTTTCTATATATGTGGTGCTGAGGAATCGAACCCAGGGCTTCATCTCATATATATGAGATGAGCACTTTACCACTAGGCCATATTCCCAGCTCCATCTTTTAAATTTTGGCTAAGTTTAGCTACAGCATCAGACAACAGTGAAAGTCAACGAGCCTTCTGTGTATGAGAAAAACAACTCTACCGAGTGTAAAGTGCCATTGCTGGTTGCTGCAGGAGGACGAGCCCACCGCTCATTTTCTAGTTCTTCCATTACTTGGTTCATGGCACTCTTTAGCCATGTGTCCACAGACACACCGATCTGCTTTAACAGGTCCAGCCGGGCTTCAGCTTTCAACTTAATTATCTAAGAAAACAGAGAAACTGGTCAGAAAATCAATCAATCACATTAAGTTATCCCCTACTTATTTTTTTCTTAAATTCATTTATTAATTAAACAGAAATTTTTTGATAAGGTGTTGTGCAAAAAGGGTACAGTTACATAGTAGGGCAGTGTGTACATTTCTTGTGATATCTTACACCCTGTTTTTCTTTCCCTTCCCTAGGTCAGGCAGACATATATACAATACCCAATGTACCAAGAACATATACAGTAGTCACGTGGCCTACGCCGAAGAAAATTCGCCTAGGACTTTAAATGCAATGTCGACATTTGACAATACGTCGACAGTAGTCTTATATGAATGTACATACATAGCTTTTGAGCTATTGTATTCCACTAAGAGGTCAATTTTTGACCTTTATATGTTGAATAGTTGTTTGGTTTTAGTTACATAATGTTGGGTCGCTGACCCAATCCTGTTATCCCCTACTTATTAACAATCTTGGTATTTACTAGAAAATCTTAGAAGCAATTGTTCACCTGCAGAGAGGACAGGTAGGTACACAAAAATAGGAATAAAAAAAAAAAAAGAACTGGGGCTGGGAATATGGCCTAGTGGTAAAGTGTTCGCCTCGTATACATGAAGCCTTGGGTTTGACTCCTCAGCACCACATATACAGAAAAAGGCCAGAGGTGGCACTGTGGCTCAAGTGGCAGAGTGCTAGCCTTGAGCAAAAAGAAGCCAGGGACAGTGCTCAGGCCCTGAGTTCAAGACCCAGGACTGGCAAAAACAAACAAACAAAAAGAACAGGAATATGGACCATGTGATTGTGGCATACAGGTGTGTGTGTGTATATCTGTCTGTCTTACTTATGGGCTGCTGGAGGTTGAGCTGGAGTCCTTCTGCATGGCAACTATGTCCTCTGTTATTAAGCTATCCACACTGCCCATGGGCATACTTGGGTCTTGACAAGAGCAAAGTATAAGACGCGACATCAAACATAACGGATGAAAGGGCAGAGGTTAGTGTGCTTTATTTTCCTGTTAATAAGGTTATGCCTCCGAACATCCTGAGATCCAGCATTTTCAGTAGCCCATTTTAACCCAAGTGGGTTAAACTCAGAGGTTTTTCTTCTTATTTATGAAATGTATCCTTTAGTCTGAATAACCTTGTTTTTTTTTTTGTTTGTTTGTTTTGTTGTTGTTGCCAGTCCTGGGGCTTGGACTCAGGGCCTGAGCACTGTTCCTGGCTTCTTTTTGCTCAAGGCTAGCAACTCTACCTCTTGAGCCACAGCGCCACTTCCGGCTTTTTTCTATATATGTGGTGCTGAGGAATCGAACCCAGGGCTTCATGTATACAAGGCAAGCACTTTACCACTAGGCCATATTCCCAGCCCTAGTCTGAATAACCTTATCTTGTCACTCCCGTACTTAAAAACGTCGACAGCCCAGAGCTGATGGCTCATATCTGTAATCCTAGCTACTCAGGAGGTATAGGAGGGCTTCTCCACATCCTGGCACATGTGTAACTGTCCTTGAATATCTAACTACAAGTGGTTTGATGCTACCCAATTCATGAAACACTTGTTCAGATAAACTCTGTGTTTAAGTTTAAGTTAAGAGTGGTCCAGGGCTGGGGATATGGCCTAGTGGCAAGAGTGCTTGCCTCGTATACATGAGGCCCTGGGTTCAATTCCCCAGCACCACATATACAGAAAACTGCCAGAAGGGGCGCTGTGGCTCAAGTGGCAGAGTGCTAGCCTTGAGCAAAAAGAAGCCAGGGACAGTGCTCAGGCCCTGAGTCCAAGCCCCAGGACTGGCAAAAAAAAAAAAAAAAAAAAAAAAGAGTGGTCCAGCTCCATTCTTTCATATATGGCCAATTGGTCCAAAAACATTTGAGAATACATTTTAAAGCAATGAAATATTTTTGTTTTTAATTTAACCAACAAGATTAGGAATTAAAATTGCTTTTATTTAACTGAAGCAAAGAAATTACAAAAAAAAAAAAGCCGGGAGAATTTAGTATATTCTCTTTGTCAACAGTAGCTAGCCTTGTTTACTTAAAATCTAGTTTTGTCAGTACTTTACAATGCAAAACAACTGATGAACATGGTATTTGCAAACAAGAACTGCTTGCTTGCTGCTGGAGAAAAATCCCACACATTCTGGTGTTATGAAAATGATCTTGTGTTGTGGGTGTAGTGTGGGAAGAACTCAATTTGGTTTGTTTTCCTCAAAAATCTTCAACAGTACAATTTCTAGTGTTTACAAATAAAAAAAAATTTCTTTTGAGAAGCACCTAGGAGTTTAGTAAGCACAACTCTGGATATGTCTATGAGGATGTTTCCAGGGATCCTAACTAAGAATCCTAGGAAGACTTACAGAAAGGAAGTGGCACCATCCATTAGGCTGGGAGACAGGATAGAATAAAAGTGGGAGAGGATAAGCCAGATGCTAATGGCTCAGACCTATAATTACAGCTAGAAGCCAACCTGGGTAGACAACTCCATGAGACTGTTACCACCAAAAAAGTCAGCAAAGGCATGGCTCAAGTGATAAACTGACAGCCAGGTGAAAAAAGCTGAGCAAGAAAGAGGTCTGAGGTTCATCTATTGTAACTTTTTTCCTCTCTCTCTCTCTCTCTCTCTCTCTCTTCTTGTGCTGGTCCTAGAGCTAGACAGAATTTGGTCTAGGCACTGTCCCTGAGCTTCCTTTTTTGCTTGTGTTCTGCCACTGAGCTACAGCTCCATTTCTGGCTTTTTCTGAGTTCATTAGAATTAAGAGTCTCATGAACTTTCCTTTGAACCAAGGTCTTCAAGGTCTCAGCATCCTGGGTAGCTAGGATTGCAGGTGTGAACCAGCAGTGCCTGGCTGAAACTGCTGAGCTAAAATAAGTCTTTTCTCCCTTCAGTTCTTTTTGCTAAGGCTTTCTGTCACAGCAGTGAAAGTCTAACTAAT
Organism: Perognathus longimembris pacificus; assembly: GCF_023159225.1. Lineage (NCBI taxonomy): Eukaryota > Metazoa > Chordata > Mammalia > Rodentia > Heteromyidae > Perognathus > Perognathus longimembris. The sequence goes on along the minus strand of NC_063173.1, from coordinate 11,906,039 downwards.
ACAACTTAGGCTAGGAGACCAGATGGAATAAAATGGGGAGAGGATAAGCCAGATGGAGATAAGAATCTCACAAATTTTTCTGCCTGGGGTGGCTTTGAACTAAGATCCTCAGATCCCAAGCCTACTGCTAGAATTATAGGTGTAAGCCACCAGCACCTGGCTTGATGGCATTCCCAATACTATTTAACCTAATCATTTTTGGAACCTTTAAGAGACAGATCCTTAAAAATAATATTTTATAAATCCATACCTTGGTGTACTAATACAGTTACCTTAATTTTAGTAGAAAATTTAACATAAGTACATTCAAGTGTCAAGCCAGTTGACTGTATGAATTTTCTGATAGTTTTAAAGTCTATAAATCTAATTTGAGTTTATTTGCCATAGAAATATCATTTCTCTAAGGACAAAAACTGCATCTAGTGTAACTATACTACTTAGGGCACATACTTTAATAGGAAATCAATAATGGTAGGTAATATTTTCCAGTTAATATTTGGTAACTTAAAACAATTTAAAATTTTTGGGTAGTACTAAGGTTTAAACTCAGGATCTTCTGCTTGTTAGGTAGGCAAGTCTAGCATTTGAGTATACTTCCAAACCCTTTTTGCTCTAGTTGTTTTTCCAACAGAGCCTTTCTCCTTTGCTTGAGCCAGTGTAGGCAGTGTAGACATACTTCATATTGCATTTTATGGGTTGAGATGGGGACTCTCATAAACATTTTGCCAAGTAGCTGGGGTTATAGGTATGGCTTCCATGCTCAGTTAATTTTTTTTCTTTTTTTGTACAGTACTAAGTTTGAACTTAGGGCCTTGTACTTACTTCATGAGCACTGTACCTCATGAGCCATACCTCTAGTTCCAAACAACTTTTTTATATATACTAGAAATGGTATGATTATGCTACTCTCATTTGATCTACAAAAGGATACAAGTCACAAAAGTTCTGTAGGTAGCTATCACAAACTCCACAGATGAATGGTTTTAACAAGGTCATACCAATTGTGGAAAATTTTAGTATGCAGTATTCATGGTCCCAATGATTATGCCTCCTGATATTCATGCAGTCCTTCCCCTCACCCATTCTGGGCTTCTTTGATTTGGTGTGGCCAATGGGATGTTAGTTTAAAGGAAGCAGAGGCTCTATGAGTACTACTGGTAACTGACTTTTTTTGGTGTGCTAGACTTGGGACTTGAACTAGGCCTGGGTGCTGTCCCTAGCTTGAGTCACAGCCCTATCTCTGGCTTTTTGGTGGTTAACTAGAGATAAGAATCTCACAAGTTTTCCTGCCTGGACTGGCTTTGAACTAAGCTCCTCAGATCCCAGGCCTACTGAATAGCTAGAATTACAGGTGTAAACCACCAGCCCCTGGCTTAGTAAATGACTGCTACCAACATGGGGAAACCAAGTTTAACCTATACGGGAGTGAAAAATCCATGGGGAAAAGGTCTAGTTCTCTATGCTAAATCTAGTCCTTCGGCAAACTCTCAGGATGAATGGAGCTGTGTGAGTTAACTGTAGGCAAATCCAGTAAAAGAAATACACATCCAACATCCAGAATGAAGAAAGGCAATAAAATGTTTTTGCCATAAAATTTAAGATAGTTTTTAAAGGCAACAACAGATTACTGTATTTGAATAATTTATCTTTTAAACATTTACTGTCAAAGTGATGTACAGAGGGGGTTACAGTTTCACATGTAAGGCAGTGAATAATTTAATTTCTGAACATCTGGATATTTCCAGATATTTTCCAGGGCCTGGACTCTGTCCCTGAACTTTTAGTGCTCAAGGCTAGCACTCTACCACTTGAGCCACAGCTCTACTTCAGGTTTTTTTGCTGTTTTATTGGAGATAAGAGTTTTATGGATTTTCCTGCCTGGACGGCTTCAAACTATGATCCTCAGACCTCAGCCTACTGAGTAGCTAGGATTATGGGTTTGGGCCACTGGTGCCCCGCTTATTACTTTTAAAAATTTTAGTTCTGACTGTCCAGAGAACCCCTGTATGCCATCAATCCTTGTAAATTTACTGTGGCTGGTTTACAATATAGCATATGGTCTCATTGTGCCAACTAGACTAGATACTGGTAGTAGCTCATGCCTGTAATACTAGCTACTCAAGAAAGCTGAAATCTGAGGTGGGAGGTTTAAAGCCAGTCAGGGCAGAAAAGTCCATGAGACTCCTATCTTCAATTAACCGCAAAAAGCCAGAATTGGAACTGTGACTCAAGTGGTAGAGCACCAGCCTTGAGCTTAGCTTTTTAAATCTAAGAGAGTTTAAGCATCATAAACACAAAAAATGTCAATCAGGTAAAGATAGTTAGCAGTGCTGTTCAAGTCTTCTGTAGACTTATTGATTTTCTCTTTGCTTTATCACTTACTGTAAAACAGGCTTTAACAATTCCAACTACAACTGTGGTTTTATATGTTTCTGCTTTTAATCTATTATTGGTTATATACACATTTAGGATTGTTGTCCCTTCCTGAAAAACTAACCTTTTATAAAAAAAATTTCTGAACTATCCTTACTATTCCTTGTCCTGAAATTCACTTTGCTTGATATTAATATAACCACTCCAATTTTCTAATGATTGCTTTCTAGTGTAATCAACAACTGAAATTTCTGCTCAGTTTTCCTGCTTTTTAGCCATTGTTTCCAGTCAAGCTCCTGCTTAGGCTAAGGATTTGGATGGTAATTTATATGCAAATCTGAGTACCACCTGATATCTCTCCCCAAGCCATTAAGTGAGATTCTCTGCTGAGTTCTAGGCATGATGCTCCTCACAGTCCAAAAGCTGTATAATGCAAATGTCATCAAGGGGTGATTCCTTTTCAGACTTTGCATACTTTGGGCCATTTTCCAGTTATATCAAACACACACACACACACACACACACACACACACACGCACGCACGCACACACACACGCACACACGCACGCACGCACACACACACACACGCACACATTCTTGAAAAATGGCTAGCATCCAGAATAAATTCAGTAAGACTGATTCAAATTTTTAAAGGTGAGCAAGAGATATGAATAAATATTGAAGAATAGCTAAGACTAGGGAATAGCTGTAGTTGTAGAGCACCTACTTAGAAAGTGCTAAGGCTTCAAATTCAAAGTCTAGTACCACTACCACCAAAAACAAGGCACTATACTAGAAAATTTAGGGATGAGTGAGTGGCTCAAGTGATAAAGTCTTGCCTAGTAAGCATAATGCTTTGAGTTCAAACTCAGCACTTTCACCTAAATAAACAATTGTCAATAATCAAATGACAAGATGCTTAGCATCATTAATCAGAACTACAATGAAACACATAAAAGTTTTCACTGCACACATGAAATAGTTAAATTTTATTGTATGTATAGAATATTTTGTAAAAAGCTGATTTACAAAATTCTATGTGTTAATAGTAGAGAAATAGAGAAAAATAGCTACTTGTTGCCACTGGGGAAAACAAGTATTTGCCAAATGAAATTGGAGTGGGACAAAGAATCTTTTTTTTTTTTTTTTGTTCAGTCTGGGAGCTTGAACTCAGGCCCTCAGCACTGTCCTTGGCTTTTTTTTTTTTCTTTTTTCTTTTGCTCAAGGATAGCACTCACTCTGCCACTTGAGCCACAGAGCCACCTCTGGCCTTTTCTATGTATGTGGTGCCAAGGAATTGAACCCAGGGCTTCAGTATATGAGGCAAGCACTCTTGCAACTGGACCATATTACTAGCCCACAAAGAATTTTTTTGTGTGGATAGATTTGGTAGCACCACTTTAGTCAAATGACCATTAAATATCATTAAGAGCAGGTCAATTTTATGTCTGTGTGCATGTATGTAGGTATGTATGTATGCATCATTCTTAAGTAGTTGTCCAAAGGGGTTTCAATTCAATATGTCAGTTTGTGAGTAAAATGCAGCAGGCCAACTTTATATCATATGATTCCTGATTTGATGGACAAAGACCATCACTTATAAAATACTTCTGCCTAAAAACTGAATATGCTTCTAATTAGGTTTTTTTTAAATCTAACTTCAATTTTACAGCATATTCCATATATATATATATTTTTGCCAGTCCTGGGGCTTGGACTCAGGGCCTGAGCACTGTCCCTGGCTTCTTTTTGCTCAAGGCTAGCACTCTGCCACTTGAGCCACAGCACCACTTCTGGCCATTTTCTGTATATGTGGTGCTGGGGAATTGAACCCAGGGCCTCATGTATATGAGGCAGGCACTCTTGCCACTAGGCCATATCCCCAACCCATATTCCATATTTTTGGTAAGAGAATTATCTTTGACAGTGCAGACTTAAATTCTTGTATCGGGACATTCTCTTATCTATGTTTTTACTTTTAAGCTAACAAATTGTAAGCTTAGCATACTTATTAATGGAAAAATAGGCCAAAGACCTAAAGTGGGCACATGGAAAAACCCAAGAACATACTCTTCAGAAAACTTCTGAGACTGTCTCAAAATAATCACTTCTGTTCTACTAGGCTTCAAAGTATGGAGAAACAAGTAACAGGAAAAACTCTTCTACCACCAGCTACTATTTCCCAAACTAGGCAAAGGTCCACTCATAGTGTTTGGCCTGTATGCTAGGGTAGTGGTTTAGCCAAGTCTCTGAGCCCCAGGAGGAAAATGTTATTTACTACACACCCTCTCTACCTTACCAAGAAGACTATGGGTCAGATGAAGTGTAGGTGAGGAGAAGAGCAGATGGTAAATGGGCTGTGGCTCAGGTTGCTTCCATAGGGTTGTGCCAAAAGCATTCTCAAGTTCCCTGTGCTGTCTCTATCCTCACACTACAACCAATAAAGCACACTCTTAAGACCTCAATAGTTTGGAGAAGTGTTTGAAAGTCACAGTGTAGATGAATCCTTGGCCAATAAAGGAAGCATTCCTGTGTATAGCCCCAGACAGACATACACATGCTCAGAATTCTCTATCCACTCTGGCTATTACATCCCAGGGATATGTAGTGTGCCAATGGAAAGGTCTGTTAGGCCTTTGGTATTTCCCAGTGCCAAACTCAACCTTGCCTCCTTCCTACCTTCATCTTTTGGTTCAAGTTATTCCTCTTAGAGTTATATGAAGTAAATCTATGTTCTTCCCTTTTTCTTCTGACTAATCAAGTATCACTTATTGGCTAATATCCATTGTACCTCTGATGTGTAGCTAACATGATAAACCTACCCCAGAGCTCCTTGCATCCTGTTTTTTTGTATACTCATATGGACTACTCCTTGGCACTTATGTTTTATAGTCTTAGTTATCTTTAGCATTTTCTATGCCTTCCTAACAAGAACATAATCCCACTCTTTCTCTTTTGTTAGAGCCTGTTCTGTATCTTTTCACTATCTGGCAGCTAAGTAGATAAATACATACATGTGTGCTACTTTCAAGCATATTTCCTTATAGAAATGTACTCTAATTGGCCAATGGCCAATCAGTACCCGGTATATTCTTCCTTTGCTAACACTTTGCTTCTCCTTTCAACCTCAACCTTTTTGGGTTGGGAGTAGTAGCCATGGACATATTTTCTTTTTAGTGGAAGGACTTTCACAGTTTTCATTCAACCCTCAAAGCATCCCATGGCTTCAATAAAAGATTAAAACCTACTACTATAGTGTGGTTTTTCACTCCTTCTAACTACATCTTTCCTATTTTTTTCCTTCAGTACTAGGATTGGACTCAGGACATTGAGAAAAACACTACTATTTCAGCTATACCCACAGTCCCTTTGCTTTTACTTTGTTTTATGAGATAGCGTCTCACACTAACTTTGCCAGGATTGGCCTACAACTGCAATCCTCTTGAGTAGCTAGAATTATAGATCCTAAATCTTCCCCCTCCCTCCTCCATTTATTTTTTTTTCAGTGTGGGGTTTAAACTCAGGGCCTGGGTGCTATCTCTAAGCCTCTTTGTGCTCAAGGCTAGCAGCTCTACCATTTGAGCCATAGTGCCCCTTCTGCCTTTTTCTATATATGTGGTGCTGAGGAATCCAACCCAGAGCTTCATGTATATGAGGCAAGTATTCTACCACTAGGCCATAGTCCCAGCCCATAAATGTTACTTTCTGTAAAGCACTAACTCAACAAATATTAGTGTGGATACACATCACATCTGTGACACTGACTAGAGCTAGACAAAATGCACATTTAGCTGCCACCTTACCTCTGCTTTGCGGATATTTTCTCTGGCTTCATCTATTTTCTGTTCAAGGTCTACCCGGTTTAGTTCTGCTATAGCAACTCCATGACATTCCAGATCATTTAGAACCTATAAAAGAAAAATAGAAAAATAATGATGACTGTTTAATTTTAATTATATTGCTAAGGTGAAGTACAGAGGGGTTATAGTTACATACGTTAGGTAGTGAGTACATTTCCTGGCCAACTTGTTATCCCCTCCCTCATTTTATTTTTGTCATTTTAAACTTTTAATTATATTCATTTATTCATTCATTTAAACTCAGTGCCTAGGTGCTGTTCTTGGGCTTTTTTGCTCAAGGCTACAGCTCTATCACTTGAGCCACAACTATATTGAGTTTTGGTGGTTAGAGATAAAAATCTCATAGATTTTTCTGCCTGGGCTGGCATTAAACCATGATCCTCAGATCTCAGCCTCAGCTAGGATTACAGGTTTGAGCAATTGGTACCTGGTCTTAAACTTTTCTTTCTTTTTTTATTGACAGAACTGGGGTTTGAACTCAAGCTATTGTGCTTGCTAGGTAGGAGCTCTTACCACCGAACCACACCTCTAGTCTCTTTTTTTGCTGGTTATTTTTGAGATAGGGTCTTGCTCCCTGCCTGGGCTGAGAGCCACTAAGACTCTCTGCTGTGGATAGGAAAATATATTCAGCTTTTTATTGAGAAAGGGTCTCATAAACTTTTCTTCTCTGTCTGGCCTCAAACTATGACCTTCCCAATCTCAGTTTCCCAAGTAGCTATGATTATAGGTATGAGCTACCAGTGTCCAGCTGATTTCTACTTCTATAAATATTTGAATATACATTTTCTACCTTTACATATTTTGTAATTTAAAACATTTTCTAGATATTAGTCCTTTCTAGTTTTTATAATGCAAACATTTTCTTCCATTCTATTGCTTTTCTCTTTTCCACATGTTTATATTTAACAGCATTTTAGATTTATTTATTTATTTGTTTAGGCAGGCCAGTCCTGGGCCTTGAACTCAGGGCCTGAGCACTGTCCCTGGCTTCTTTTTGCTCAAGGCTAGCATTCTGCCACTTGAGCCACAGCGCCACTTCTGGCCGTTTTCTGTATATGTGGTGCTGGGAAATCGAACCTAGGGCCTCATGTATACAAAGCAAGAAGCACTCTTGCCACTAGGCCATATCCCCAGCCCCGAGTTTTATGTTTTATTTAAGATACCAAAAATACTCTTATGTTTTTCTGGTTTTTAATGATTTTGTATTTAGAATTTAGCCTTTAAATTTTTCTGAAATTCATTTTATATGTGGTAGAAGAGAGAAATCATGCTGAGATTAAACCCTAGAACTTATACTGTTTTATTTTTATATATTTTGGGGGGTTAGTCCTGGAGCTAAAACTCAGGGCCTGGGTACTGTCTCTTTTTTGCTTAAGGTTAAAAAATTTTCCCATATTCGCTCTACCACTTGAGCCTTAAGATCCACTTCAGGCTTTTTGCTACTTAATTGTAGATAAAAAGTCTCATGGACTTTTCTGCCTTGGCTGGCTTCAAACACCAATTCTCAGATCTTTGCCTCCTGAGTAGCTAGGAAAAAAATTTATTTATACTCAACAGCAGAGATATTAGTTCAATGAACTCTCATATATGAATCACTGAAATTCAAAACATATAAAGATTTTTCCATATTTGCTTTACCTATTCTCTTTTCCTTTGCTATAGTATTTAAAAGTAAATCCTAGAGAGATTATATAATATTCTACATGATTTAACAGAAACCCCTAAGCATGTGAATTTCTTTGGCAGTACTGGGTTGTTTTTTTAAGATTCTTTTTTTGGTGTGTGGGGGGAGGCAGTCCTGGGCCTTGGACTCAGGGCCTGAGAACTGTCCCTGGCTTCTTTTTGCTCAAGGCTAGCACTCTACCACTTGAGCCACAGCGCCACTTCAGGTCATTTTCTGTATATGTGGTGCTGGGGAATCGAACCCAGGGCTTCATGTATATAAGGCAAGCACTCCTGCCACTAGGCCATATTCCCAGCCCCAGTACTGGGTTTTGAACTCAGGCTGTCGAGCCATGCCTGTAGTCCTTTTTTACTTTGGTTATTTGGAGACAGGATCTCACTTTTTGTCTAATCTATACCTGGACTGTGTCCTACCTATTTTATGCTTCATGACCTGTGCCACCACAACCAGCTTTCTTCTTTTGAGATGGAACCATATCATCTTTTCTTGGTGAGCTTGCCTTGAACTCTAAATCTTCCTGATTTTAGCTTACCATGCAGCTAGTATCATATGTGCTAGCAGCACCTTGTATCAGGTGCCACTAACACCTGGCTATCTCATTATGTAGCCAAGGGTGCCTTCAAACATGTAAATATTCTGCCTCAGCCTTCCAAGCATAAGTGTACGTGATCAGGCCTGGCTTGTTTTGGTTTTAAATCACTAAGTGATACTCTTTGTTTGTTTTTCTTCTTTTTGAAGTGCCAGGACTTCTTGTACTCTAAATTGGGGGAAAACTATACTTAAAATCATTGCTTTGGGGCTGGGAATGTGGCTTAGTGATAGAGTGATTGCCTAGCATGCATAAAGCCCTGGGTTGGATTCCTCAGCACCACATATACAGAAAAAGCCGGAAGTGGTGCTGTGGATCTCAAGTGGTAGTGTGCTAATCTTGAGCAAAAAGAAGACAGGGACAGTGCTCAGGCCCTGAGGCCAGGCCCCAGGACCGCCCCCCCCCCCCCAAAAAAAAAAACCATTGCTCTGTGCTTAGAGTTTAGTCTTGGAAATTCACGTCAGTGGAATCTATAATTGTCTCTTTAAACCCAATGTACATATGCCCCTTCTCTGCCTTGCTTTGGTAATTCTGTGCCAAGCAGATATACTGTGTTGCTGCTAGAGGGTTTATTAAAATTTTACGAGAAGCAGATAACTAAGAGTATAATGCTGATTACTGAGAAAGTACAGACAAAAAAGTTGTTATTTTTCACATTAATAGAATTCAACTTCTTAAATCTGTTTGACATTTGATTTAAACTGAATGGAGCTAGGATGTCTTCTACTTCATTTACCCGCTGTTGATGAACAATGTTTTTGTGCTCACGTGCCACACGTGTGGCCCATTTCCGAGCCTCCTTATTTAGACTGTGCTCTTCTGTAGTCCCAGTTTCTGATTCCAGTTGTCGACTCTACAACATGAGAGAGAATAGAGAGAGAAGTATTGTTATCCTTAATGCAACTGTAACCCTTCTAAAGTTGGACCAGAGAACATTCCCTTAATCAGCACTCAAAATGTGAGGCAGTTACTGCTACCTGGAACAATGACTCATGCCACACAGTCAGAAAAAGAATCAGGAAAGCAGTACTGAACCATAAGTGAACACAGGTTTTTTTGTATTACATTGCTAAATGTGAAAGCATCATCTCTAAAACTGTGGACTTTTGGGTGTGAAGGAACCGAGCTAAACTAAGCAAGGAAGAACAAGATTTTTATGCCAACCTGCAATACTGAGCCACTGCACAGACAGACATGAAAACAATAGTTTCAACATGATTAAAGAAAAAATAATAGTTGAAGAGGAATAAGATAATACAGTAACAGCACATAATCTTTCTGTCTGCCCCAAGTTCCTGGATTCAATTTGGTTTAGTCCATCACCAACTTGCCACCAGCTTGCAAACTAGGTTTGCCCTTTTCTCTGTGTTTTTTTTTTAAACTGTTATTGTTTGTTTTTATTGTTGTCAGACATGGGGTCTGGGCTCTGTCCTTGAGTCTTTTGCTCAACGCTAGTGCTCTACCACTTTGAGCTACAGCGCCACTTTCTAGTGGTTAACTGGAGATAAGCATCTCACCGACTTTCCTGCCTTTGGTTGGCTTTGAACCATGATCCTTAGATCTCAGCCTCCAGAGTAATTGGGATTACAGGCATGAGCCACCAGTTCCCAGCTGTATTATTTTTAATTATTATCTTTAATCTCTACTAATTATTTGACTTTGTGGGGTAAACATTAATTCATCTTCAAGATATAATATGTAATAGAAGAAAATAAACAACTCAGTCAAAACAATGGAAAAATTAGAATAGACTTTTTTAAGTGGATATATTAATGGCTAGGGAGCCCATAAAAGAAGCGTTAGGTAAATTCAACAACAGGTAAATGCAAATTAAAACCACCATAAGGCTTTGTGTGGTGGCTCACACTTAAATCCTAACTCCTCAGGATTTGGAGACTGGAAATTATCATGGTTAGAGATTAGTCCTGGCAAAAAGTTCCTGATACCCATTTCAACCAACAAAAAGCTGGATGAAGTTGGGTACTGATAGCTCACACCTATAGTCCTAGTAGGGCTGAGAGTAGAGGATCCAGGTTTGAAACCAACCTGGGCAGACAAATCTGACAGACTCGTATTTCCGATTAACTAGCAAAAAGTTAGGAATGTTGGTATGGCTCAAAGCTGGCAGCTCTGAGTTAAAAAGCTGAGAAAGAGGATGAGGCCCCAAGCACAAACCCTAGTACTGGTGTACGCACTTACACACACGAAAAAACTCAGTGAGAAACAGGATTGGAAATATGGCCCAAATGGAGAGCACCTGTCTAGCAAGTAGGAGATCCTGAGGTCAAATCCTAGTTCATACACATGCAAAAAAAATTATAGCAAACATTTCAAAATCATTACTAGGGACTTTTATAAAAGCACAGATATTTATTATTTTCCATTGTGAAAAAAGTTAATTGCTCCCCAAGTGATGAACATTTCTTCTCCAAAGGTCAAATAAATTGTAGAAAAAACAATAATATTACAATCACATTAGCTATTTATCAGTCATTTATGATATGACTAGGCCAACTCTTTTCCTTTTTAGGCTATAGTTTCTCCTTTAATAAAGGCAAGTGAGCTTGACAGTTCTTCCTAGCATCCATGTTGGGGAAAAGGAAGGTGCTTCAAACAAGATGAAAAATGAGAAGCTCTTCACTAGACACAGAAAAGGAAAATTTTGCTCTATAAGGTAAAGCAATGTCATGGCCAATGCATTTAATGGCCCCCTTTTACATATATATGACTTTCATCCCAACCCCAGGTCCTGCCCTTTAATGACATGCAAACCCACACATCCATCCCTCCCACCCTGACCCATACCCCCATATACCTCAGCTATGGTCATTCTCAGAGCACTGACAGGGGACAGTTCAATATCCACCAGTTGGGCAGCTTTTAAACTCTGCCCAGTAAAGATTGCGCAAGGACAGAAAATAGCACAGAGTTAGAATTTTAAGGCAAATATGGACAGTACAGGTAAGAACATTTAGCATAGTGTCTAGAAATGAAAGAAGTTAGGGCCATCATTGGGCTTTGGAAAAAGTGTAGTAAGAATCAGATATTTTGTTGCTTTGGAAGTAAGAAAACTGTTATTCTGTTATTTTTTGTGGAAGGGCAAAAACAATCTAAAACAAGGCACAATTTTTAAGTTGATCAAGTCTGATAAACTTGTCCATGCTCTGTATGTTTGACTGTTCTACTTCATTCATCCTAGGCTCACTTGAAACTGGGTATATTAGCCACATTTTAGAAAGAAATGTCATGGTGTCTCTGCACCCTCTGTTTTGTCATAAAATTAATGATGCAAACTCCTCTGTTCCAGACTACTCCAAAACCGATAGTTATTGAAGTAACAAACACAATTGCACAACAAGCGAAACAATCTGGAATCCCCTTACAGTATCACTGTCACAAGGCTGGAACTGGAAAGGCTGAGGTTTGTGAAATACAGCATTCTCTTGTAAGAACAGCTGAAGATTATAGTCCCGTACCACCTAAAGAGAAAATAAGATTTAAGTTTTTAATGAGGTTAAAATGTTTAAAGTTTAAGATTTATTCAACTTTTTTCTTTTCTACTGTTATTATAAAGGTGATGTACAGAGGAATTACTTACATAATTCAGATAAAGAATACATTTCTTTCTGGGCAATGTCACCCCACCTCTTCCCTCACTCTCTCCCAGTTTTTCCCTCAATCCTCATGTATAAGTTATATAGTTCATTTCAACACTGCATCCAGTGAGTACCATTACTGTATTTGTCCTACAACTATTTTTCTAAACAAATGAGAAACCTAACACTATGTGGTTAAAAAGAAACAACATTACATATTTTTTCATGTTCCATTAGGTTTTATGTGTCCTATTTTCTCAAGTATATGAGATAAATACACATTTAATTTATATTTTATTATACATTTTATAAACATGTGTGTCTTTCTGTGTGTGTCGTGTGTGTGTAATACTAGTGTTTGAATTTAGGGGCTTATACTTGTTAAGCAGGCATTCTACCACTTGAGTCATACTTCCAGCCCTTTTTGTTTTGTTTTTGGATGAGGGTCTCCCATTTGTACCCAGGCCAGTTTGGGATCCAATCCTTTTATTTATTCCTCTAGCATAGCTAGGATGAAGAGTGCAGGTTATAATGGCCAACTTTTTGGTTAAGATGGGGTATGGTTAAATAATTTCTTGTCTGGGCCGGCTCAAAAAAAGATTCTCTGCCTTCTGAGTAAATGGTATTAGAGGCAGCCATAATATTTTCAGAGGATAAAAAGACAGCTATCACATAAAAACTGATCTTTCTTTGGCATAGGATGTGGGGGCAGTTAAGAAAGAGGAAAATAGGAGGAGAGAGAAAAGAAAGAGAAGAGGGGAGGGCATGAAATGGGAGAATAGACAAGTATGTTACTTATTGTAAATTCTCCTAGCCTTTAAGTTTTAAGGGCCTCTTGTCTGTTTTATGAAGATTTCTATGTACTAGGAAACTGTCAGATAATCCTATTCTTTGTATAAAATGCTATTTTTAGACTATTTCTTGGTACCTTTTTGAATGGTTCTATTCAAAATACTGTCTTTTTATTTTTTGTCAGTCTTAGGGCTTGAACTCAGGGCCTGGGAGCTGTTCCTGAACTTTTCCCTCAAGTCTAGTGCTCTATCACTTTGAGCCCCAGTGCCACTTCCAGTTTTCTGGTGGATAATTGGAGATAAGGGTCTTAGGGAATTTCCTTCATGGATTGAATTGCGATCCTCAGATCTCAGCCTCCTGAATAGCTAGGATTACAGGCATGAGCCACTGGTGCCCAGCTCAAAATACTGTCTTAAAGCACATCATAGGGGCTGGGAATATGGCTTAGTGGCAAGAGTGCTTGCATCATTATACATGAAGCCCTAGGTTCCATTTCTCAGCACCACATATATAGAAATGGCCAGAAGTGGCGCTGTTGGCAGAGTGCTAGCCTTGAGCAAAAAAAGAAGCCAGGGACAGTGCTCAGGCCCCAAGTTTTTTTTTGGCCAGTCCTGGGGCTTGGACTCAGGGCCTGAGCACTGTCCCTGGCTTCTTCTTGCTCAAGGATAGCACTCTGCCACTTGAGCCACAGCGCCACTTCTGGCCATTTTCTGTATATGTGGTGCTGGGGAATCGAACCCAGGGCCTCATGTATACAAGGCAAGCACTCTTGCCACTAGGCCATATCCCCAGCCCCTCAGGCCCCAAGTTTAAGCCCCAGGACAAAAAAAAAAGCACACCATGAAGACAAACTAAAAAGATACAGATACACACACACACACCCCTATACCTATATATGTCAAATGTATACACACATATACCTATACCATATGTGTACAGGTATAATACATATAATATATACATATACAATGTATTTGTTGTTTTCTATGTAGACTAATATATGTGTGTACACACATATATGTATATATGCATATATATCCTGCTACACAGAAAACAGCAAAACAAACAGTATGATGAGATGGATCAGTATGATTAGATGGATCATTGCATTATATTCTTGGGAAGCAGTAGAAATCAATAATAAATTTGATTGTACAGAAACCCAAGTTCTATTCTGTTGCTTTCTAACTCTTTACTCGTTCGTTTGCAGTACATTACAGTTCATTAGGAACTTCTACTTAATTCAACTTAAATCCTTTGTAAATGGCTATTCGAGCCAGAACTTTTGGTTAAAGATAGTATTCTATTCTCACTGAATGCCAAGAAACCTTTGTTCACATCAAATGCTCATAGAAATTTGGGTTTATTTTCTAGCTCCCAATTTTGTTTTCTTGCTTTGTACATCTATTCTAATGCCCATATCACACTCTATGTCACTTCAGAGTGTACTAACTGTAGATTTTCCACAAATGCTACCTACCATGTTCTGTACATTTCTATTATTAGTTTTTTAAGTCACAAAAAGAGTATTGAATTTTGCCATATGCTTTTTCTGTTTCCACTGAAACAATCACATGATTTTTCTCTTCATTTTATTAAATTTACTTTTTAAGTTTATCTTTTAGGTACTGAAAATCATAACAACAAAGAATTTAATTTATAAACACATGTAGAACAGCATTTTATTTACTGAATTGTTTCAAGAGCTACACTGTTATTTTTAAGGAGTTTTCTTATGCAGACAGAAATCAATAACACATTATAAAGACTAGTATACTATTCTTTGGAGTTACTATGCTAGAGAAAATATTTATGACATCTGCTTCAGTTACATATACAAAGTATTTCATAAAATATTAAGAAGAGCAAGCTTTATAAATAATTAAAACTTAATAACAGCTCCTAGGACCAGCTGTTTCCATTTAGGGGATGAAAGATACATAGAACATCTTAAATTTACAGTGTATCATATCAGTACAAATTATCCCATATATCTTTGGGAATATTACATTTTAGAAAGTGGGAGAATAGATTTTTAGCTCAAAAGACAAATTAGTAATGGTGTAGAATGAAAAACAGAATTTCAAACCTCCCAATGGGTTGTCAATTACTGAACTGGTTTTGGCAATTTAACAAGAGCAGCCAAATAAACTCTTGGTAACAAAAAAGCCCATGGCATAAAAATTGTTAGTATGAGTTCTTTTCACTTGGAACAAAAAGAGCACACCCCTCAGTTATGTCATTTGTATTAAATTTTTATTCCTATCACTTTCAATATAAATGTAAGATCTCCATTATATCTCATCTATGGGGAGTGAGATACTAGTGAATGAATACAGAAAATGGAAGTTTATCTCCTTATGTGTCCAAAGTAGCTCATAAATTCTTAATTCATTTTCAATTAAAAGAAGCAAAGGGGCTAACATAATAAAGTCAGCACGATCTACAGGATGGAAAATACCGTGTGTGACTGTGTTACCTCTGGCAAGTCCCAAGTCTGTGTTCCATCCTGTAAATTGAGCATGATAATGCCAATCTCATGGGATTCAGGAAAGTGGTGCTAAAAACTCTCAGGAAATTAAGTGTGTGTAGGATAGTAGCTATCTGTTATGACTATGTGCTTGAAAGATAAGGATAGTGCATAAAATCTAACTTTTTCTTGGAAAAAGAAATTTCAAAGAACTTTTCCAGAGTATAACCCAATGTACAATAAAATAAAATATAGTTTTTAAAAAAGTAAAAATAAATGTCAACTTGCCTATATGCCCTTTGAATATAAACTGCAAAACTCATTTGTTGTTGAAAACTCACTTCTAAATAATTCATGGGCTAATGAGAGGGAAAATGTAGAAAAAACAACGAAAGTCCTACATGTCGCAAACTGCAGTTAAAGCAGAAAAAGAGTTCAGACTCAAATGGATATATTAGAAAATAAGAAAAACTGAAAATAAACTATCTACATTAAAAAATATGCATGGAGAAAGAAAAAGAATGTTAAGGACACTGAAAGAAAAATTGTAAATGAAGGTCAAAATTAAAGAAACAGAACTTTGAGAAGCAGAACAAAATTTGGCTCTGGCAAAACTAGGAAAATAGATTGGAATGTCCAATCAAAATAAAGCATAAATGGTATTAAAACTATACAAGCAAATAAGCTTATTAAGTATTTGTGCCATTAAAGTTAATAACAATTGAAATAAACATCTGCTTTAAGAAAATGTAAGTTACTAAATGTATGAAAAAACTTAACCCAAGTCACCAGAAAACATGAGCAATAAATATAAAAATTTAGCTCAGGAGCAGGGCACTGGTGGCTCACCCCTGTAATCCTAGCTACTCAGGAGGTTGAAATCTAAGGATTGAAGTTCAAAACTAGCCAGGGCACCAAAGGCCATGAAATCTGTATCTCCAATTAATCACCAGAAACTAGAAGTGGAGCTGTCGCTCAAAATCATAGAGTGCTAGCCTTGAGCCAAAGAGCTCAAGAACAGCTCCGAAGGCCCTGAGTTCCAGCCCCATGACTGACTAAAAATTTAAAAATTCATTCAGGAATTAAAAAAAAATCAACCATAGAAGGAATAAAGTCAACATAATTTTGTAGATTTTTTGTCCAACATTCGCTTAAGAAAAAATTCAAATATATATATATATATACACTAAAATAGAAAGAACTAATAAATGCCTATTTATCAATTACTATTATTCTGTGGATAACATCTTTCTTTTCTTTCAGAAATCTTACTATCTGGGGGCTGGGAATATGGCTTAGTGGCAAGATTGCTTGCCTTGTATACAGAAAGCCCTGGGTTCGAGTCCCCAGCACCACATATATAGAAAACTACCAGAAGTGGCGCTGTGGCTCAAGTGGCAGAGTGCTAGCCTTGAGCAAAAGGAAGCCAGGGATAGTGCTCAGGCCCTGAGTCCAAGCCCCAGGACTGGCAAAAAAAAAAAAAAAATCTTACTATCTATCCATTCATTCTTCCTACACCAATTCTTCTGTATCTACTATTGTGTTCTGGTGGTAAAAGCATAGGAAAATAAGATATACAAGTAAGACATTAAAGCTAATAATGTTTTTAGGTCTATTTCAACCTAGCATTTTTAACATTTTTCTCAAAATAGAATTAGGAGCTCAGGTACTACAGAAAGGTGTTTTTAAGATAAATAATCTGAAACCTGAGCTGGTGGCTCATGCTTGTAATCCTAGCTACTCAGGAGGCTAAGATCTGATGATTGCAGATTTGAAGCCAGCCAGGGCAGGAACATCCATGTGACTCTTATCTCCAATTAGCCACCCAAAAAAAGACATAAGTGGGGCTCTATCTCAAGTGGTAGAGTGCTAGCCTTGAGCAAAAGAAGCTTAAGGACAGTGTCCAGGCCCTGAGTTCAAGCTCCAAAAAGAAAAAAAAGCACAAAAAGAAAAAAAAAAAAGATAGAGTCTGCATCTGTTTTCCTTTCCTGCCTGTGATGATGAATACTCTATAAATAGTTTTTAAAGGTATTAGAAGTTCCCATTCTCCTGTGCCAAACAGAGAACTGAACTAGATCTTTTAAAGTAGCAATTACAAAGTGCAGCAAACATTTACAACATATTTATCAAAAGAAAATAACGTTTATTAATCACAGGAACAATTTATTTAAATTATAGTTTCACTATGGCAAACAAATACTAATCTATCAGATCCTGAAGAAAATCAATTATATTTATTTTCTCACAAAGGTAGGTAACATCTGGGGCCATATAAGGCACTCAAAATCATTTGGTGCATGACAAGACAGACACATATACTTTTTTTTGGCCAGTCCTGGGGCTTGAACTCAGGGCCTGAGCCTCTTTGTGCTCAAGGCAAGAGCTCTACTACTTGAGCCATAGTGCCACTTCTGGCTTTTTCTGTTTATGTGGTACTGAGGAATTAAACCCAGGGCTTCATGCATGCTGGGCAAGCACTCTACCACTAAGCTACATTCCCAGCCCCAGACACCTATAATTAACTATGTTTCTTGTCAGTTGCCCACAGTTGTCTGCCTGTATTAATAATTTTATATGGCCTTCAAATGATGTTACCAATGGCCTTTGGCAGAAAAAAATGTTTCCTATGCCCTTGGTGGCATGTTATCAAAATTGATAAACATTTTTAAACAAAAGATCACTATGAATGATGGGATATAGAAATGTTCAACTTATAAAAAAACCAAAATATAATAGTACTTAGTTTCAAGACAGTTATGTTTCCCCTTGGTGTTCACTTATTTTTCTTTGCATTGATACATGACTTGTTGTTCTGTCAAATGACTTAGTTGATTGGATTCAAAATCAGAGTGGAAGACAAAACTCTTCAACCATTTTTCTCAAAGGCAATGGAGATGAACTGATGTTTTCAGCTGTCAGTTACATTACCTCCCTTTTCACCCAAGGTTGTGGCACCAATTTTATTATGAAGAATGCATAGCATTACAGGCATACACCTGTAATTCCAGCTACTAAGGAAATGCAGGCAAGAGATTGATGATCAGAGACCAGCCTGGGAAAAGTTAGCAAGATCTTGCCCCAAGATGATTGTAGAGCACTTGCCTACCACATTCAAGGCTCTGGATTCAACTGTGGTATCATCAAAAACAAGCAAATAATGCCCACACAAGGAGGGAGGGAGGGAGGGAGGGAGGGAGGGAGGGAGGGAGGGAGGGAGGGAAGGAAGGAAGGAAGGAAGGAAGGGAGGGAGGGAGGGAGGGAGGGAGGGAGGGGAGGGAGGGAGGAATAGAGGGAGGGAGGGAGGGAGGGAGAGAGAGAGAGAGAGAGAGAAAGAAAGAAAGAAAGAGAAGAAAGAAAGAAAGAAAGAAAGAAAGAAAGAAAGAAAGAAAGAGAAAAAAAAGAAAAATCCCAACCCCAAACAGACGCTACTTATAAAAAATTGTCCTTTAAAGTATTCTTCTACTATTACTGATCTCTTTATTTTGAAATGTGTGCACAAACACTTTAGATTCCAAAGTGAGTAATAGCACCTATTGCACTAAGGAAACCTTACCTTGCTGGAGTTTTCTAATAAAAATTGAAATGTGTTTTGCACAGCTTGGCATGTTTCCAGCTCAGTTCGACTGAAAACTATTAAATAATCTTTGAGGTGATCATAAACATTTCCATCAAGAGCCTGGAAGAGAAAAGTAAACAAAAGTTTAAACAAACTGACGTACAATGCCTTTATCTGTAAGAAAAACAAGGATGTTCAATTTAAAATATACTAATGTGAATGGACAAAAGATACAGATTGTTATGTACTAATGTACTAATAAATAAGAATAGCTAACAGATGATGCTTGGGAAATTGTGAATCACTCTAATAAATAGCAACTGACACAGGTAAAACCTAACACTGCTAAATGAAGGGGAAAAGAGGACACAACCTAGAGACAAAAGCACTTTGGTTCTGATCTCTGCTCATCTTCCTATTGCCTTATGTAGACAGACAAGCTATAAAACTTAAATGAAATAATGAAAAGAAAGGATCCAGGCACAGAGCCTAGGATAGAGTCAGACACCCAATAAACATTAATCTTCAATCTCCTCATCTAGTATTGTTTGTTTTCACTAGTCCTGAGGCTTGAACTCAGGGCCTGAGCACTGTCCCCTACCTCATCCAATATTGGTAGAATTATAAATTAGTATATATTATTAGAGAACAGTATATATTATTAGAGAAAACAATAGAAATATTAGGAAAAGTGATTCAGAGATACTCTTTGGGAGAAGAAACATCAGTACAGTATCCATGGAGAGTTTTAAGCTTTCTTATTTAAACATTTATAGCAACCCTCTCTGAAATCTAAAAAAATAAGTGAAAATATTGAACATTTCAAGGAATGATAAAGTTATTATATTTATCTATATATAATCAGTAATATGTATACAGATATCAAATTAAAAATTACCCAAACTAAATACATCAAATATAAATATATCAAATAACTGTGGGTATATGTGTGTGCGTGCCAGTGCAGGAGCTTGAACTCAGGGCTTGGGCACTGTCCCTCAGCTTTTCTGTTCATACCTAGCACTCTATCACTTGAACCACAGCTGCACTTTTGGCTTTTTTGTGGTTAACTGGAAATAAGAATCTCACAGCCTTTTTGAAATGCCTGGGCTGGCTTGGAACTGTGATCCTCAGCTATCAGCTTCCTAAACAGGCTCCATACCAGTGCTCCACTTCAAATAATCATAAAAAGCAGAATAGAATAGCTGGATGCCAGTGGCTCACAACTGTACAATCCTTGGTACTCAGGAGGCTGAGATCTGAGGGTTGAGGTTGGAAGCCATCTTGGGTGGGAAAGTCTGTGAGACTCATCTCCAATAAACTACTAAAAAAGCAGAAAGTGGAGCTGTAGTTCAAATTGGTAGCATCCTAGCCTCGAGGACAAATACTCAGGGACAGTACCCAGGCCCTGAGTTCAAGCTCCAGCACTGGCGCATGCACACACACACAAACACACAAAAACAGAATAGAATGCATATATAGTAGCAAAAAGTATTGAAAACAGTATCTACAGTAAAAATAACATTATAACTTGTCAATCCATGGAGGTTTTCTTAAAAACAGACAAAAAGAAGGAATCAAATTACATTGTTTTCAGGAAGATGGCTAGAAGTGAAGATGATCATGTTGAATGAGATAAACCAAGCTCACAAAACCAAATATGGTCTGCTTGCTCACTCATTTGTGGAATCCAGACTTAAAGTGATGATGTTGTTGATACTGATAGTGATGATGATGATCATGATAATGGGATATGAGTGTAAAGGGAGACTGGAGGGATCAGTGGGAAGGAAGAAAGTAAAGGGTAAGGAGGGAGTAAGAAGGATCATAGTGTACACACACACACACACAAACACACACACATAAATTAAGATAGCACAGTAAAACAGCAAATACTGTTTGATAAAGAGGGCAAGTTAGGGAATATGACAGAGCAGGTGAACTTGATCAAAGTACATTATATACAGTGTAATCACAATAAAATCCCCCTGTACAACTAATATTGCCAATCTAAAAAATAACTGAAAAAACTGAGGCAAGGCAGGTATGGTAGTCCACTCAGGAGGTCAAGGAAGAGGCAGAAAACTCACATGTTCCAGGCCAGCCTGGACTACACAGGAGGACCTTATTAAAAAAAAAATAATAACCACCAAAAAACATCCTAACAAACAAACCAGTCAGGCACTAGTGGCTCAGGCATGTAATCCTAGCTACTCAGGAGGCTAAGACCTGGAGGATCAAAGTTTGGAACCAGCCCAGGTAGAAAAGTCTGCAAGATTTTATCTCTAACTAGCTTGGAAAAGGCTGGACTGGAGGTTTGTTTGACTCAAGTGGTAGAGCACCTGGGTGAGAGTGTAAGATGGTGAGTTCAACCTCTGGCGTGCGCGCACACACACACACACACACACGAAAACCTCTGAGGCAATATTCACATAATATACAAGTGACAATGTAAATAATTTGAAGCATATAATTCAGTGTCCTCTAAGTATGAAAGTACTGTGTAACTATCACCACTATCTCATTTCAGAGCACTTGCATTATCTCTTCTTAAAAGAATTCATGAGTTAAGCAGTGTGGCTGATGCCTATAAACTCAGTTACTCGGGAGGTAGAAACTGGGAGGACTGTAGTTTGAGGTCAAAAAGTTAGTGAGACCTTCATTTCAATCAATTAAAGTTGGCCTTGTTATCGTGCCTGTCATTCCAGCTATTTGAGGAACATAAATTGGAGAGTAGTAGGCCAAGCTGTCCAGGGATAGAGGTATAGCACAAGTGGTAGAGTGTCTGCTGAGTAAGAATAGGGTCCTGAGTACAAACTCCACAATGGACAAACCAAACCAAATCCCTATACTTATTAAGCAGTCACTCCTTATTCTTCTCTCCATTCCCCAGCAAGTACTGACTTGCTTTCTGTCTCTATTCCAGATGTTTCCTTCTTTTTTTTTTAATTGCTAAGGTGATATACAGAGGGGTTACAGTTATATAGGTAAGGTAGTGAGTACATTTCTTGTCAAACTTGTTACCTTCTCTCTCACTTTCTCCCATCTTTCCTCCTCTCCAATTTCCCTCCCCAAGTCTACAACATATTGTCTTATAAGCATTGCTGTTGCATTGGTTCACCTTTTAACCTTTGTCTCACCATTTTGATGTTCTCCTTTCCTTCCCTAATTCAGACAAACATATATACAATGCCCAGGGTTACTAAAATCAAATACAGTGACAACAGAGGCTAAACCATAGGGAAGATAAATAAAAGAAAAAAAGAAATAATTTCACATAGTGCATTAAAAATAACAACAATGATAAACTGCTTGTTTCCATATCCTGGAGTTCATTTTGCTTAGCATCATCTTATGTAATCATATGTACTTGGCTAATGAGCTACTGTGATCATCTGCTAGGACTATTCTAGACATATACTAATTATTACCAATGAGGGAAACCATGGAGTCTATGTTTCTTTGGGTCTGGTTCATTTCATTTATTATTATTATTATTTTTTTGCCAGTCCTGGGCCTTGGACTCCAGGGCCTGAGCACTGTCCCTGGCTTCTTCCCGCTCAAGGCTAGCACTCTGCCACTTGAGCCACAGCGCCACTTCTGGCCATTTTCTGTATATGTGGTGCTGGGGAATCGAACCCAGGGCCTCATGTATACGAGGCAAGCTCTCTTGCCACTAGGCCATATCCCCAGCCACCGGTTCACTTCATTTAGTATGATTTTTTTCAGGTCTTTTTATTTCCTTACAAATGGGGCAATGCCATTCTTTCTGAAAGAAACACAGAATTACATTGTGTATTATATCTCACAATTTCTCGATCTATTTATCTACTGAGGGGCATCTGGGTTGGTTCCATATTTTAGCCATGATAAATAATGCTGCAATGAACATGGTTGTTCTGGTAGCCTTAGTATCGTCTTGTTCTATTCCGGATGGCTCATATAAGTGGAATCGTGTAGTATGTGGTCTTGTGCCTGGCTTCTGTTACTTAGCATAACGCTTTCAAGCTTCATCAATGTAATCACGCTTCATACCTTTTTATGTCTGAATAATATCTCACAGTATGAATATATTATGTTTTAGCTATTCATCACTAGATGAGAAGTTCCTTTTCCACCTTTTGGCTATTATGAATAATGTTATGAACATTAGTATACAGGTTTTTGTTTGACCACCTGTGTGGAAACTAAGCACACAAATAAAAACATCCTGTTACACACACATCTAAAACAAAGCCCATAGATCCTAGGGAAAAGAACACTCAGGTTGTCCCATGCTTGTTCCAGGAACTCCTCTGCTAGGACAATTCAGTACAATAGTCCATCATATCTCTGAATTCCATATTTTTTCCTAGCAACTGACAAAACTGGCACCCAGCTAGATTTATGGAGTGACAGCTGTTGCTCACCAAGAAGAGCTCTCCAGCCCCATGCACAGAAAGTCCAGTGAACTTTCTTTCATAACCACTTGCTAAATTTGTCCTAACAAACCCACCAACCTTTCCTTTGTTTTCTGGACATTCCAGTGACCATATCACTTTGTGTGCACGTACCTAGACTATAATCCTAATTTTTATACTACTCCAAAATACTTTTGTTTTTAGAAATTTGCCTCTACCTTTATGTTAGTTCTGATAACTGGGAATATACCTAGGAGTGAAATTTTGCAAAGAATGAAGGCTCCAACTTCTCCATGTCCCTGCCAACCTTTACACTTAAAAATTTTAAATTATGACAGCCATTTTAGTGGATAAGAGATAGTATCTTACTATTGTTTTTATTTGTTTCTCTGTCTCAGTCTTTTTCTTGGAGATATTGGGGTTTGGACTCGGGGTCTGATTTGCATTTATCTAATTACTAATGATGTTGAGCATCTTTTCATGTGCTTACTGGACATTCACATATTTTCTTTGAGAAAAGTCTATTCAAGACCTAGATTTGTTTTTTGAAATTAGGTTGTTATTTTGCTGTAAATTTCTAAGTCACTTATATATTCTGGATATTGGATATTAGTCTTACAAGAAAAAAATAATTTCAAATTGCTTTGTTTTTGATTGCTTTTGTTTTTGATTGTTTTGTTTTACCTTTTTTTTTGGTTTGGCTTGAATTCAGTTTTGTTTTTTAATTTTTTTGTTTGAAGCTGGCTCTCTACCATTTAAACCATACCTCCACTTTCTGCTTCTTGCTACTTAAATGGAGATCAGAGTCTCTTGGATTTGTTGGCTGAACTAGTTTTGAACTAGAATCCACAGTTCTCAGACTTTTTAGTAGTTAGGATTACAGATGTGAGCTACTACAAACTGACTAAAAGTTTAAATTTTTGATGGTTTATTTTATTGTTTGAGTGTTGATGGTATACATAGAACTGTTTTACAAAAAACTCTTTAAATCTTTTTTTTTTAAATAAGAGTTGTTTTTTTCTTTATTGCTGTTTGCATTTTTCCTTTTTTTTTTTTGCCAGTACTGGCCCTTGGACTCAGGGCCTGAGCACTGGCCCTGGCTTCTTTTTGCTCAAGGCTAGCACTCTACCACTTGAGCCACAGTGCCACTTCTGGCCATTTTCTATATATATGGTGCTGGGGAATCAAACCCAGGGCTTCATGTATAAGAGGCAAGCACTCTTGCCACTAGGCCATATTCCCAGCCCATTTAAATCTTAACCTATTGCGTTCATCTTATAAATAAAACTAGTTTTAAAACATTCTGTCCCGTAGAGACCAAGTCTGTGAACACTGTATATGTGCTTGATACATTGTATATTGCATATGGGTCTACCTGACCTAGACAAGGGATGGAAAAACAGGTTGTAAGATATCACAAGAAATGTACACACTGCCCTACTATGTAACTGCACCCTCTTTGCACAACACCTTGTAAAAAAATTTATGTTCAATTAATAATAAAAAATATATTAAAAAAAAACATTCTGTCCCCATCTAGTGGTACCACTAGATGGTACTATAGAGCACTTTAAATACAGAATGCAAATACCTTTACTATAATTCCCAGGTATGTAGTTGTAACGTCACCACATACAGTTGGTGTTGAGATAGAATAAAAGTCCTACCCTACGTCATGTTTTTATGAACTTGTTTTTTTTTTTTTTTAAAGAAACACATAACTTGTGATACAAAGCCCCAGTAGTAGGACTAAATTCAGAGCCTGGGTGTTATCCATTAGCTTTTTCACTTGAGGCTGGCACTCTACCACTTGAACTATAATTCCACTTGTCACTTTTTGCTGATTAACTGGAAATAAGAATTTTATGGACTTTCCTTCCTGGGCTGGCTTCAAGCCACGATCCTCAGATCTCAGTCTCCTGAGTTGTTAGGATTATAGGCATGAGCTACCAAGCCCTGGCTTATGATACAAGGTTTTTCACTTAGATTCTTCTTTTTTCTTTTCTTTTTAATAGTACGATTTGGACTCAGGACCAAGTTGGTGCCCTACCACTTGAGCCAAGTCCCCAGTTTCTTTTGCTTTAAATAATTTTCAAATAGGGTCTTGTGTTTATGTCCAGGCAGGTACTATATACACCTTCTATGTAAATTAGGTGACAACGTGTGCCACCACAAGCAACTTTTATGGTGAAATGGGAACTCGTTAACTTTTGTCCAATGCTTCTGATCTATATTATCTAGGGAATATCTGGAATTATACTAGTGAATCAATGCATCTGGCCTAGCTTTTGATTTAGGAATGCTTTGTCAGTGGTCACTGTTAGCATTTCCCTAGCCTCAGGTCCTCAGGTCCTCAGCTCCTCCCATTAGGCCCCAGATCCACCCATACCTAATGAGCCACTCCTCACTATTAAGACCTACTTACTTCCCCTTTTATCCCCAGAGAGAGAGAGAGAAGCTGCCACCTGGCAGACACTATGTAGCTCCCTCTCCCGTGGGAACTATGGCCCCATTAATAAACGGTCCCCTGGGATGGCCAGGACATATCCTTTCAGTCACAGTGTTGAATTTGCATAAGACCACTAAAATATTTTACTTTTGTGAACACAAAAAAGAAAGATTAAAAAAAAAGGAAAGCATGTATTTTAGGGTAAACCAAATATCCACAGTTTCTACAATATCATTACTGAGCAAGACCTGTACCTAGCTATATATAGGTTTGAGAGACAGGAAGCAGGATGGTGGTTGGTGGGGTTCTCCCCCACCCCCCAAAGGACTCAAGTCCTTTATTTATTTACGTATTGATTGATTTGCAATACTGGGGATGAAATCCCAGGGAGACATGCAAAGCATATACTTTATTACTGAGCTCCAGACCTACATTGTAGCAATTTCCAGTGACTTTGTTCCCCAGTTGTCCCTCTCACCAACCATTCTCATTTCCATGGTGCAGGATATTTCTAAATTGGGTATTTTATTTGAGCACATAATACTGTTGTTTATTGGCTACCTATACCATGTAGGATAAAGTTGTTTTAAGTCTTTCTCCTGGACAGCATTCGGCTTCCCTCAGCTTCTTCACTCACTCTTCCTTCCTCTCTACATTTCCCTATGGCACACATATTTTGGCTCTCTACCCTCTTTT
The DNA here is from genome assembly GCF_023159225.1 of Perognathus longimembris pacificus. Lineage (NCBI taxonomy): Eukaryota > Metazoa > Chordata > Mammalia > Rodentia > Heteromyidae > Perognathus > Perognathus longimembris. The sequence goes on along the minus strand of NC_063173.1, from coordinate 11,879,574 downwards.
GCCTCCCACATAAGGGTTTTCTTCTGTCTTAAGTACTCAGCCTTCTTTTCCTTCACCTTGTTCACTCTTACTCATTCTTAGGAGCTTCACTTGATCACAATCCCCTCTGAATATCTTTTTACTTTATGCCATACAACTTAGTGCTTGTCTGTTTTTCCTTTGGTTCTTAAGCTCCATGAAGGAGAGTTATTTCTCTCTGTTTAGCATTGTGCCAAGAGTGTGGGCCAACATATTGGCATTAATCAATAAGTATCTGTTCAGCAGAAAACCACACTGGAAAGCAAGCCTAATAACATTATATAACATTAGCAAAACAGAACTTATTTCACACAGTTTTGTAGTTTTCAAACTTTTAGTAGTGGCATCATCATTTTTGCCAGTCCTGGGCTTTAGACTCAGGGCCTAAGTACTGTCCCTGGCTTCTTCCCGCTCAAGGCTAGCACTCTGCCACTTGAGCCACAGCACCACTTCTGGCCATTTTCTGTGTATGTGATGCTGGGGAATAGAACCCAGGGCTTCATGTATACGAGGTGAGCACTCTTGCCACTAGGACATATTTCCAGCCCGGCACCATCATTTTAAATGGATGAAATTTTAAGATATAAAAACCATGACTTTACATGCCTTCTTTTTACTTCCAGCAAGAAACACTGCTTCCCTGAGCACAAGAGTGAACTTATTAGGTCAAGAGATATTGCAACACAAAACCTCATACCCCTGTACTTTTCCTGCTGTTTGTTACCAGGCAAAGGCAGGTACAGGCCACACCCAAGACAGAACCTACACATGAGTCCAAAATGTTAATCCTTCCCACCAAATGGCTATTCTTAACTAAGTAGAAAAGACAAGGAAAAATGGATGAGAAATTTGGGAGAGTGAAGATGGGAAGGAGCAGAAGTCAGAACACTGCCGGATCCGAGCAAGCTTCACCTCATCTTTTCTGTGATATGGTTACCAAGGCCACTTATTTGTTCAATTTCAAATGAGATGTACACAAACTTTAATTAAAAGAGGCCTAGGTGAAGAGCCATAAAAGTCTTAAAAATTAGTGATGCATTAGAATCCACAAACAAGCTCAGAAACAGCAGGCGCATTCTTGTAATGTTTGCACAAGTAAGAGTTAATCTAGAATATGAGCTTTTTTGTTAATCTCTAACATGTAAAACCTAAGCAGGTAACTCATGTAACTGTATATTTCAAAAAGTAGTCAAACTTTTGACCGTTTAATATAAATATCTAAAAGAATAATTTTCTAGTATTTAAACTGAAAAAGCATGGGAACTTTGGCCCAGAATGTATTTTAGTGGTCCAGCAATACTTGTGAAAACATGAATTTGAATTCCATGTTTTCCTCTAAGTGTAAATGTTCCCTCTCATGTGACCTCTGCCCTCTTTACTCATTCTATCTGCTTGATCATTAAAATCAGTTATGTCTGGAACCCAAACTCATAAAGTAAATATTCAACATATTTTTAAGAAGGGAAGAATGGTGGCAGATACTCTAACAGTAAATTTGGAAATATAGAATTCTAGGAAGTTCCTTCCAGTAAACCTCCATTTTACAGAGAAGTGTAAATTCCTTAGAACTTGTTTTAAGTGGAAAAAATTATGATGAGTTGGGAATTAGAAGATATACATTTTTTTCTAAGTATTTGATGCAATTTCCCCTCAAGTGAGAACTTTAAACAGTAGCCTCCTTGTTTAGATTCAGGAAAGTCAAAGATTCTGTAGACTCATGGCATTATGATGAAATCCCCTGAGCTTCCTTAATGAAACCTAGAAAAATACTCTCCTGAGAGCATTTCTAAAATAGTCTCTGGTAAAAGTCAAGGAAATAAATATCAAGATGACAAATGGAAACTGTTTTGAAATTAAAAGATGATATTTTACAGCCCTCGTTTGCTGATGTTGGAAGAAAACAACAGTGGCCTAACTGGTTATCTTTCTCAAAAGCCTTCAAACTTTACCTGCAAAGACAGATTTTTTTTTTTTAAACAAGAGCAAGCCCTGGACTACATCTATATTACTGTAAATATTGTAACATACAGCTGAATTTGTCAACTGATATTAAAATCAGCAAGACATCACCTAATTTCATACTTGGTTGTTTTATTTAAAAGCTCTGAATTACTTTAGAGCTTTGAAAAAGGAAGCAAATAAAAAAGTTTATGTCTGTGAATTACAAAGCCAAAAAAAGAAAGTTCACTTGTTTTTCTAAAGCTTGTGCTGTCCACTTGGGTATCCTACTAGCATGCGGAAAAGTCGTGCTGAGAGAGATTTGTGGGACCGCTGATGGCCTTCTGGTAATGAGTGTGCTATACTCTCTAATGCTTAGGCTGCAATCCTACTGCAGCAAAGACCAGGAAAACGCTTTGAACCACAGACAACTACATTCAAACCCCTGTTCCACTGGTTACTAGTAAAGTCATTCTGGGAAAACACTGAACCTTCTTCAGCTTTTAATTTCTATATGCAATGGAGTCAAAATAGTATGTTACTTGTAAATCAGATAATTCTCAAGAAATTTGCTGATCAGGTAACTCCCTATATACCATTTAATCTATATATAATTTTAGGGCTTGTCTGAGGATTACAATTAGCACATCAATTTACAACAATGTGGTTTGGATCAATACAAATTTAACTACAACAGCATGCAAGCACTTTTTATTCCTGTATTGCCCTATTCTCTCTCAGCTCTGTGCTATTATCAAGCAAGCATCTTATTTTATTTATTTTCTTTATCCATTATGAGGCTTGAATCCAGAGCCTGGGCCCTGTCCTTGAGCTCTTTTGCTCAAAGCTAGTGTTCAATCACTTTATACTCCACTCCTGGTTTCTGGGTTAATTAGAGATGAGTCTCCCCACTGTCCTGTTCAAGCTGGCCTTGAACCACAATCCTCAATCTCAGCCTCCTTAGTAGTTAGGATTACAGGCATGAGCAACAAGTGCTCAGAACAAACATACCTTTATACTATATAGGCTGATCAAAATGTTTTGTTATTATCACTATAAGTATTGTATTTAAAGCAGACATTACACTATCCAATCTTTCTTGAGCTGGATAATCTCAATATATTTTTTCCTTTACATTCACAGACTTGGGGCTGGGAATATGGCCTAGTGGCAAGAGTGCTTGCCTCGTATACATGAGGCCCTGGGTTCGATTCCTCAGCACCACATATACAGAAAATGGCCAGAAGGGGCGCTGTGGCTCAAGTGGCAGAGTGCTAGCCTTGAGCAAAAAAGAAGCCAGGGACAGTGCTCAGGCCCTGAGTTCACGGCCTAGGATTGGCAAACAAACAAACAAACAAACAAACAAACAAAACAAAAACCAGACTTGTTTATCTGCTAGCTCAATTTTACTACTGAATCCATTTAGATTTTTGTTTCAGATATTGTACTTCTTTTGCTGTGCCTGAGATTGAACCTGGGGCCTCACATGTGCCAGGCAAGTGCCCTCACACTGATAGAGCCCCGGGAAAGCTATTCTACTTTTAAATGTAGAATTTCTATTTGGTTCCCATATATGTACGTACACACACACACACACACACACACACATTATCCTTCCTTCCTCCTACCCTCCCTCACTCCCCCTCTCCCCCTTTCTCTCTTTCTTTCTTCTTTCGTGGGGCTGGGTCTAGGCACCGTCCCACAGCTCTACTTCCAGTTGCTTTGTGGTTAATTGGAGGTAAGAGTCCCACACTTTCCTGCTCAAGCTGGCTTTGAACTATGATCCTCAAATCTCAGCTTCCTGAGAATCTAGGATTACAGGTGAGAGTCACCAGCATCCTGCCTCTTTCATAATTTCTCTCTTTGTTATCTCCTGTTTAGTGAGGTTCATTTTCATATTTTCCCTTTGTTCTTTAGACAGGAACTTCTTTATCTTGAAAGTAGGCAATTTAGGTACATTGAAAGCAGGCAATTTAAAATGATTGTTTAGCAAGTCCCAGATACAGACTCAGTACACTCCATGGGGCAGTTTCTATTGACTCCTTTTTTCCTCCTATGTATGGACCATGTATGTACTCACGTGTGCACATGTGCGTGTGTATATGTCTCCTATTTTTTTTGTAAAAAAACTAAACATTCAAATGTCAGACTTGTGCTTGCCAACTATGCCACTCAAGCAACAAAGAGGAGTTCTTCCTTAGCAGTGGTCCTGAGGACCCATAGGTAGTGAGCAGAGGGCATCGTTGCACAGTTGGAAGCAAAGAGTTCTAGGCACAAAAGCCTAACCAAAAACTCTGGAATTCCAATTTTGTTTTCATATTTTGGTTGTGTTACTTAAATGGCATCTTTTTTGCATGTTTTTACATTAAAGTGCTAAAATGCCATAAAATACTTAGGATAAAGTGTATCAAAGCCTTCCTTGTTCAGGAAGCTGTGTCACTAATGCTTGCAATCTCAATGCCCTTTACATAGAAATGTTAGGGGAATGGAGGTGTGGTTCAAGTGGAGAGTACCAGCCATGAGCAAAACTGAGTGACAGCACAAAGCCCTGAATTCATGATACTGGCACACATGCACACACGCACGCACACACACACACACACACACAGAATATTAAGAATAGAGTCATAACGTTTTTGCCTTTATAGTAAATAAAATTGTTTCTGAGATACTAAATAGGTAATGTAGGATATTTTCAATGTTTAACACAATAGCCAAGTTGTACTGTTTTGATGATTATTCAGAATATTAAACCTTTCAAATGCAGAGTCTATGAAAAAAAGACTTTGGCTGTCTTTAGTGTAAACACTAACATGTCTATTCTGAAGTCCATTCCAGCAAAAACTTCTGCTGTTCTAAGCAGTATTTGAAACACAGAAAAAACATTAGCCAAGGACATTTAAAAAGGAAGGAAGGTTAAAAAACAGGATCCATTTCTCAGCAGCAATGACAGTAATTCCTCCCTAAAAAATTACAACTAAATATTTTCCCTAAACTAGATTGTGTCTCAAATAGCTTTCTAAAAAGTAGATTTATAATTATAAAACAAAATTCTTTTTATTTGCCTATTCCAAAGTTGAAAATACCTATTATAATTTTTTTTAAAGAGTAACAGAGTTATTCACATGTTAAAGTTGACAGGCTAGCTGGATGTCAGTAGCTCACTCTCATAATCCTAGTGATTTAGGAGGATGAAATGTTAGAGAAACTTAACTGGAAGCTAGCCTAGGCTAGCTAGACTCCATCTCCAATTAACCAACAAAAAGCAAAGATGGAGGTGCAGCTAAAGTGGTAGTCGGCAGTGAGCTAAGAAAACCAAGCAACAGCATGAGGCCTCAAGTTCATGGCCCAGTACCAGCAAGAAAAAGAAAAGTTAACTGTAACTAGTAAAAACACTAACATTTCTCTGCTAGGTTTTGATCTTTTAGGAAAAAAATTTGTGGCTTTTAGGTAACCTATGAAAGTGGTTGGTGGCTCTTTCTGTAAGCAAGTAGTAAAGTTCCAGGGAGCTTCTCTGAAAACATCTGTGGACTATTTACAGTCTTATCTGGCAAGAGCCCCTAGTGTCTGGTGGGACAGACCAACTGCTTCTGTATAGAAAGTGGAAAGAAATTAAAATTGAAAAGGCATTTATGGCTTAATGACTCAGCTCTAATTTCATATAAGCAGTACAAGCACGTTTTGTCTTAAGTAGGAAAAAGATTTGGTATCAGCCCTATTGGGGGTGGTGGTGGTGGTGGTGGTGGTGTGTGTGTATGTGCGTACGTGTGTGTGTGGTATGCCAGTCCTGAGGCTTGAACTCAGAGCCTTGGTGCTATCCTTGAGCTTTTTTGTCCAAGGCTGGTGGTATTCTACCACTTGAGCCACAACTCCATTTCTGGCTTTATGTTCACTAACCGGGAATAATAGTCTCATGTACTTTCCTACACAGGCTGGCTTCAAACATCTATCCTCAGATTTCAACCTCCTGAGTAGTTAGGATTACAGATGTGAGCCATCACCTTGCTAGTCTTGCCTTTAAACTTCTATTAAAACTCTAAAGTCTATGGGCTGGAAATATGGCCTGGTGGCAAGAGTGCTTGTCTTGTATACATGAAGACCGAGGTTCAATTCCTCAGCACCACATATATAGAAAGCAGCCAGAAGTGGCGCTGTGGCTCAAGTGGCAGCGTACTAGCCTTGTGCAAAAGGAGGCTGGGGACAGTGCTCAGGCCCTGAGTTCAAGGACCAGGACTGGCAAATAAATAAATAAATAAATAAATAAATAAATAAATAAATAAATAAATAAATGTGAAATAAATTCTCAAGTCTCACAATGGTATTTAAATGAAGACTTGTTTATATGCTTAAGATTACCACAATAAGCACCATAGTTTAAATCCTAAAAGGCCTTTAATAAAGCATGTTAGAATTTCAGTTGATATGAAGAGGTTTGATGAAAAACATACTTATTTATAAAATGTGGTTATCAAGTATGATTTTAATATTAAAGCAAGTAACGATATGCCTTATATATACACATACATACACACAACATCTAATTATGAAACATAGGGAAGGGGCTGGGAAGGTGGCTTAGTGGTAGAGCGCTTGCCTAGCATGCATGAAACCCTGGGTTTGATTCCTCAGTACCATATATATATAGAGAGAGAAAAGGCCAGAGGTAGCACTGTGGCTTAAGTGATAGAGCGCTAGCCTTGAGCAAAAGGAAGCCAGGGACAGTACTCAGGCCCTAAGTTCAAGCATCAGGACCGGCAAAAAAAAAAAAAAAAAAAATAGGGAAAACTTAGGAGGGTTCTATTGCCCTTCGAGACAGGGTCTTGTCTCTTGAGACAGGCTGTTACACAGCCCAGGCTAGCCTGTAACTTGCTATATAGTCCAGCCTGGCCTTAAATATAAAATACTCCTGACTCAACCTCCAAAGTGCTAGGATTACAAGGTTATGCTAACTGGCTCTTATACTGCTTTTAGTAGAATAAATTGGTAGAATCTTTCTGGAAGGCAACTAGTCTATCTATAAATAGTATTAGCAGTATTTTGACCATAGAATGCATTTAAAAAATTATCTAAAGATTTATTTGAAAGAGTCTTCACTACAAACCTAAAAAAGCAGAAAAAAGGGGAATAAGAAAATTTATGGGGGCTAGGGATATGGCCTACTGGCAAGAGTGCTTGCCTCATATACATGAAGCCCTGGGTTCGATTCCCCAGCACCACATATACAGAAAATGACCAGAAGTGGCGCTGTGGCTCAAGTGGCAGAGTGCTAGCCCTGAGCAAAAATAAGCCAAGGACAGTGCTCAGGCCCCGAGTCCAAGCTCTAGGACTGGCAAAAAGAAAAAAAAAAAAAAGAAAATTTATGGCACCAGCACTGTTGCCTCACATTTGTAATCCTAGCTATTCAGAAGGCTGATATAAGGATTGTGGTTTGAAGCAAGCCTGGGAAGAATCTTCAACTGATGAGCAAAAAGCAGAAATAGAGGTGTGGATGAAGTGGTGGAGAGCCAAATGTGAAGGAAAAAGCCTACGTGAAAGTGCAAGGCTCTGAGTTCAGGCTTCAGTGCCAGTATATTACTTAAAAAATAGTGGTATATTATGGCAGAATATTTTCAAGTAATGTTTAAAGGCAGGAATAGTTCCTAATATACTTTATGAGAAAAAAGAAAACTACCTGAGTGAAGATGGCACATATGATACTGAGAATGGTAAGGTTTTGGGTTTTTTTTTCCTCCTAAGACGAGGACTCAAACTTGATGCTTTCACTCATTGGCTTTGTTCTATTACCATTTGTTCTAAGCCATGCCTCCAACCCTCCCTGCCCTTCAGCTATAACACCCCCCCAAAAAAAATTACTTGTAGGATTAGCAAAGTTTGGAATAATCTAAATTTTAACAAAGGGAAATTAAAGATAAATTTTATTTATGAAGATAGACCTAAAATCTGAAAACATGTAAATTTGGCAATGTGTGCTTTAAAAGTACATCATAATTAGATATAAGATTACAAATGCACCATATTATTCTGCCATGCCACTTCTGGGCATTATAATAACTGAAGGAATATAAGTCAGCCTACAGATGAGATAACTGCATGCCCATATCTATACATCAACACTCATTAAAATAGTTAAAATATGGAGTCGGGTGTCCATCAATATAAATAGAAAAGAGAATGTTATGGAACGGCAAGAATCAGACATAAACAAGGGAGTTAGGGGTGACATTGCCCCAAAAGAAAATGTACTAATCACTGGACTTATAAAACGATAACCCCTCCATATACCACCTTAATAATAATACAAAATTAACAAAAAAGATATGACACTGAAAGAATATGAAACTAAGTTGGGTTATGTAAAAAATATAAACATGATCTCAAATTTGCCATTTAAAATACAAAAATAAGCCAGATGCCAGTGGCTCATGCCTGTAATCCTAGCTACTTAAGAGACTGGGATATAAGGATTGCAGTTTGGTTTATTTTGTTTGTTTTTTTTGGCCAGTCCTGGGCCTTGGACTCGGCCTGAGCACTGTCCCTGGCTTCTTCCCGCACAAGGCTAGCACTCTACCACTTGAGCCACAGCGCCACTTCTGGCCGTTTTCTGTATACGTGGTGCTGGGGAATCGAACCCAGGGCTTCATGTGTAGGAGGCAAGCACTCTTGCCACTAGGCCATATTTCCAGCCCGTTTTTTTTTTTTTTGTTGTTGTTGTTGTTGTTTTGGACTCAGGGCCTGAGCACTGTCCCTGGCTTCTTTTTGCTCAAGGCTAGCACTCTGCCACTTGAGTCACAGCGCCACTTCTGGCCATTTTCTGTATATGTGGTGCTGGGGAATTGAACCCAGGGCTTCAAGTATACGAGGCAAGTGCTCTTGCCACTAGGCCATATCCCCAGCCCTTATGAGACTCTTATCTCCAATTAACCACTGAAAAGGCCAGAAGTAGAGCTGTGGCTTATGTGGTAGAGTATACTAAGCAAAATCCAGGCTCTGAGTTTACCATGATTGGCATACACAACCATACACACAGAAGAATGCAAGTCAGGAGTAATGACTCATGCCTATAATCCTAGCTCTTTAGGAAACTGAGTTTGAAAAGATCATGGTTCCACAAAGTCTGCAAGACACCCTTTTCAACCAATAGCTAGATCTGGTGGCACAACTTGACATCCTAGCTAGCTATATGTGAGGCTGAGATTAATAAAAGATCATAGTTCGACACTGCATCTTAACAGAAGAAAGTAGGCATGACAGTGTAAACCTATCATCTTTTGCTAAAGCAAGAAGTATAAAATAGAAGAAATCGAAATCTAGGTGTGGGTCCTAGACAAAAAATAAGACCCTATTTCAAAATAATCAGTGCAATAAAGGCCTGAGGCATGGCTCACTGATAGAACACTTGCCTTGAACCTTCTAACTGCAAGAAACCAGGCACAAAAGACCATATGGTTTATGATTCCATCTATATAAAGTATCCAGAAAAGGCACATCTATAGAGATAGGAGGTAGACTGGCAGTAGCCTGGGGCTGAGAGGGGACTGGCCTAGGGACTGGCTGTGCAAGGGAATTAAGAAACAATTTAGGGGTGGTGAAAACATAAAACTGAATCATAGTGATGGATGTATAAATTTTTTTCTGAAAACCACTGAATTTTATACTCATAATGGTTGAAATTTATGTTATAAAAATTAAGAAAGCTGCTTCTAACAGATATATTAACACACTAACATCAGAAGTATTTATATGCAGCCACAACAAATGTTAAAATGTAACAAAAATGTTCAAAATAGTAACAAAACCAATAAAATAGAAAAGCAAGTATTTGACATCACAAGAAAGAAATTTCAACATTAAATTATTTAAATGCTGAAGGTTTTTTGGCTTAAAAAAACTATGTGTGTCTGTGTACACAGACACATAATGTTCAAACATTAGAAGACTCAATAGTAAAATACATCAATAAGAAATTCATAAATTCAATATAATCTCAACCAAAATATACATAAGATTAACAAGTTGATCTAAAGAGTGAAAGACTATTACTATGAATCATAATCTTGAAGGATGGTGCTATATTAGCAAAAGGATAACAACAGACCAATGGGAGAAACACAGAAAGAGATCTGCATAGATGTGAGTATTGTTTATAAGGAAGGTCAGTTCAAACTTGACTATTCAATAAGTGTACTGGAACAAAAGGTGAAAAAAATGGAACCTCTATCTTAAAAATAATAATACAAAGGTAAATTATAACTAGATGCTAGTGGTTTATGCCAATAAATCATAGCCACTCATGAGAGTGAAAGAAATAAGAGGAAGTAGCACTGTGGCTCAAAGCAGTAGAGAGATAGCCTTGAGCAAAAGAACTCAGAGGCCCCAAGTTCAAGCTCCACAACAACAAAAAAAAAAAAAAAGGAAAGAAAAAGTGAGAGAAATAAGAGTTGTATTTTGTTAAACTTTAATTAGTGTACAAAGAGATTTCAATTCAACAAGGCAGATTATGAGTAAAAATGTATCTCTTTTTTTTGTTGGTCATGGGGCTTGAATGTATCTCATTTTAAAAGGTTTTATATGCTAATTCTAGACAATAGATATATAAACCCTTATTATTTTATTCTTTGTATTTCTTTATACTATTGAAATATTTTCTATATATTTTTGAGTTGAAGAATTAGAGAATTTGTTTACTGGAATATTAGTCTAGCAGACCTGATAGGTGTGAGAGGGAAGGGATTAGTGGGAGACTGAATTAGGACATAGACAATATGGAAGGTTATGGGATGGGAGAGCACAAAAGACCAAGAAGGCTTAAATCTCCGATAGAGACTTGCAATTCTGTACTAAATGAATCCACTTCATGTCTAATTTCAAGCCTTAAAAATTTCCCTTGTTTCTTGTTTTTCTCTAGTATCACCAAGCAATTTGATTGTGGGAAGGTGGCAGAGGTGAAATTCCCATTACCTTGAGTCAGTTATTAACAGTGTTAATGAAAAGGGAGGAAGTGAAGATGCTAGAAAAGATTAGTGAGTGGGTGAGAAGGAGGTGAAGAGGCTAGAGACTCAGTTAAGTTGGTAGATTTGACTTTTAAACAAATGTGTGTTTTAAATGTTTTCTATTTTCAAAAAATAAAATTAAGAAGAACAAAAAGCAAACTCCTACACTATCTACACTGTAACTATGTCCTTAGTGGGAAACAGTTTAAAGATCCAAAGAAACCTTAAATATCACTTCATTGTTTTATTGTCAATAGTAATATTGATATTACAATTACTTTGCATATTCTACAGGCCACAGAACATATGTAATGATATTTTCATTTAGGGGAAAACAGATATGAATACAAAAATTAAAAAAATGAAAAATTCCAAACTTAAAAACTGAACTGGAAAATGTCATTGTAAGTGCAAAAATTATTTAACCCAAAGGGAAAGGATGATATCTTTCTGTTCACTGATCCCAGGCAGTGGTGCCTGGTGAGCAGGTAAGAATGGTGCCTGGGATCAGTGAACAAGAAGAGAGAATAAGAATGGGTACTTATTCAGTAAACATTTATGAATGACAGGACAAAATAACTAAACATAACATTTTGCTATTTTCTTAGTTCACTAGCTTCAAGAAGTTTCAGTTAGCACATCTCTAATTGAGGTATTTATTTTAAGGCACATAAAATATGGTAAACTGCTAAACCAAGGAACATGAAGATAATGGGTTAATAAATATTTAGGCTTTAGTAATTATCTATTATGATACTGCCATCTTTAAATAGAAACTTACAATGTTCAACACCAGGCACCAGTAGCTCATGCCTGTGATCCTAGCTACTCAGGAGGCTGAGACATAGAGGATTGGAGTGCAAAATCAGCCCAGACAGAAAAGTCCAGAAGATTCATCTTCAATTAACCAGTAAAATGCTGAACTGGAGGCATAGTTCAAGTGGTAAAGTACCAGCTGTAAGCAAGACTGCCAACTAAGAGTGCAAGGCTCTGATACTAGCACCAAAAACAAACAAATGTTTAAAATATTTGACAATATCCTCTAACCTAAGTGGAAAAAGGCATTAGGAAAACATCTAGCATACTTTACATAAAATATATTATAATCAAAGTAACAGTTGTCATTAGCAGAATATCTTATTTTATGTAAGATGCTCTGTATGGTATCTCAAATTTTCACAAAGTCCAATAAGGTAGGTAATATTTTTATTTTACTGAGCAATAAAATGAATCTTGAAATGTCAAGCATAATATCTCAGGTTAAATTAATCATTCCTACTTACAAGGGTACTCTTCAGAAAGACATATCACAAAAATGATGGCCTGCCAGCAATGTAGTGCTAGGAGTCCTCTCTGTGGGAACAGTCTCTACACAGAACATGTAATAGCTCATACAGCTCCCTAGGGCTACTCTCCTTGCATCCCAACCCCATTCAGAAAGGCCTCAATATATATAATATCTTCCATAATTTGTTACTTTTACACTGATTTGAAGTATACCTTTTCCCAGTCTCCGTGATTTCTTTCTTTCCTGGTCCTGGGGCTTGAACTCAGGGCCTGGGTGCTGTCCCTGAGCTTTTTTGCTCAAGGATAGTACTCTATCATTTGAGCACAGATCTACATGTGTGTGTGTGTGGTGGGGGGGAGTTATTTGGAGATGATGAGAGTTTCCAATTTTACAATTTTCCTGCTTGTGCTAGCTTCAAATCACGATCCTCAGATCTCTGTCTCCTGAGTAGGTAGGATTACAGGTACAAGCCCCCAGCGCCCAGCCTTCTCTATAAATTTTTAATGTCTAACTGCAGCGAGAGTTCAGGACAGCAAATTTTCACTCCTGTAAGGCTGAGGGAAAATACTAATTTTTATGTATGCTCCTCTCACTTAAAAAATAACTGAGGTTCCCACGTTTTGGCACTCTCAACAGATACACTCTAGAGTGATTTTATTTGAAGCTTCCTGCTATATCTGTATTTGTTTTACTAAATGAGGGCAAAGGTAGGGAGGAAGAGCATCAGAGACTGAACTGGAAACTCCCTGTACATTGTAACTTGTGTTGGTCCTGCTTGATCACTCAGATGAAGCAACTCGCCTCTATTTTAATCCCAGAAAGATATGTAAAATCTGTGATGGAAAACACAAATCTAATATTAGCTTTTAGTATTTTTAGAGCAATTCCACTTTTGTTGTTTGGTTACTTACAAACTAAAACTTATTCGCCCTTTCCTGCCTTTAAAGTTACAAGGATTCCCAGCAAAATAGTATCCATTCTGCAGGGCATCAGAAAATTCTCTCTTCCTTAATTATGTTGGGGGTGGGTATGTGGGAGGGTAACAGTATGGGAGAGAATAATAAAGAAAACAGGGAATTCAAATAAACTCTGTTAATAAGGATACTAGTAAGGAAAATCTTTGATAGGAAGAATTCCCAAGGCCTAAGAAGGACTAATCAGAAATTTCTGGGTGAAAGCACAAACAGTAAACTATGCTTAGGGAAGGAGGCGCACACTGGTCTCTCACCCATCACTCTTTCCTACCTTTGAACTGAAGCACTTTGGTTGATTGCACTGTGACATGAACAGACACATGGCAATGTAGGGATGGGAAGGTACCACACTAGGGAGAACCCAGCACTGTCGCACCTCATGGTTTCTAGCTCCAATATTGCAACTGTGGATTTTCTTCTTTAATGCTTGGTATTAAAATGTGCTTTCTACCCTCTTAATTCTTAGTTGTTTTATATGCATCTCAAACCCAGATGTTTCCAGTTTTTGTTTTGTTTTTGGCTGGTGCTGGAGCTTTAACTCCCAGTTTGAGCTTCTTCGTGCTCAAGGTTAGTGCTCTACCACTTGAACCACAGTGCTGCTTCCAGTTTTTTTCTGAATAGTTTATTAGATATTAGAGTCTTAAGGACTTTGCTGCCAGGGCTGGTTTTGAACCATGATCCTCCCATCTCAGCCTCCTGAGTAGCTAGGATTACAGGCATGAGCCATTGATGCCCAGCTTAATCCAGGTTGTTTTGACCTCTGCATTTGGTGCTGTTTTAAAAAAATGAAGTATATGAAGTTGAGAAATTAAGTGTCCTGAAGGAGACAGGGAGAAAGGATGGAGAGAAGAGAAAAAGGAAGAGGGAGAAAGAAAGAAAAACAGAAAAAGAGGAAGGAAGGGAGACAGACAGATCTGACCCCCAACTTCTTCCATTGAGATGAGTCTATAGACTTTTTTCTGCCCAGGCTGGCCTGGAGCCACCATCTATCTAATCCCAGATTTCCATGTACCTAGGATGACAGGCATATATCAGTACCCTCAGCTATTGGTTAAGAAGGTATGTCTAAGCTGGCATTAAACCAAATCCTACTGATATCACGATCCCAGGTAGCTAAGCATTACAGGCATGAACCACTAGCACTAAGCTGATAATTTCACTTAATTCAATAGTCTTTAATGTCTCCTCCTTGCTTATAAAATGATCCTAAATCATTATGGAAAGACAATGTAAGCCATCCATATGGTCTTCCTATAATTTAGGCCCTCCTTTTGCTCTATATTACTACTGTTCAATATACTAGAAACACTGGACTATTGGTATCTTTAGGCCAGGATTTTTGTTGTCTCTATAAGTAGAATGTTCTCAGCTTGCCTGTATGTCAGGAAAAATGAACTGATTTAGTTCAGTGAATTTTTAGTAAGTACTCTTTTGTGCATGAAAACAAGGGTAGGCAATATACAACTCCCCTGTTTAAGGCAGTTACATTTCCCAGGTGATACAAAAGAACTCATA